>NW_026594462.1:3221237-3323862 GCF_907164565.1 Psammomys obesus
TACAGATGAACACGCCTCTCTGCTGGCTATTTAAGCAGAGCACAACCGGGATCTGGGTCCTTCACCATCTGCAAGAAAGAGCTGTACAATAAACTTGCCGCTGAAGAAATCCTCGGTTGTTGCGTCGTCCTTATCGGCAAAGGCCGGTCGCGACAAGTGGTGCCGAAACCCGGGAACCTCCGAACCCCGGAGTGGAGGATCGCTTTGAAGGACCCCGACTGCTCGTCGAGTAAGGATTCAAAGTCAGTGGCGTGAGAACCGCGGTACTTTTCTGCAAGGTATGACTGATTGGATGCGGGGTGAATTGTTTCTCGTCGTCTGTTTCATTTTCATTTTGTTTTGCTGTCTGCGCCTTAATTGCGGGAAACGAGATAAAGTGTGTGTTTTTCCGCCCTGTGATCAACCTTAACGGACCGTAAGCCTCAGGTAGATAACTGAGCCGTCCTTCCCACTCCTGTAGATAAAGGAAGCATGGGAAATCATCCAGTAAAGCCGTTTTTAGAAGCAGTGCACGTATTACTTAAGGAGAAGGATTTGAAAATTTCGAGGTATGTGCTCCGTAATTTTATTAAGGAAGTGGATCGGGTGGCTCCTTGGTTTCAAATATCGGGCGACTTGACTACGGGTTGTTGGGACAAGTTAGCCCATGACTTAGAAGAAGAGAAAGAGAAGGGAACATTGAGGCCAGGGACTTTTCCTATCTACAAGTTGATTAAATCATGTTTGAAAGATGAGAAATGCAAAGACAAAGTGAAAGAAGGGCAGAGGGTGTTGGCAGATCATCAAGACAGTCTATCCAAAGCAGAAAAGGGAATTAAGACCGGTAAATCCCCTAAGGATGGGACCAAAGAAGATAAGGCTAAAGCGCCGAAGGCGCGAAAGCTAGTTAAGAAGTCAAAGAAACCAAAACAGACTGGTAGCAAGGAAAAGAAGAGTGGTGCCCCGCTGTATCCCAGTTTAGCGGAGTTTCAGAATTTGAAAGTCGCCTCGTCATCGAGCGAGCCGGAGTCTACAGAGAGCGAAAACAGCTCTTCTGAGAATCAACAAACTGATGAGGAGTCAGGGCTCGACCCTGACGAGCAGGCAGAGTTGGATGAGGAAGCAGCTAAATATGAGGAAGGGCGTTACCGCCCGGATCCGCCACCATATGTGGCCTATGCTGGCACTTCCGGGTTCTCCATGCGGAAGTCAGCCACTGAAAAACCCAAATCTGCAGAGACAAAATTTTCCCTGATATCAGAAAAAGAGAGGAAGCGGATTAAAACCGCGTTCCCAATCTGGGAGGACGCTCAGAATAATAGACATCATTCTCCTTTAGATCTTAAATAGTTGAAGGCATTAGCAGAAGCAGTCCAGACATATGGCGTCAGTGCCTCCTTTACAGTGGCGCTGATAGAAAGACTGGCTGACAATGCCATGACTCCAGACGATTGGTACAATACTGTAAGAGCCTGTCTGACTATGGGGCAATATTTAGACTGGAAGTCCATCTTTCACGAGCTGTGCTCAGCTCAAGCAAAGCAAAATATAGCCAATCAACGGCCTCAATGGAATTATGATATGCTTACTGGACAAGGCCAGTGGGTAGTTAATCAGACCTTATACCCACCTGAAGTATATGAACAAATACCGGTAACAAATCAAGGCTTGGCAGCAGCTGTGCTCTCTGCTCTTATTACTCCTTATACTAGCCATCAAGTACAGGTGCTATGCTCTACTCTAGATGTATGGGCTGTGTTACGATGCACCTACTCCGGCAACATTGATAATCATTAAAGGACCGGATCCTATTTTTATAAGATCCAGGGGAGCTGTGTGTATTTTCCCACAGGACCAAGACGAGCTTGGAGGTGGAGACCCAGGAGATTCGATGGGGGATCCTGTCAGCCTTTCCTCGACCCATGCCGGTGATGCATGATGCACAAGTCTTCCCAAGATTTTTCGCCACTAATGACTCTCTGGGACTACCTTATTTGCCAATGTCTATCTTCTGCCTTTTCCTATTTTAAGGAGTGGGTTGGCGTGGGAATATTTGGAGTGTTGCTACTGGCTGGACTGTTTCTCTGTTTTTGGTTGCTCTGCAGATTCAAAAGACAACAACATTTCAAAAATGTGGCCATGGTTTAGGCTATGTTGGCTGTGGAACAGGGAGCCTCCCCTCAAGTCTGGCTTAACATGCTCAGTCGTTGAGACACTGTCTGAACTTATAGCACCCCTGAAGGGCACAAGTTCCCATTGCACCAGGATGCTGTTCTAGACAGACCTCTGCACTCCCCAGGGCTCGGGTTCCCATTGCACGGGGCTAAGGGTGCAGAGGGTCTCCTGCACCGTGTAACCTCCTTGATCACTGGTGCTGTTGAGTCAGCAGGCTGATCGGAAAACTCATGGTGTAATATTTTCTTCTGGCTGATTTTTATAAAATTAATAAGGGGGAGATGTCGGGAGCCGCTCCCGCCATTACAAGATGGCGCCGGCTTCCTGCTTCCTGGTTCTTCTTGCCAGCATTTTCGCGCTTCTTGTCAGCATTGCTTCGCGATTTGCGCATGCGCCGCCTTATGCTAATGTAGGATTGTGTGATCCTCCAATGGGAGATCACATGTTAATTGGGTTTTGTGTGGAGCACCAATTACAGATGAACACGCCTCTCTGCTGGCTATTTAAGCAGAGCACAACCCGGGATCTGGGTCCTTCACCATCTGCAAGAAAGAGCTGTACAATAAACTTGCCGCTGAAGAAATCCTCGGTTGTTGCGTCGTCCTTATCGGCAAAGGCCGGTCGCGACAGGAAAGGATCTTCATCAACCCTATATCTGACAGAGGATTAATATCCAGTATATATAAAGAACTAAAGAAGTTAAACAGCAAAAAATCAAGTAATCCAATTAAAAAAATGGGGAACAGAGCTAAACAGAGAATTCTCTGTAGAGGAATATCAAATGGCAGAAAAACACTTAAAGAAATGCTCAATGTCATTATCCATCAGGGAAATGCAAATCAAAACAACCCTAAGATTTCACCTTACACCCATCAGAATGGCTAAGATCAAAAACTCAAGAGACAACACATGCTGGAGAGATTGTGGAGAAAGGGGAACCCTCCTCCACTGCTGGTGGGAATGTAAACTTGTATAACCACTTTGGAAATCAATCTGGCGCTTTCTCAGACAACTAGGAATAGCCCTTCCTCAAAATCCAGCTATACCACTACTAGTCATATACCCAAAAGAGTCTCAAGTACACAACAAGGACATTTGCTCAACCATGTTTGTAGCAGCTTTATTTGTAATAGCCAGAACCTGGAAACAACCCAGATGCCCCTCAGTGGAGGAAGGGATGCACAAATTGTGGCATATCTACACAATGGAATATTACTCAGCAATAAAAAAACAAGGAAATCATGAAATTTACAGGTAAATGGTGGGATCTGCAAAAGATGATCCTGAGTGAGCTATCCCAGAAGCAGAAAGATGTACACGGTATATACTCACTCATATAGACATATAATATAGGATAAACCTACTAAAATCTGTACACCTAAAGAAACTAATCAAGAAGGAGGACTCTTGCTAAAATGCTCAATTCCTATCCAGAAAGGAAAAGAGGATGGACATCAGAAAAAGAAGAAAAGAGGGAACAAATCAGGAGCCTGACACAGAGGACCTCTGAAAGGCTCTGCCCTGCAGACTATCTATGTAGATACTGAGACTTATGGGCAACCTTTGAGCAGAGTGCAGGGAATCTTAGGAAAGAAGTGGAAAACAGTAAGATCTGGAGAGGACAGGAACTTTACAAGGAGAGCAACAGAACCAAAAAATCTGAGCACAGCATTCTTTCCTAAGACTGATACTCCAACCAAGGACTATGCATGGAGATAACCTAAGACCCCTGCACAGATGTAGCCCATGGCAGTTCAGTATCCAAGTGGGTTCCATTGTAATAGGAACATGACATGAACTGATTGGCCTGCTCTTTAATTACCTCCCCCTGAGGGGGAAGCAGCATTACCAGGCCACAGAAGAAGACAATGCAGCCACTTCTGATGAGACCTAATTGACTAGGATCAGAAGGAAGGAAAAGAAGACCTCCCCTATCAGTAGACTTGGAGAGGAGCATGCATGCAGAGGGTGGAGTAAGGGAGGGATTGGGACAGGAGGAGAGAGGGAACCACAGGGAGGATACAAAGTGAATAAAGTGTAATTAATAAATAATTTAAAAAAATAAAAAAGAAGTGTTTGAGTTATTACAGCTAATGAGGTAATAATTTGTTTCTAAGAAAGTAAAGATGTTAATATGAAAAATATGTATATTTAATAACTCAAAATGCTTGGTAATTATTCCCGAAATCCATGACCTAGTACACTAGTTACTTTTCTGTTGCTGTGATACAACACTATGACCAAGGCAACTTATAGAAGGAAGCGATTACTCACACTTACAGTTCCAGAGGAGAAAAGACTCCATCATGGTAGCGAGACCTGGCAGCAAGCAGCAGGTGTGGAAGAACAAGCAGGAAGCTGAGACCTCACCTCTCCTCCACAAGTGTGAAAAACAGTGAAAACTGGCCATGGCAAGAAGTTTTTAATGTCCAAACCCACCTCCAGTGACAGACTTCCTCCAGTGAAGTCAGACCTAAACTTCCCCGAACATCGCCACCAGCTGGGAACCAAGTGTTCAAATGCCTGAGCCTACGGCGGACATTCTCATGCAAACACCCAAATCTAATATAAATCAAAGAACAAAATACTAAGAATGAGCTATGAGAATTACCAATGAGAAACGCAGTGGAAGAATTGGATTGGTTTATTTGGTATTTGTTCATCTTACTTCACATTCTTTTATGCTTGCTAATTGTCTTCGGGGAGGAGCTGGAGCCTAGGTATGCTATTTTTTTAATTCCTGTTGATGGAGTGTTGCTATAAAGACAGAACAAGAAGCAACTGCCTTTTAACTTACCGGTTTTTTGTGTATTAATCAATCATAACTTGTCCATTTTAATTATTTCCCAAGTACCAATAAAGACAAACTCGCAGTTTCTAAATATTTGCGTGATGACAGATGTTTTCTCTGTTTCAACGAGGAAACTCAAAGTGATGGCTCAGGTGGTAAGATTTATGGAATGAAATAGTTTTGTTCATCCTCTAGCTCTCCAAAATATTCTCCTGCAATTCAGTAACAAATACCATTCCTACCAGAGATATGCAGACTATGCCCACTCATGATATGATCATTTCAAACACACACACACACACACACACACACACACACACACACACACACACACTCATTGGCAGATGTCAGAGAAAAAAAAAAAAACTAGCCAAGAATATGTCCTGTCAGAAGTCAGAGGACAACTTTCAGGGGTCAGTTCTCTTTTTCCATTATATGGACTCCAGGAATCAAACTCTGGTCCTCAGGCTTAGTAGTATACACTCTTAACTACTGAGCCATCTTACTGACCCATAGGGAATAATTTTAGATGAAGCTTTTCTATTCAGTATCTGACAGACGGAAATGCATGTACAAACTATTTTAATTTCTCCAGGTTGTCAGTGTTACTTTCTCTGAATTAATAAAAAAAAATATTAAACAATCCCTCAGTGCTCACTTTCCTTGTTATCATCTGATCCTGTCACACCCGGAGCTTCCAACACAAGGGAAAAGAATGGTAGAACATCATTTGATCTTAATGATAAATTTGTTACCATGGAATTTATGGTTCCCTTTTGGGTTCTTAGTCTCATTAGTGAAATAAGTTAAAAGCAGACTTAAGATTGAAGACAACTTCATTAAAGTTTTAGAGGAAAATGGAACAGGAAAGTTATAAGTTTGGGCAGGTCCCAGTGAGGGAGAGAGAACAGAAAAAATTGTGGCTTCTTGAGTTAGGGTCTGAGAAAGCCAGCATGCTCAACAATGATGGTCAGCAAGCATCTGCATGGCAGAAGCAGAGAGAAGCTTCAGAAAAAGCATGAGAAAGCCCAGAGTGTCAGAGAAAGCCAGCTTAGGGGAGGGGGAGGAGAAGGAGAGAGAGAGAGAGAGTCTGCTTAGTGCCATGCTGTGGATCTGTGTTCAGAGGACACTGATTTGAGGCTCTTGCATGCCAAGACAAGAGTGTACCATGGGCACCAGCTAGAAGAAGATAAAATAAAAACAGAAACAGAGACATTATTATTAAGTTGGAAAAGATGCCTATGAATGAGAGTGGGTAGCGAGTTGAGTTTTTTGGGAGAAAGCCCAGAAAACCTTAGGCCATAGGGTGTACAGCCTTTTACAGGACTTTGAGTTATCATCCATCTCTTCCATTTATACGCCCGGTGCTTTTCTTGTACTGGCTCTAGAAGAAACCTAAGTGAAGAAGGGCTCCCTGTGTTTCTTCGAAAACTGGACTTTTATACGTTAATTTAGACAGTCTTCAGTCTCTACTCTAGTGCCACAAACCCATATACAAAAAGTTAAGTCTCCAATCCTGGGACAAATGGCTGAGGTGCCTATTTAACATAAAGCATAAATGGCTGACAGCTTCTCCCAGCATCCTTCAGTCCCTGCCTGTTACAGGATATGGCTGGCATGCCCTGATCTCTACCCTGAATAATTCTCCATCCCAGGGGCTGGGCTGCCCTGCCCCAGGGTCTCTTCCGTATATAATCCTGCCGTTTTGGTTACCTTGCCCCTTTTTACCTTTTGCCCTCTTGGATGCTACACCTGGTTCAACCTCTCTCCACTCTGTCTTTCTCGCTCCTTTCTCCTCACATGGCTCAGGGTCAGGTCCACTCTGGACTCTACCAGATGTCTGTGCCTCAGGCTATGTTCTCCCTTTTATCTACAGTAAACTTTCTCCTCCACCACACCTAGAAGTAGTTGTGTCCTTTTTACTTCTTTTTTATTCAAAAACAAACAAACAAAAAATAAAGGAGGGAAATATTATGGAGAAATGATTCCCTTAACACTGGTGATTGATCTGTGCACATCTTTATCTTAATTTTTTTTTAATTTTTTATTCTATTTTACTTTATTTGGGGGGTCTTCGAATCCTTCAAAGTTTTTAGCTCTGTTACCACAGGTTCTATGTTCTCACAAGGAAGCAGTTTTATAGGAGGAAAGAAAGTTAAAAATAAAAGTAATGGGGTCCGATTTATTGATTGTTGCTCTTAGAGCCTGTGCTGTTAGTGTTCTATTCAGAAAGTTGTCTCTTGTGCCGAGTTCAAGACTCTTCCCCACTTTTTCTTCTAACCGATTTAATGTGTCTGGTTTTATGTTGAGGTCTTTGATCCACTTGGACTTTAGTTTTGTGCAGGGTGAAAAGTATGAATCTATTTGCATTTTTCTATATGTAGACATCCAGTTAGAACAGCACCATTTGTTGAAGATGCTATCTTTTTTCCATTGTATGGTTTTGACGTTTTTGTCAAAAATCAGGTGTCCATAATTGTGTGGGTTTATTTCTGGGTCTTCTATTCAGTTCCATTGATCCACCATTCTGTTTCTATGCCAGTACCATGCAGTTTTTAGTATTGTTGCTCTATAGTACAGCTTGAGATCAGGGATGGAGATACCTCCAGAAGATCTTTTATTTTAGAGGATTGTTTTAGCAATTCTGGGTTTCTTGTTATTCCATATGAAGGTGAGAATTTTTCTTTCAAGGTCTGTAAAGAATTGTGTTGGTAATTTGATGGGAATTGCATTGAATCTGTAGATTGCTTTTATACACCTAAGGAAGCTAATCAGGAAAAAGGACTCTGGCTAAGATGCTCAATCCCCATTCAGAAAGGCAAAGAGGATGGACATCAAAGGAGGGAGAAAACAGGGAACAGGACAGAAGCCTACCACAAAGGGCCTCTGAAAGGCTCTACCCTGCAGGGTATTGAGGCAGATACTGAGAATCATAGCCAAATTTTGGGCAGAGTACAGGGAATCTTATGAAAGAAGTGGGAGATAGTAAGACCTGGAGAGGACAGGAGCTCCACAAGGACAGGGACAGATCCTAAAAGTATGGGCACAGGGGTCTTTTCTGAAACTGATACTCCAGCCAAGGACCACTCACGAAGATGGCCTGGAACCCCTGCACAGAGGTAGCCTATGGCAGTTCAGTATCCAAGTGGCCTCCATAGTAATGGGGACAGGGACTGTCTCTGACATGAACTGATTGGACTGCTCTTTGATCACCTCCCCCTGAGGGGGGAACAGCCTTACCAGGCCACAGAAGAAGACAATGCAACCACTCCTGATGAGACCTGATAGACTAGGGTCAGAGGGAAGGGGAGGAGGAGGACCTCCCTTTTCAGTGGACTGGGAGAGGAACACGGGTGGGGAAGAGGGAGGGTGGGATTGGGAGGGGGAGGAAGGAGGTACAGAGGGGCTACAAAGTGAATAAACTGTAATTAATAAAAATAAAAATAATTATAAAAAATCAAAGTAACTTTAAAATACATTGGGGGTACATCAGAGAGGTGGTTACAAATGCAAGATGGGGGCATCTATCTTACAGATATAATCTGAGGACATTCTGACCTTTTGCATTTGTGGAAGCCAAGTTGCCTGTTACTTTAATAGAGTCCAAAATTTGTCTTTAGTCACACGATGTTGGTTTTGACATGGAGGTGGACAAGAAATGTCTATTGATGGGGCTAAAGCTAGTCCAAGGTGAGATGAGTTAGAGTTGGGATGTGCAGCATGCTAACTTTTGCACACCCCTGAAGCTGTGACCAGCCAATCAACCCCTGCAGACACAGCTGCTTTCCAGGAATTCTCACAAATTCACACAGACACACACACACACACACACACACACACACACACACACACACATACACACAGACAAAATCTTTCAAGATGAGTAATTAATCTTTCTACATGCAAAACTCCCTGTTAGTGGCCATCGTGTTATGACATGGTAGGGGCCCCCAAAAGGAGAAGCTCAGTCTTAACAAATATTGCTAAATTAGCCTGTGAAGTCAAAACCATTGCTAAACTTTTTAGCTACATGAAAGGCCACTTCTCTCAGCTGGCTTCTAAATGCAACAAAGAGAAGATTGAGGGAAGTGAAGAAAGATCCCAAATCAGCACCGATAGCAAGGGGTGAGGCTCCAAAGACTTTAAAAAGGGCTAAATCCAAAGGCAAGGTCACTATGGAGGTGAAAATCAACAAACAAAAAAACAGAACAAGGAGCAATGAGGTCATTATCTGGAAGGCTACAGCAGGGCGAAATGCCTGTGTCGAGCACACATTTGGGTTAGGATGATTTAGGAAAAGAACCATGAATAATGAACAAATGATATGATTTACTACTTTTGCTGGGCCCAGTTGAAGCAGAATAGGGAATAGGGTGAAGGCAAATATTAGCATACAATAGGCTGCAGTGGAAATATTGGAAGCCCTTAGCCTCCTGGACTCCATTCAGCTTCGGGAGTAGACTCAAAAACCCTCTATTATACAAGCTGGGGAGAGGCGGATACTGTATCAGTGATCCATAAAAGGTCATATAACCTCTAACACACATACACACATATGCACACACATACCCTTTGCTGTTTTGGAGTGAGGCTACAGGCGGGGTCTGGCACAGTCCCTAGCTGCTCTGTATTTCCCCTTTAATAATCTATTTTTTTCCTGCAGCTATCCATGCATCTCTGTGTAACTCACTGTGAAGAGACATAAGAACCTGGGAACTCCAGTCACTGCCCTCCAGACTCAAATTTCAGAGCACAGTAGACTGTGGACGGGTATGGTGCCTCATGCCTAGAATCCCAGAACTCCTGCAGCTGAGGCAGGAAGACTAGGAGTCCAAGGGCAGCCCAGACTTCATTTCGAAGCCTTGACTCAAACAAACATGACATGCTTTGAAGACGCCATTAGATCATTAATCCTGTTAGAGTAAATAACTCCTGGTCAAGAGAACAGAAGATCTCTCTGGTCTGGGTGGGAATCTAGCATTCTAGCTGGACTGGTTCAATCGTTTTGGCTAAGTGATCACTCCCAGGAAGGTGGGGTCTCCCTAGGGCAGCAAGTCTCAACCTGTGGGTTGCAACCTCTTTTGGGGTCCAAGGACTCTTTCACAGGGGCTGCATATCAGATATACTGCATATCAGATGATATACTGCATATCAGATATCCTGCATATCAGATATCCTGCATATCAGATATTTACATTATTATCCATGACACTAGCAACATTAAGATTATAAATTAGCAACAAAAAATAATGTTATGGTTAGGGGTCACCACAGCATTAGAAACTGTATTAAAGGGCTGCAGCGTTAGGAAAATTGAGAAACACTGCCCTAAGCCATCTTAAAGAGATGGATGGAAGAATCAGTTCTTGAAAAACAAAACAAAAGAAAAAAACCTGTTTCTTTATGTATTTTAAAATATTTTTATTATTTATTTTATGTATATGGGTGTTTTACTTGAATTCATGTCTGTGCACCAGGTGTGTGGGCCTGGTGCATTGGATCCCCTGAAACTGGAGCTACAGATAGTTGTGAGCCACCTTGTGGGTGCTGGGGATCAAACTTGATTCCTCTGCAAGAGCAGCCAGTCCTCTTAACTACTGATCCAGCTCTCTAGCCTTGAATAAGTAGTTCTTTATTGAGATGCTGTCCCTCTCCTTTCCAGAATCCATGACCTTAGTACAGTAGTTTCTAAACATCTCATGTTATTGTGGAAATATCAATAAACATACTAGAAATACACCCACTACTAAGAAAATAAAAATGAGTAAGACACAGTTTGATAAGGATCTTGCAGTCCTAATCAAAGGAAAAGATCCACAAATATTCAATCAGAATACAAAAAATAAATAATCGTTATCACAGCTAAAACCAAAGCGTTATATAGATGTCTGGAGAAGAAAATAGTTAATAATACCCACAAAATAGGCAAACTTGTTGACGAGTTGCCTAAATGTTCAACTTTTAAAGTTACCCGTGTTGTGTACTAATGGCCATCTATATCTTCACATTCAGGAATATGTGTAACTGAGAGTCCCTTCCTTGAAATCTGTAAACAGAAGCTCAAGACTCAAGGAGACACACCAAACTTAAAAACATTCCGTACAACTGACTTGTACTCTAAAAGCATCGATATTACTAAGGACTGTGCTCCTCCTGGATAATTGCAGTGAAGGACAGCCAATCCAGAAACCTAAGAGGGAAGTTGCCTAGCAGTCTAGGGCATACACTAATGGTTTACGTGATTGGTTTTGCCTGTTGGGTCCAGGAGCCTAGAAAGTAGAGCAGAGGTCACCGCTGCAGACTTAGCCCCTGCATTGCATCCCTTGAAGCCCTGTTGATTTGATATTAATCTTAATTCAATGCCACGTTAGACAAATTGAAAGGATCTGCCTCCGATCCGTGTGTGCTGGCTAGATTTATGTCAACTTGACACAAACTGTAGCACCTGAGAGCCAGAAACCTCGACTGAGAAAATGTCTCCGTAAGATTAGGCTGTGGGCCAGCCTGTAGAGCACTTTCTTAATTAATCAGTGATTGATAGGAAAGAACCCAGCCCACAGTGGGTGGTGCCAACCTGGGCTGGTGGTCCTGGGTTCTGTAAAAAAGCAGGCTGGGCAAGCCAGTAAGCAGCACCCACATGGCCTCTGCATCAGCTCCTGCGTTCCAGGTTCCTGCCCTGTTTGAGTTCCTGTGCTTGCTCCCTCCAGTGATGGAGTACAATGTGGAAGTAAATAAACCCTTTCCTCCCCAACTTTTTTTTAGTCATGGTGTTTCATTGCAGTGATAGAAACCCTAGCTAAGACACCATGTCAGGTTAATCAGAGTGACCAAGCAAGTAGTGCACTCGTGGGAAGACTCAGTAAAGGAGATAGTAGCAGAGCTTGTGGAGAGCCAGTTCATGGGAGTCCCTCCAATAAAATTAGAACACTGCTGCCCTCACGTTTGTTCCCACCAACCCCTCTCATTCTACCCCCTCTCACTCTCGAGTTGATAGCTTCTTTATCTTTGATTATTATTGTTACACACACACACACACACACACACACACACACACACAGGCGTGTGTGTGTGTGTGTAAGCACAAAAATATGAACACAACATGCTGAGTCCATTTTTGTTGTTTCTGTGCCTATTGGTTCAGAGCTGACAATTCTGCACTGAACAACCAATAAACAATTCTGCAATATTCTTTTTTTTTTTTTTTTTTTTTTTGGTAAGGACAATTGTACAGCAAAAGACAAAAAGAGCACCTCCTACCCAGCCATCCCTGGGAATGGTCTATTTCCTAGTTAGAAGAACAAAACTAGTATATCTTTTGGAACAAAGATTGGGCAAATTTGCTAACATAGTCCTCAGCAGATTTTCTAAACGCAGTATACCTCAGCTATGACACAAACCTATGTACACATTTACCAACTGGGTCCACCTGTACAGCATTTCCACTGGACCAGGAAGTAAAAATCAACACAAACAAAACACATCTGCTTGCCATGAGTAATGAAGCCCAGTTTTGGTCCAGTTGTGTGCTCTCTGCCAACATAGTTATTGTGTGTGTGTAACATATGGCTCCAACTCTTTACAAGGCTTGACAAAGACCCTGGTTAGTGTAGGCAGATTCTATGTGAGTTAAAAGACTTTATGCTATAATGGCATAGTTTCTCCTCAAACTGATCTGATATTGAGTGTAAATACAGTAAAAGATTTTTATAGAGATTGACGAACTGATACTCAAATATATGTGTAAGTAAAAAGAATTTGGCACTGTGAGAAAAGAACAAAGTTGCATCTACCAACAGTGGGCAGGCTGTTCTTTACAGTATAGTCATCAAGACCATGCTAGAGTTGTATAACACTAGACTGACAGGTCAACAGAACAGGACAGAAGTCAAGGAATCATCCTACTGTTCCACCACAAGTACAATTTTGGCGAAGATCCCAGTGCAGTTCAATGGGGTGGAATCTGGATAGCCGCTTTCCTGTACATTTCAAGAGCCCAAAAACTCTGCGCTGATTAAAAAAAAATCATTCATCTGTGTGATAAGAATGACATTTTCAGTTATATCCACAAATGGTGTATTGGCTGCTGACCACCAAATAGTGCCTCACTGACCAATGCTGTTCTCCATAGGTAAAGCAGAATCATCTTCTGGCCTCTAAACCTGCGTTTCTGTGTCTGTCTATCTGTCTAGCATCTATCTAGCCATCTGTCATCTATTTTTTGCTTTCAAGAAATCAGGACTTTCTAATTGAAAAGGAATATGAAGTCACGTACTCTAGCCTTGCAAAATTCCAGGATATGGCACTCTTATCTTTAGCAGCTTCCGAGAGGGGAGACTACTTTTCAGAATAACCATTTTCTTCATTATCCTGGAAGCTGCCTTTCTCTAGCTTTGACTCTTTAACCTGACTAAGCAAAAATACTGTATTACGTCTAAGATGTTATGTTTCCCAGGCCTCTCAGCATTTCCCTAGCACACTTAAGAGATTATTCTGGTAATTTCTGAATACTATTCAATAATCTGTCAATATTTCTTCTGCAAATGCTGTATCTCTGAATTGTCATGGACCTCTGGGTGTGATCTGATGAATGCATGCTGCAGCATCCCTGCCTGGTTTCATCAGCAAAGCCAACATCTATTAGCAGGGCCTAACATTCTTTTTAGCACCCTGAGCTCTCTTAGCCTCTCTTAAAGCCGTATTCATTCAAAACCATCAGCGAAGTTTTTCCTTACATTGTTATCCTCAAACAAATCAGTCTCCCTTCTATGCTTGCCTAATTGATTTTTTTAACTAAATGCAGATGTTAGATTCCCATTGCTAAAACTTGTCTTGATAGCTTCTTTTCAACATGTTGAGATTATTTTAAACATGAATGCCACCATTCAGCGAAATAATTCCCCCTTTATATCACCAGTAAGTGTGATAAGCATGCTTGCTCAATTTCTCTTTTTATTGAGAACAAACAATAGCATATTGTTAGGAGTCTATGGGACAGAGAGAGAGAGAGACTTTACCTCCTTTAGGATTCACCCACTCAGTATATCAATGCAATGGTTAGTTTAATTGTCAATTGACACAACCCAGACTAGAATCTCAAGAAGGGATTATCTAGATCAAATTGGCCTATGCTCAATCTGTAGGGGATCATCTTGATTGCCTTAATTAGTGGGGGAAGACCCAGCCTGAAAGTGGGCAGCCATTTTCGGGTTTGGGCCTGAATTGTATAGGAGTAGAGAAAGCTAGAGAAGTAAGCATTCATGCACCCATTTCTTTCTGGTCTTGACTGTGGGTGTGCTGTGAGTATTTGGTTAAAGTTCATATCTTGACTTCCTGGAGACAATGACTGTAACCTAGAAATGTGAGCTAAAATAAACTCTCTCTCCCTAAATTTCTTTTGATGAGGTGTTTGTTTGTTTGTTTGTTTTTAATCAAAGCAACAGAAATAAAGCCAGTACTCAATACCACATGTGGAGAGCTGCTTGTTTGTCGGGCTGCTTTGTTATTGAGTTCTCAGCAAAAAGCATGTTTTCACGATGGCTTTCACCTGGAGACAGGGATAGGCAGGATGTTTTGCCAAGTTCACTTCCTTTTGTTTGTGTGAGGGTCACACAGACGGGTGATCAAGATAAACAAGTTTGACTTCTTCATGACCCCCTTCATTGTGTTGAGGTGCTTTGCTCTGACTATATAAAGGAATTGTGGGATAAACCAGGTGGGACAGTTTCTACTGGCAGCCCTCTCGAACGGATCTTATGTGTAGTGTGTTACTTTATTAAATCCTCACTCCCCACTTGGGAACTCTTTGACTCTGCTGGAGGGCTCCAGCACCTGTGTATTCTAGATGTAATGTAAAGTTCTGAAAGTGATTCAATAACTTCCTCTCCTTAGGCTACATCAGCTTACATGCAAAGTTAGTGGGGTGTTACCTAGACCTATCACTAAGGCACCTTTTGGCTTGTAAAGAACTTCTGTTAAATGCTTTGCTGAGATCAAAGTCTACGTGTCACAAAGTTAGTGATCTTTTCCAGCAATCAGATAAAGGAGAGTCTGATTTAGTCCTGCTCTCAACTGTGCTGGCTAGACCAGGCATATGGCTAAACTGGCAAAGTTCTTTCTGTGTAGAAATGACGGCCTGGGTTTGGATTTTTAGCACCTCCAGAAGATGCAGGCATAGCTGAGTGTGTCTGTCACCTCAGTGCCAGTAGGGGTGGGCAGAGGCAGGCAGACTCCTGGCCCCCACCCAACCACTAAGAAGCCAGTCTAGCCAAGTCAGCATGATGCAGGTTTAGTAACCTGCATCTCAACTAAGATGCAGACTGTTTCAGAAAGACTCCTGATAGTGAGCGCGCACACACACACACACACACACACACACACACACACACACTGACTCTCTCAACCCCCTCCCCCTAAAAAAAAACAAAACCCAAAATCAGGAGGATAGAACATGCCCCAAATTTCAAAAAAATTCATAAAGTTCCCGGAAAGCAGTTCACCTCCACCATATACCCTGCGGCCCCAGAGGTCGCAAAAATAGGCCATCTGACTTCGCTCTTGTCCTGCGGTTTGAAAAGGCAAAGCAGTTTTTCCAGAGAAACAGTTTCTAGGTCTGGCAAAACCGGGCCTTTCTCCTATACTTTCCCAGGCCAATGGAAGTCTGCTCCCTCACCTCCCTCACCGTTTATTTATTTTTTTTTTTGCATCTTTTTACACTCCCAAGGATCATAGTCCCTTTTCTGAACATGCCTAGTCCGTTTGCTCCCAGTTGACTTTGCAGCTCTCTGGAGCTCCCGTTTCCATTTTCACTGGTTACCTTCTTTATGAAGACTGAGCAAGCCACGTACCCCAAGTGAGCCCTTCAGGCACAGGTTCTTCTGACACTCTGGGAAAGTCAGGCAATCACATCTGTAGCATTTATTTCCTTACTTATCCAAATTCAACATTTTACTGTAGCCAAGAAAAAAAGAATATGATCACAGCATGCTGGGGCTCAGTTTCTGAGGTTCACTACTTTTTAACTAGCTTTGCACACCTCTCTATCATTGCAAAATTATGATAAAAATTCCCCTCGATAATTGTTGCAAGGGCTTAAGGAATTACTCCAAGTGCAGCACTTAGGAAGAGGCAGAGTGGAAAGAGCTCTGTAGCGGTTTGATTACTGCTGAATTAAACCTGGAATTCCCAATGCAATTTCCATGGCAGTACAATCGCTCATCTCCTCTTCTGCCTTTGATGTTGACAGAATTTCCAGAGAAAGCGATTCCGCTTGAACACCGTGTGAAATTTCTTGTCTTGATGGTAATTTCATCTCTTGCTGTAAGTAGAAAAATTAAGAAATGCTCCAGCTCATTGAAAAGAGTGAAGCCAAGTGATGCTTAAATAGATGCCCATCCTTTCCTCAAGCTTCAGCTCCTATCAGGGGTCACACATGATGATGAATTTAAAAGATAATCTTATTCTCCTTGACAAGCTTGTAGGTGCAGTGTATTCTGGCTAAGATATTGCAGGGCATCTAGCGTCTCTATTCATCCTTAGCTGTGTGTTCTTCCAGCTGCCATAACCACTTTTGGAAGCTGAATGTACTGTAGAGATCTGTGACCCCACTGTCCTGTTGCAATCTGTAATGCTACTGTAAAGATTTTCTATTATCTACATGATGGCCAATCTGTAATGCTTTATAAGGATTTCATATTATATAGATGACACCCAAGCTGCACCAATTCTGTTTTAAGGAAATGTTCATTCTAAAACCTTCTCTCTGTCCTCTGAACTTTCAGGAATTCTGAGTTTTCCATGTCTTTCTTTTAAGGTCAGAGCAACAGGTCTCCTTTCTTGCTGCTTCATCAGTGAGCCCCTGGCTGCTGTGGGAACCAGGCCTAGAATAGAATTCTAAAGGAAACTCTCCAACAATAACTGAGCAATGCACCAGACACTTAACTCACAGTCAAATGCAACATGGAGAAACAAATCTGTGAAACTTCCTGAAAAGCCAAAACCAAATAAAAAATACTGTTTCCTTCTTTATCTGTCCTTCTATTTTTCCAAAGAATTTAAAATGTATCCATTTTAGAAAGAGTTTATTTTTCTCATCCACGTGGAGCATTGGGCTGTGTTGATCCTGATGTCGGGGTGTTTCCGTCTTGAATATAGTGGGTCTACAGCAGGCTTGCACCCTCCATGTGGCTAGACACCCTTATAGTTGGTAACCAAACCAAAATTCTCTGTTAAACTAAATATTTTGTTTTGCTTTAGGGATCAAGCCCAGGGCATGACATAAACTAGACATGCGTTCTACCATTGAGCTACATCCCCTCAGCTCCTCAAACTGAAGTGTTTCAGAAATCTTAGGTCAGGAACTCCACAAGGAGAGCAACAGAACAAGAAAATTTGAACACAGGGAACTTCCCAGAGACTCATACTCCAACCAAGGGACTATTCATGGAGATAACCTAGAACCCCTGCACAGATGTAGCCCATGGCAGTTCAGTGTCCAAGTGGGTTACATAGTAATGTGAAGAGGGATTGCCTCTGACATAATCTGATTGGCCTGCTCTTTGATCACCTCCCCCTGAGGGGGGAGCAGCCCTACCAGGCCACATAAGAGGACAATGCAGCCACTTTTGATGAGAACTGATAGACTAAGATCAGAAAGGAGAGGAGAACCTCCCCTATCAGTGGACTTGAGGAGGGGCATGCATGCAGAAACGGGAGGGAGGTTGGAATTGGGAGGGGAGGAGGGAGGGGCTTATGGGGGATACAAAATGAATAAAGTGTAATTAATAAAAAATTAAAAAAGTAAAAAAAAAGAAATCTTAGGTCAGATCTCCAAGTTTTGTTAAGCATTTACATATAACTACTTTTAAATAATCCATCATTCTCATGCAGAGTCTTAAACGTAACGTTATATAGATGTGTATAGCGATCCAGTATTGGAAGAAATAGGACAATGGGCAAGAAGTTAAAGAATTAGAAAAGGTCATTTTCAGTTTTAGAGCAGAAAGGAAATGACAGTTGATGCTCTGTTAGAGTAACCCCAAACATCCCATGCATTTGTTGTTCATAGCCCAAAGGTAGCATTTCAGCAGAAGCTTGTCCAGAGCAGGTCCTGAGAAAAGACCCATGGGAAAGGTTCATTTGGGAAATGCTGGTCCCAAAACATAGGGGGATTAGCGGCTAAAGGTGCCTGCCACCAAGCCTCATGACCCGAGTTTGATTTCTCATAAGAAAAGTAGAGAACCAGCCTTTCAAATTGTACCATGACCCCCACACTTATGCACACAAATACACACTCACATACACACATAAACACTCATACACACACATGCATGCAAGCAAATAACTAAACAATGTATTAAATTAAAAAATAAAGTGTATAAAGGTGATAGAGAGAAGGTAATGCAATTAACAAAAGGGAATCCATTGTTGAACCAGTGTCCACAGAAGACAACTGGAGTTAACCTGTAAAGAAACCTCAGGAAAGAATAAAAACCACATAATTCAAAATTATTCCATCCGTGAGCTGGAAACCCAAAAAAGTGAACAGTTACTTTCTAGGACCTTCATTGAGTAAGAAAGTGTTGTTTTCCAGAAAGTGTTATGATCTCAGCGCTCTGCCTGCCAGAGTCTGTTATTTGGCTTTTCCCAGTTCTGTGGGAAACAGGCCCAGGGTCAAAGACATAGATCTTAGAAGTGATGATGACTCTTCTGAGCACAGTGAAAGGTTGCAGCAGCTGTGTGTGTGTAGAGGGGAGGGGCATATGCAGGGTTTTATGTGCTTTGTGTCTATGATTAAAAAAAAAAAATCACATTTCTCTCTCCCAGCTAACTTCAGAATGACAGCCTCTTCTTAAGAAAACAAGCTCAGCCTGGGCAGCAGTGGTACACAACTTTAACCCAGCACTCTTGAGGCAGAGGCAGGCAGAACTGGAGTTTGGGAGTTCAAGAGTTCGAGGCCAGCCTGGTCTAAAATGCCAGTTCCAGGACAGCCAGGGCTATACAGAGAAACCCTGTCTTGCAAACAAACAAACAAACAAAAAACTCAATGGACTCTCAAAATATTTTTTCCTTTACAATATATTATCTCTATTGTCCTTCTCTTTACAAAACTGGCTAATCATGCCTTGCCCCTGGGTCTTTTTTAGTCTGCTATTAGTGTAGCAACCTTTATGCCTTCTCTATGACCATTTAACTCCCATCTTTACCCTGCTGATCTTTGTCTAGCCATCAGTACTGTCTCCTTTCCACCTTCCTGTGATATCTGATTTCACACTTTTTCTTGGTGAGATTTCACGTTCTTGGCTTCCACTGTCCTGGCATCCTGTATGCCCCTGAACATGGTTCAGAACCTGATGGACATCTGCAGTGGTGTGAAGATTACTCAAACAGGGTGTAGGTTCTAGATTCCCTACAGTGGAATCTGAAATTTGGACCACGTAAAACCATCCCTTCCCAGTTTGTGTTCTACAGTCTATAAGGCAGCCCAACCCCTGGGTTCTTTAGGCAATAGTCTCCAATGTCACTATTTAAAGCCAGATATTCACAAATAAAAAAAAAACATCATATAATCAAATATATCACACCTATTTTGTAATTCATTTATCTAGCATCTCACTCATAAAGACAGATGTCATGACTGATTTGCCCACCATATTACTAATCTAAAACTTTTGCATAATAAATTTTTAGTAATAGGTGATTAAGAACAATAAATAAAAATGCCAGTATATTACTGGATCTCCAAGAGCATTTGTTTCTAGCCACAGTGTAGGAAACCTACTGTGGAAAGAGACCATATTTCTTCCCAATCCGTCCTCTTCTTGTCCAGCGTGCCCCTGGTACACACCACCTTTACATAGAACTAAGCTTCAAGATAGACTTAACATGTCCATTAAAAAGTTAGAAAAAGCGTGAGTTCTCCATGCTAAAGTTTTGTCTGTAGTTAATCGTTGTCACAATTAAGATTGTGTATGTATCTGAAACTATTCCTATTGCTATCCAGCGGCTTGTCCTCAACCTCTATTCACTGAGATGAGATATTTGAAGAAGTTTCATAGATCGTCTGATTTTTTTCATCTGTGTCTATGGAGTAATATTAGAGGATATTACGGTGTCATATTAGAGGATAATTCATCTGGTAAACCTGATCCTGCTGTACAAATTAAGCTGCACTGCAGTTGGCTTCCATGTTACAGCAGCCGATTCTGCCACTATGAAGGGCTTTCTTGGGCAGTATGAACAGCATGTAGTAAATGATTGATAGCTTAAATTTTTTCCCTGTCATCCAAGCCTTAGAATAATCCTGGAAAAGCAAAAATGAAGCCAAGACTGGAACTTGCTCTGTAGACCAGGCTGGACTTGAGCTCAGAGATCTGCCTGCCTCTGCCTCTTGCTTCCCAAGTGCTGGGATTAAAGACATGTGTCACTACCACCTGGCTGGATTCTTAAGAAACTGTTTTGGTGTACTTTGTGTTTAGCTCAATGGCTTTGGTTCTTGAGCTTGCCAAATTTCTAACCCTGCTACAGCCATGCAAAAACAGAGTATAGGCGAAATCAGTGCACACAGTGTTCGGCCACATAAGGTTTTATTCCCCGGGATCAGCAAATCTTCTTCCCAGGTCATCAGGCATACCTCTTGTGAGCAGTGAGGACTTTCTATGTTCCATTAGCTTAAGAACAAGGCTAGAGGGTATCTGTTCTGTTCCCTTCAAGGTCCTACCATTCTCTCTAGAGGTAGGAAACAGGAATCCAAAGGCAGGTTTCCCAACTCTATGGAGCATAGCTGGCTAACTGGCTTGCCCCTCAATCTCTCCCGGAATAACCCATTGCCCTGCTAGGTCTTTCAAGATGAGATTGTCTTCCTACGCAGTTGTTCACCTGTTGACCCAACACACAGACGCCACGTGCCTACACTACACATACCAACTCCTGAAGAGGATAGCTATGGAGAAAGACAGTATCAAATAGATTTTAGAAAGGGCAGAGAGGTAGAGACTGAGAAGAATAGACCCCATCTAGGAAGCAAAGAGGACTGGCCTATGAAACGGTGCTTCAGCTGAGAACTGAGGGGTGACATGAATAATTCTACTTCAATTAAAAACATTAAACATAAATTTAAAATATTGACTTCTTGGGAGTTAGAGTGATTTAGTATACTTGCATGTTAAAAGATGTTATCTTTAAAGGCATTGTCTTAACCTTCTGTGTTAATAGTTCAAGTATTTAGTAATACTATTTTGTAATATAACTGAAGTAATAAGTACTTCATGTTCAACCTAATAAACTCAAATAATCATAAGGCTCAAAAGGTTCACTTGACAGCCCATCCTTTCAGCCAGAAGTCAGTATCTGTTCAGACTCATTTAGATGGGCTTTCCCAACACATTCAAAGATATCTCACTCTGGGTATGATCTTACATTTAACTAACTTGTGTGTTTCCTGTCCTGGTTACTGATAGAAATGGTCAGTATTAAGTGTAGGGATGCCTCTAACAGAATCTTTCTTTTTAGTATCAAACACCACTAGCATCTTCCATGTGGTGACAGATCTTTCTAAATCAACTCAACTTCAGGGTTGGGTTTATGCGAAGGGTTGCTACTGATGAGGCAAGCTTGGTTGTTTACCCAGCACTGGCTCTTGAAGAGCAGAGGTCCTTACAGTGATGGTCTTGTGGTAGGGGGTTGATCTGATGTTTGTATTTTGATGCTAATACTGGCCCTCTAGATCTGGTTACTGCCTGGATACACCTATCCTTGTGTAAATGCCCAAGACATTATACCTGATTGCTTGATTAAAGGCCTAAAACATGTGCAGGGCAGAATGGAGTAGGCATGGAGTTAAGATTCCTGGGCTTTGGGTCCAAGAGAATCACAGGAAACAACAGGCGGAAAGAGAGGAGGCAGGAGGATGGCATGATGGGTTAGCATGGAGAAGGAATCACATGGGCTGAGAGGAAAGATTCCAAGGATGGCATGGATGGAGAAAACACCAAGATGAAAAATATAAGCAAGCATCTTGGGATTATGGATGGGAGATAGCCCAGATAGAAATGGTTACAGAGGATGGCATTGTATGGGGGCTGGGAGATGGATGGTGAGGTTATTGAGACAGTATAGATAAAATATCTGCCCAGCCCAAGGTAAATAAGGCAATTACAAAATCTAACAGGTGTCTATGTCTTATTAATTGTGATAGCGGGTTAAATAATACTGCCATGATATAGTCATAGGTCAAATAATAAATAGCATTATATAACCCAACACCCACTTTTTATCGCCAACAACAGTCTTGGACAGGCAAGTCTGTTGGCAGTCTTAAGTGCCTGTGAGCACTTCAGATATTTTCCTCTGGCACTCATGTAATACTTTTCTTGGTCATCAACAGTGGAAAATCATGTTGAGGTAAAAGCATTCAGGATTAGAGGTATACCATGCCAGCAGGCTACTTTGTTTGTGTGTGTGTGTGTGTGTGTGTGTGTGTGTGTGTGTGTGTGTGTGTGTGTGTATGTTCTTCATTCAGGTGCCAGCCCTAGAAAAAAACATGACAGTTTATATCATTTATCATTTTATTTTTGGCTCTCCCTCCCAATCTCCTTTTCTTCCTTTCAATATTTTCTTTCTTCCTTTATTTCTTCTTCTTTCTTTTTTTTTTATTCAATCAGGGAATCTCATGTTTGTTAGGCAGGCTTATACCTTTTCAGATTGGTATGGTATATAACCATGTAGCATACAGTTAATATACTTATGGCATATAACCATAAGATATGGTATATAACTATATCTTAAAAATTCCTGCAGTTACTTATTTTGAATTTTCAGGTTTTTGTTTTGCCTGTTTTGAAATTACTAGTTATCCCAGAAATCACTTTCCTAAATGGTGTCTGTTCTGGCGTTTAGTTTCTCCACTTTTTCTTAGCATTTATGAAGACTGTAACTCCTGAAAACCTTTCACACAGACCTTAAAAGACATCTGTGTCGATGAATATGGTCTATGGACTTGATGCATGTTTTAGCAGTGAAAAAGACTGAGTACCCTCTATCAAATGGCCCCATTCTCAAATCATGAATTTAGGCCCAGAGAACAGGTGACTTTTCTTTTTCTTTTTCTTTTTCTTTTTTTTTAATATTAATCACAGATTATTTACTTTGTATCCCAGCCGTAGCCTCCTCCCTCATTCCCTCCCAACCCCACCCTCCCTCCCTCATCTCCTCCCTGTCCCTTTCCAAGTCCACTGCTAGGGGAGGTACTCCTCCCCTTCCATCTGACCCTAGCTTATCAGGTATCTTCAGGACTGGGTGCAATGTCCTCCTCTGTGGCCCGGCAAGGCTGCTCCTCCCTTGCGGAAGGGGAGGTAAAGGAGCTAGTCATTGAGTTTATGTCAGAAATAGTTCCTGTTCCCCTTACTAGGAAAACAACAGGTTACTTTTCTAAAGCCATTTTATCAGTAGAGCTAAATAACAATCTTGATCTTTTGATTTCTACTTGAGAATCTTTTTACTTCTACCCTATTTTCTTTCAGCCCACATTGGCATTTATGATGGTTCTCTAAATGTCTATATCCTAATCCCCTAAATGTTTAGCTGTGTTACATTGCATCACAAAGACCGTTTGAAGCGATAACCAAATCCCAGTCAGAGTTAAGCTGACTTAAAATACAAAGACCATCTTGGGTTGTTCAGATGTGAAGGTAATCAACTGCTTTCTGATATTGGACTTAAGGCCCACTCCTCAAGAAGAAACACATGCCTGGTAGTACAAGTCTAGCCAAGAACACATGGTTGGGAAGTCACAGTCCCTAGGAGCGAAGCTGCTATTATGACAGTTGAATGGACATAGTGTCAGCTCTCTAAATTCCCATCTCTCTACCTATAGATCAGCACCGCCCTCGGTCCTCATTAGAAAAGCTTCCTTGTGTGCGGTTAAAGGTTAATGCAGAGACTCACAACTGGTCAAAGTGCAGAGAATTAGTGACTACGGAGTGCTCAGCCACCAATGGGACATCTCCTATATGCCTCTCCTATATGCTAAGACTCGAGGGACATTGCAGAAGAGAGGGCAAAAAGATTCTAAAAGCCAGAGGTTGGGGAGGACTGGAGCGAAACAGTGTCCTCTGGACATGACAGGACCACTGCCCTCATGAGCTCACAGCTGCTGGGTTCACCTACACAGGATCAGGCCAGGCAACATTCTAGCATGGAGTGGGAAGGGATTCGTGATCACCTACCTGTAACTGAGGACCTATGGTCAGTCTATGGCTTCTTGAGGACAAAGAGTTAGTTTTCTTTAAGGGTGTGGCTCCTGGTAGATTAACCATACTTGAGTGGGTGGCCCCACTCAGAAGTATATGGGCAGCACAAATTGAAATCAATGGATTAATCAATTAAAAAATAAAATTAAAATCAGCATGAGGGGTTTGGGGTAGTGATCTGGGAGGAGGGAGGAGGATGAGATGAGGGTACAAGCGATTAAAATACATCGTATGCTCTTTTCTAGTTCCCACCATTTGCCTGCAAATTTCATGATTTCTTTGTTTTTAATTGCTGAGTAATATCCCATTGTGTAAATGTACCACAATTTCTGTATCCATTCCTCAGCTGAGAGACATCTGGGTTGTTTCCAGCTTCTGGCTATTATGAATAAAGCTGCTATGAACATGGTTGAGCAAATGTCCTTGTTGTATACATGAGCATATTTTGGATATATGCCTAGGAGTAGTATAGCTGGGTTTTGAGGCTCCTAATTTTCTGAGAAAGTACCAGATTAGACATATAATATAGGATAATCATACTAAAATCTGTATATCTAAAGAAGCTAAGCAAGAAGGAGGAGCCTGGGTAAAATATACAATCCTCATTCAGAAAGTCAAACAGGATAGACATCAGAAGAAGGTGAAAACAAGGAACAAGACAGGAGCCTACCACAGAGGGCCTCTGAAAGACTATACAGCAGGGTATTAAAGCTGATTCTGAGACTCATAGCCAAACTTTGGGCAGAGTGCAGGGAATCATATGAAAGGAGGGGGAGATAGAAAGTCCTGGAAGGGTCTTGGAGCTCCACAAGGAGAGAAACAGAACCAAAAATATCTGGGTCCAGGGGTCTCTTCTGAGACTGATACTCCAAACAAGGACAATTCATGGAGATAACCTAGAACCCCTGCACAGATGTAGCCTGTGGCAGTTCAGTCTCCAAATGGGTTTCCTAATAAGGGGAACAGAGGCTGTCTCTGACATGAACTCAGTGGCTGGCTCTTTGATCACCTCCCCCTGATTGGGGAGCAGCCTTACCAGGCCACAGAGGAAGACAATTCTGCCAGTCCTGATGAGACCTGATAGGCTAGGGTCAGAGGGAAGGGGAGGAGGACTTCCCCTAGCAGTGGATTGGGGAAGGGACCTGGAAGGAGATGAGGGAGAGAGAGCAGGATTGGGAGCAGACTAGGGTGGGAGCTACAGTTGGAATACAAAATGAATAAATTATAATAAATAAAAAATATATTAAAAAAAGAAAAAATACATTGTATGAAATCCTCAAAAATTAATAAAATTATTTTTAAACACTACATTGAAAGAGAATTTGCTAAAAGCCAGATTGTTAGTGTTGATATAATATTGTATTATATTATATTATAGTACAAATACAATTTAATACACAAATTTACCAAATGAAGAAAGAAAGAAGGTCTGGAGGACATCTCTGAGACTTCATCAAAATGCCCTTGGGCAGCCAGAGGAAGAGCAGACATTTGATGTGTGGCTGCCGTTCTCTGCAGGTCAGATATAACCTTCTCCGAGCTTGACTTCAGATAACAGAAGCCTCTGCCAATCAAGTCTTTATTAGTATATTCACAGTGCTGTGATAAGGGACGCTGGTGTTCAGATATTCAGAAAGCGTCCCTTCCAAGAACACTTTCTATTCAAAGTAGCAGTGGGAAATCACACACACACACACACACACACACACACACACACACACAAACAAACACACACCAATCTTCATGCCTGCCTCTCTCAGTAGAAATTTGCAGCTGAACTATGTACATTTATAGCAGTAAGAAAACCTTATTTTCACATGGCCTTGCTACAGATCTAGTGTTAGGGTTCTTAAGCCAGCTGAACAGGCAAATAGAAACTAGGCCTTTAAAATTAGTATTTTGTTTACCTAATAAATCTTAACTTGGTAAAAATTCTGAGTTTTCAGCCAGTAAGTCATTTTTCTTAAAACTTGGCAGTCGGCCCTGTATGACTGTCAGAATTTTTCTGGGTGGGAATGAGTAAGTTTCTGGGACATGAGGATTTTTTTGTTGTTTATTGTTTGTTTTTGATAAAATGAGAGAAAAACAAACAAAGATTTAAGTCCTGATACAAAATGTCTAGATAGTAGAATAAAGTATTTCTGAATTTAGGGTCTAGAGACACCGAGCTGTATAAAGTGTGGTTTGTAGGGGGTCCCTCCTTCCTCACTATTTATGATCCATAACAGAATCTCCCATAAACACTCAAAAGGCCTCAGGAGCAATGAGAAGGTCACCTGTGATTCCATGAAGAATATACTAGTTTGTCAACCAAGGCAATAGGACGCATGCTCACCGCACGAGAAAAACGCTCACGTTCAAACATTCCCTTCAGTTCATTGGGTACTGACAGTACGAGAATGGGCTGAGCTTGGTCACAAAACTCGTGCAAGCAGACAGAGCTCTTCAAAGTACAGCTGAAACAGTATGCTATGCTGCTGAGCTGGACAGACATTTCTTTGGGGACTGAGCAAATCATGTCATATTAACACCCCAATTGTTTCCTTTGGTAGAGAGAGGACTGACATCAACAAGCCATGGCTGAGACCTCAGGCTTCATTCCCTGCAGTCACTGCTGGCATATTTGGAGAATGCACAGTGATAACTTCTCAGGGTGATTTGTTTTCATCATGGCCTTTCCACGTCTGCGTGATTTACATCAATGAATGCTAAATACGTGACCATCTGATTCACAACCATGTCCCTCACAAACATCGTTGGCCCTGCCTGACAGTATCCTTCAGGGAGCCAAACAGAATCCCCAGCTTCTTCAGTTCATTACTTTAATTTCTGCAAGAGAAAAATGCAACGAAAGTGAGAGCTATGATAAATTTATCCAAATTCCTGAAAGCAACATAAATGTTGCCTACGTGGACGAAATTCTTCTCCCAGCTGTTGTTTGCAAGCACATTTGCTGCAGATACGACTATCAAACATTGCGAGAGGATTAACTATTTGCTCCCGTTATCTTCTATTGCCATTTTTTTAAAACCACAAAACTCTAATGAAGGAAATTGAAACACAATAGTTGGGGAGAAGGGAAAATTCTCTCTAGATTAGATTAACCACAGTAACAACCCCTCAGAATTACTCACACACTGCTGTAGCCACCACCGCCGCGGTAGTCACCACCGCCGAAAACAAACTCCCACGTGAGCATAATTAAGCAGGATAATCAAGCATCTTTGAAGAATGTGGGCACGTCAAGCCTAATAAAAATAAGAAACAGCCATGTAAGCTTCCAGCCAAACACTGTGTCTAGAGGCGAGAAGAAAGCAGGCTGGTATTATGCTTTAATTTAACCTTAGCATATATCACTTGCTCTGTCAGTTTTCACCTGTTGAATCCAAAACAGACGGGTAGTGAATATTTTAAGCCTGAGTGCTAGGTGATGAATCACACTTTCCCTTTTCTTTTTGTCCACAATTGTTGGCAAAGCTAAACTACATAAACCAGCCATCTTCATGGATTGCAGTTTCTGTGGGAGATAAGTGGGTTTCTGCTATACTTTGCCAATGGTTTGTGACAGAGGTCAGCATGCAGGAATTTTACAGAGGAAAGCGGAAAATATTTACATTTCAGTTAATTCCTTATTTCCTAGTCATACTAAGGGGAAATGGCACAGAAAAACTACAATTTGAAGCTCTCTTTTTTTGGAAATCAGTTTAGACTTTTGCCAACAGACATGTTTTGTTTTTGTTTTGTTTTTTTAACCTAGTAAATTATACTTGTTTGAAATTCTCATCACATTTGATGGACAGGCTGACAGCCTGTCCAATGGATTGATCATTAAAGAGTTAACTAACGATTTGACTGCTATCCCCTGACACTGTCACTGCTACTGTCAAAACTGTTTTATTCTAATCCTGGAAAAAGTATCTATGAGCCAGTTTCTGAAAGTTCCTTTCCTTCTTTGTTTTTGAGAGTAGAAGTGAAAAAATATACAGATGTGGAGGGGGCTTAAATTGATCCAATAATTTATTTGGTTTAAATAAATAGTGTTTTAATGTAAGGAACAGTTCCCCATACATGAAGTTTGTTCATTAATGTTTACAGTGACAACAGTTCCATTCCCTATGGCATCACCACAGCCCCGGCTCAGAGGATTATTTCAGGTGTGTTTGGGATGATCAACAAAGATCTTCCACTGCAAAAATGTTGGTTTGTGCCTGCTCAGATGCAGCTGATAGGCAGCTCAGACTCCATGTGGGACCGTGTAAGGGGACCAGGAACTGTCTCTGACATGGACTCAGGTGTATGCTTCTCGATCACTTCCCCTGGGTGGGGCAGCCTGGCCAGGCCACAGAGGAAGAGGATGCAGGCAGTCCTGAAGAAAGTTGATAATCTGGGGCCAGTTAGTAAGGGAGGAGGGCTCCCCCTTTCTGAGGGACAGGCTGGGAGTGAGAGGGAGGGAAGGTAGGACCAGGGGAAGACAAGGGAGGGAGATACAATCAGGATGTAAACTGAACGAAAAACAAATGTTGGTTTGTTGGAATCAGTTTTGTCAAGTTGCTGTGAGCTGGATTTGACACAGTCAGAATACTGCATAATGTCATCAGGAAGTTGCCACCCTTGGGAGATACCCAGTTCATCAGTACAATCCTAAAATTGCTCATTTTACTTTTTAATCAGATAAAACATAAGAATAAAGCACTCTTTTGATGTTAATCTTTCTAGATATAGGGAACAGTGCAAAAAAATATTTAAGGACCCTTGACTCCAAAAACTAGCACTATTGTTGAACACTGGAGATACACTCACACGAACAGTTAACTATTGTGGGTTCTACAATAATTAACACTAATAAATATCACACAGAGGCAGGCATATCGCTGCGTAAACAGTTTTTAAAGCGTATTTGAATCCTTTGAGCAGTATTGTTTTAATTTATGAAGCATCTTGCTGCCAGAAGTTGAGACCGATGATCCAAAAGGCAGATCTAAAGCATTTGATTCCCCACCCCCCCCACACACACACTGTGTCCCCCTATATCTATTCATATTTGTGTCTACATATCCCTATATTCCTCTTACCTAATGACATAAAATTTTGGCTTCTTTAAATGAATAATCTTGAGAATACATTCACTTTAAAAACTGTACACTTTTGTTTTGCCCTTCTAGGTTCAATCCATTAGAGGCCAAGTAAAATATGTAATACAGTAAATATGTCATGAAAAGGAGCAAAACGGAAAATCACCCCAGCCTCCTAGAAAACTCATAGCTAACTGTTGGCCTGAATAACATTAACTTTTTTTTAAATTTTATTTTCCATATTTGTATCCAAAAAATAAAAGAAAATGTAGTTTAAGTTGCTGGGTCTGTGTTTTGCCTGTATGCGTTCCCGCTGGGAACACATAATTTTACTGCCTGAGAGGCCAACGAGGTCAGCTCTGATTTCCGTCCTCTCAGGCCACCAGAGGAGAGGAGGCTAGGACATGTGGTCTGTTTATTTAAACTGTACCTTATTAGAAGGGGGGAAAAGTCACCCTCATCAAAGAAACTTCTCTTTGCTACAGATGGAAACCATCACAGAAAACCACAACCAATCAGAATGCAGAGTCATGGAGCCTGGTCCCAACAAATACATCTACCAAATGACTCCTGTACCTAAAGCTCAGGATTCATTGAAAAAGAGCGGGCAGAAAGATTGGAAGAGGCAGAGGATCAGGGAGTTTGCTGTGAGATTGTGTCCCCGAGCAATAGCAGAAGCTACATCCATAAAGTCTCACCAACAGGACTGCCTAAACAGGAGCTGAGCAAGGACAATGACAGTAATGTGGTGTTGTTATGTGATAAGGATTAATTAGCAATGCTAATGTGGACAAGGGAAAGACCAGGAGGCCTCAGCCCTACTGACAATCCAGGAATGCCAAGAGTGGAAGAAATAGAATATACCTCTAAGTTTTGTTAGGACATAGCCTGCCAGAAATTTTACTGAGCCCTTACTCAGAGTTCTCAAGCTTTGGTTCCTGTCATTGAGAATTTGGGGTCTCACTGATATGGTAAAATTCAGATACTGGAAGCTAAGTAAGAGAAGCCACGTAATTGGGGTGTGGGGAGGTTAATTACACATAGTTGTAAGAGAAGAAAACTGTGTGCTGAAGCTGCTCCACAAAGGTTATGAGGGGTGACCTGAAGTGAGGAAGGGCAAGATCTGGATAACAGCAAGTGTCTTAGTCAGTGTTCTGTCGCTGTGAAGAGACACCATGACCATAACAACTCATTAAAAAAAGCATTTCATTGGAGCTGCTTTACAGGTTCATTATCATCATGGTGGGAAGCATGGCAGCATGCAGGCAGATGTGGTGCTGAAGAAGGGGCTGAAAGTTCTATATCTGGATCAGCAGGCAGCAGAGAGAGACAATGGGCCTGGCTTGAGCATTTGAAATATCTGAGCCTAGTGACACACTTCCTTCAACAAAGCCACATCTACTCAAACAAGGCCATATCTCCTTAATAGTGCCAAAGCTTCTGAGCCTACAGGGCCATTTTTATCCAAACAACCACATCGAGTATGTAAGGCAGAGGGAAAAAAAGCAAATGAAATTAAGGCTGAAAAGGGAAGAAGAGAAGGAAGGTAGAAAGAGTTCAGCTTGTTTAGCATAGGCTCAGTAGTAAAGAAGGAGGGTGAGGTTAATGCATACAGTGATGAGCTTGTTGTGTGAATGTCAGAATGAATCCAGTGTCACAGTGATGGGACCAAGTCTAACACACACCTTAGTCTCTTTACATTTTTCTCTCCTAAGATAAACTTTTCTTTGCCGTAATTATATCTTATTCACTTCCAACTAATTTCATTCCCTACTCACGCGCCAGGCAGTGGTTTGACAATGTTTTGAAGGACATTTCAGATGGGATTACTACAAAATACAAGACAGCCTGTCACATAGAGCAAGGCATAATTTACCCAAGATATCAGGAGAGCTGAGGTTGAAAAGCTCCAGAGAATGGTCACATGCAGGGCCAAGGGTTTCAGACCTTACGCCCTTTTCACAAACAGTGTAGATGCTCTGCAGGCCTCAGCAGCCAAGGACTGCCTTATCTTTAAATTTTATTTTGGGGAAAAAAAAATCTTCCACCACAAACAAGCAAAATTCTCTGTCACAAATTCAGATGACTTATCATTCACATCCCCCTTACATTTTAAGACCTGGAGAATTATATGAGGATTAACAAAGGGAAGAATTTGGTCCATATCAATGAAAGCATTCCCACCCTGCCACAGGCCCTCTGAGAAGTAGCAGACAGGGTCCTCCTAATCCGTGTTTCCCTGATCGCCTCCCCACTTCATTTCCAAGATTTTCTCTTTCTCAGAACCATTTTTTTTTTTTTTTTTACCCACAGTCTCAAAGGCTTACTTAAGTCTTGATACTTACTTAATGCTTTGCTTTTAAAATATAAACACTGAGTTCCTCATTGGTCCCTTGAGGGTAGGTGTTACATTGTCACAGGACAGAAGGAAAGAAAGCTACAGTTAAAGATCAGCTTATAATTGCCATTGTCATGTGCTCACCCAGAAGTGGGACTGAACCCCAACTTCAAGTTGTGAGTTCTGAAGAAAATTCCTCCAAAGTGTTTCACACCTCCTTCTTGGAAGCAGGATTTTATTTTCCTACCGTAACAACAGACCTCTGGGAGGCAAGCCATGGCAGCCTCTTGTCCTGATAGTGTGTGGAAAGTCAGCAAAAGATTATGTGCACTGTCTTAACTGACATTCATCCCAGGTAGCATATGATGAAGCTCCTGCTTCCTGACAGTGCACTGATTTGTATTCTAACTGGTAGGAATGAAGGTCAGTAGAGAAACACCCTTCCTCTTATTCACTGGAGCCCTGAGCACAGGGAACATGATGCCGGTCCATCCTTTGTCTCTTAAACTTGAGTTAAATAGGACATTTTAGACTCTGTCTTTTGCTCTTTGACCAAAGCCAAGATCCCTTTAAGAAAACAGGGAAGGAAAAACAAAACAAAAGAACATGCCTAAGTTCTGGTAGGAAATTCATATCCAAGGATTAATAAAGGCTGGCCATGTTTGGTCTTGACTAAAAGTAAAGCTTCATCTAAGCTGATTCACATTTCTCTCCCTTCTGTTCTTCACAGTTAGAAAAACACCTCCAGCAATGCTTCTTTGGGCTTTTTTTTTTTTTTTTTGGTGGTGGTAGGGGGGAGTGGGGAGGTCCCAAGAAGTAAAAAGGAGCACAGGAGTTAAAGGAAGAAGGTTCCAGCTGAAACCAGCCTCTTGCGGGGCCATGTTGGCCAAGTTGACCTATCCACAAAGCTCTAATAAAACGGCTTTACAAAGGGCACTTTGCAGATGTTTTACAGAAACGTTAGTTATTATTTTGGATCCATCACACAAGAATATGAGGCTTCTTCCTTGAGTAGCAAGTTATGAAAGAATTGTCCTTAACCGGAGTTTCACAGCACAGACCTTGTTTGTGGTCTCTGGTCCCTTTTCACAGAAACAGAGCCCAGCAAACCCTAGACTCACCTTTCTGGCTATGGTTCCTGGCAAGGGCCCGTCATCTAGCTGAGTTAGAACATTCCCAGTGGGTGTGATGCCCCACATGGCATTCCATTCTGATAGAACAGCTTGTGGTAATGAAACGAAACAATTTGAAAGAATTTCCTTCAGAGATAATGTTAAGAAGATAAATGAGTAACATTTGTGAAATTATTTGAATTCTTTCAAATAAAAGACACATGCTGAGTCCAGAGATTTTTCACTAACATAATTGGGGTTTACTGGGTATTTTAGTTAATGATTATGTTTTTACTTCCTATCTCTTGACTTTAGAGGGGTTCAAAGAAACATCTCCTATCTTAAGCAATGGAGCTGAACAAAGTTCACAGAAGACGCCAATGACTATGTCGGTGACAATCATCAACTACAATGAAATGAAAAGGCTGCACTGGCACTATTATCCCGAATCTCTGCACAGGAGGGACAAATGTCACCGTTTGCGAAGCTCAGCACTCTGTGTGTCCACCCAAATCTTGTCAATTTATAACCAGCCTAGATGTCAGGGCTCAGTTAGCCAACCTGCGATAAATGCTGAACAGTCTGCTGAAGATGAAAAATGACTAGCAAAGCTAGCCAGGCTGATTCACACTTGAAATGCTAACACACAGGAACATTATCAAGAAGCTGCCCATAGTTCCTCACTTCTTTTTCCCAAAACAAGAAACTGGACAGGGGCAAATGGAGAGTCCTACAAGCAGAGACAGTTTATGAAGACACTTCTAGTGGAGGAAGGGGCCCAGAACTTAAGGAAAGGTTAGAAGCTCAGTGGTCCTTATGTCCTACTGACTAGGACCTTGGTTCGTTTTTTATTTTTGTTTTTTTGAGACAGGGTTTCTCTGAGTAGCCATGGCTGTCCTAGAACTCACTCTATCAGACCAGGCTGGCCTCAGATTCACAGAGTTCCACTTGCCTCTGCCTCTTGAGTGCTTGGATTAAAGGCGGGCTGGTTGGACATTCATTTCTTTAGCATGTAAATATTTGGCTTCACATTCTATCTTTTGGAGGTTGCCTGGACTTGCTTGGAACTTTGTGATGGTGGGGCCTGAGCCTTCCTCTCTGGCAACTGCTTTCTTTCAGACACTGATTTTGTCTTCACAAATGAATCAATACATGTTCTCTACGTTAGTGACAACAAACTGTTACTGTATGAATGAATGTTAGATGATGCTGTTGAGGTATGGTTTGTGCACTGTGTATTCAGGTGCTGATTTCGGTGTCAGGAGATCTGGTTGCAGTCTGAATTTGGCTGTTGTCATTACTATTGAAGAATCTCCTGTCTCAATGTCATTGATTTCTGTCATTTCTGATTGGTTAATAAAAAACTTAACAGCCAGTGGCTGGGCAGGACATGAGAGGAGAGTTGAGGCAGGACTTCCAATCCCAGTGAGGAGGTCCCAGGAGGAGCAGAGAGAAAGAGAGAGAAGGTCACCAGGAGAAGGTTGCCAGGCTAGATGCCATGAGAGGTTGCCATGAGGGAGTCACCATGAGGACAAAGATGGAGCAGGAATAGCCAGGATGAGATAAATGACAGGTAATGGGGCTACATGGCTGAGAGATGTCCAGGTCAGCATAGTTGAGTTTGAATAGATGAGTATCTGCCCAGCCATAGTACTTTGAAGCTTATTAATAAATGTAATAGGTTTTCATGTCATTATTTGGGAGCTAGAATGGACATAGGAAAACAAAACTTTTCTTTATTTTACAGTATGCCACTTCTTATTGTAGACACTTAAGACTTTTAGAAAATGAAAGTTCAAGGACTAGGGCCACGAGCAAGGTTGCTCAGTGATAGAGTACTTGCCTAACATGCCTAAGGCATGGAGATTAACCCCCAGTGTGGTGAGGGATGCAGCCCGCCCCTGTCTTTAAACTGCTGAATTGCTGCATTCAAGAGTCTCCAAGGTGCAGAGTCCTGTCTTCTTAGGGGTCAGCTTTCCTACAAGACGCATATTCCTCTTCTAGATACCATTTGAACAAGCTACAAGCTCTGCGCCATACTTACCACAGCGTACGAACACCCTGAACATCTGCGTTATGAGAACATACTCTCTGGGGTAGCAGACAACCATTCCCCACAAGCTAGAACTAGGGGTAAAATTGGACTCATTTCTTTAAATGGCCCCAAACCTTTTCTTTTCCAGTTGATATTCTATTTTTCAGAATAGAACATGAGTCATTACAAAGGGAAGCTGGTAACTTTTTAAATATCTCTCTTAATTTTAAAGGTGTTTCCCTTCTGCCTTTTGCTCATTTAAAGCCTGCCTCTGGGGCTCTGAAGACTGGACTTATGAAGGTCATAGTTCTTAACCTCCAGCCTAGTGGCCGATATGTCTTTATGCTTCCTGCATTCCAGATCTGCTTAATCTTCAGTTAATGAGGCACACAGTCAAGCCCATTGCCAACTACATCCAGGAATATGTGCGTGTAGAGAATTCTGGGACACTGACTTCACTGTCTCTTGTTCATTTCCTGCCTCATCTGAATCTTTCATTTCATTAGGCTGAAGGCGTTGCAAACCTTTATCTCTCTGTTAAGCGTTTAGGTCTATCAAACAACTTGGATATTTTAAAAATCTGATCATAAGAAAGTCATTAAAACTGCAAGTTTAAAGCACTTTAAACCACCTGCTTTGATGGGGGCTGTGGGAAGCACCATGAACAAAACAATGAGCAGGCCACGTTCAGAAAGTCTTGGACAACATCATTTATAACATAAATGTGTGGGAAACTGGTGAACACTGTAACAGTGCACTGGTTATAATGAGAGTCTCATGACTAAGAAAACTATAGAGAGAAATGGAAGATTGAACAACGCACTGTGGATGAAAACACCGTCTTTGTCTAAGTTTTTAACTCTGCTCATTCAAGCTGTACAATGAACAGTCTAGAGCATGCCAAATTTTTACTTAACGATCGAAAGAATACATACAGTTCTGACCTCATTAAGGTAGATGAGACAGTAGCTAAACCAGACATTAAACCGCTCAATGCTTAGTTAATTAGTAACTAGTTATTTTGCATGAGCAAACAGGGAGTAGGCTTACAGAATGAATACATAAGGAGTGTTTCTGGTGTGAGGAGAAGGTTCTCATGGAATGCTGTAACCTGAGCAGTGAGTAATGACAACAAACAACAAGGATATCTTCCAGGCCTGTTATTATTAAGAAGGTGTAGGAAGAAAGCCAGGGAGGGTGGACCCTAGAAGGTTGATGGAAGATGGGCCTGGTAGACTAGGGGACAGTGATGGGGACCATCTTAGGCAAAGCTTGGAATTCGTGTCCATTACTTTGCACATTGTTCTAAGAAAAGTCTGGAAACATGGATGGTGCTAAGTTGTAAGTGATGTGGCCCGAAGCAGCTAGAAAATGAGACAAGATCTTGGCTGAAGCAGCTGGGTAATGAAAAAGACGGGAATCAGGCTGTGGGGAATATTTCCCAGAATTAGAACCTATTATGCTGATGTCGGAAAGTATTACGCCAACCTCAATTTTTAAAGTGGAATAATATGCATCTAGGTTATAACATAAGGCCTTTAAAATCATAGAGAAAATATCAACTTGTAATATATTTCACGTATTCAAAGAAAACCATCGGTCCATATTTCAAATAATAAGTTCATATTTGGAAAGAATCTGTTGAAGACCCAAGGATCTGACTGATGCATGAGTTCTCCACTAGGTGGCAGCAGTGCAACGGCAGCAAAACCATTTATTTTGTAGTCAGAATAAATCAGGGATGCATTCAAAAAGAAAAGGAGAACTTCAAGAATTAAATTCCAGTGAACGTCACCAACTTGATGGCAAGTTAAAAAAAACAGGCTCAGAGCGCCGCTCCTCCAGAGGGCCCTACTTCCGTTCCCCGCAACCACATCAGGTAGTTCAGGACCACCTGCAACCCTTAACTGAGGGTCGAATATACACTCCTCCTCCGGCCTCTGTGAACACCTGCGCTCATGCGGACATTGCCACATATAATTAAAATAATAAAATATCTTTAAGCGGATGTAATTTAGATTATTTTTCTTTTCTATTTCAGTTATATGGTACTGCAGATTAGATAGTCAATTCAACCACAGTGGCATAGGTGACATTGTCCTGTGGAAGTGTGTCATTCCATTCCTGCCCTTTAGTGTATGCTCTCACTCTACCTTTGGCCAATAGTGTCCATCCCGAATTAAGAAATGCTATGACCCCCAAGTACGCAAATCTTATGTATAAACCACAAGAACCACCCATAGTCCTAAGTTGAACACTTAAAGAACAGAAATCAAATTTTAATTCAAATGTTCATTTAAATCAGAGTCATTGGCAGGGCTTCCTAAAAGTCCGAGACACCTTTACAGAGGGCACAGAGCAGGAAGGCACACGTGCAAATCTTCTCCTTTAGAAGCCGGGCACACAGACTGCAGGATCCTGAAAACCTTTAGCTGTTGAAAGTTAATGGCGACCTGGTGGGGGCTTTCAAGCTAAATTAAGGCAACAGAAAGAGTGGGAGCCTATTTCAATCTCGCCGCCTTGCTGCGCAGACGCTGCTGAGAACCTCCACTCAGGCTTGCTCCCCCAAGATTGTTGAACTCTGAGAGCCCAGCACAATCTGAGCGCTTCCATCCCCTCCAGGCCCCCGCCCTTCACAGCGACGGTTAACCAGCCCCTCACTAACGGCTGCACTGGAACAGTGTAGCTAGAAAACAGTCTTATTTCCCGGCTTCACCTAACGGAATTCATCCAGCGCTACGTGTTCATCTGCTTTTGCAAGCTAGCCTATGTGAATCATTCAAAGAAAGAATTTCTGGAAAGAAAAGAGCCAAGATGCCTAAGTTAATTTGGGGACCCACTGAAATCTGTCTGGCGCGAACCACACTTTTGCTTGCATATTTGCTTGTCTAGTAATGAAAATAAATTTCTCTGTAGCATTTACAGGGTATTTTGTTTCAATATTAAGAATCCAAAATCTGAGTCTCATCTCTTTTCAGTACTACAGAAAAACTAAATCCAACACCTTTAATTAAAAGTCACTCATTTTCATTTCATCACACACTTGTGAGGTTTATTGGTTTGAATTTGAAAAATTCCGTCTTAGGAAAACTTCCATTATCTACAGTATTTCTTTTAGTGTGTCCTTCATTATATTTTTATTTCATTTAGTCTTTGAAGATTCCATGCGCATATACTGATATGCATTTATACTGTTATGCCTTGACCATATTTACTCCTCTCCCCCCTTCCAAATTTCCACCAGGACCCTCCCAACTTCATGTCCTTATTTATTTATTTTATGTCCAACTGAGTCCAATTTAGTGATGCTCATACACACACGGGCATGGGGTCATCCACTTGGACATGGACAACCTTCCAATGGACACAGGCCGATTCTGACTCTTTTTTCCCCAGCAGCTGCCAAATGCCAGTTGTTCCTTAGCCAGTTGTGGAGGCTCGGGAATCCATTTTTATGCATGCTGGAACGTTAAACTGGCTGGATCTTGCACAGGTCCTGTGTAGGTAACCCCCGCTACCCTGATTGTACGTGGACAGCAGTCATGTCATAGCAACAGGACAGTATTTCACAGCACTCCAGTCCTCCAGCTCTTACATTCTTTCCACAACAGAGAATTCTCAGCTGAGGAATATTGGATGGCAGAGAAACGCTTAAAAGGAATGCTCAACGTCCTTAGTCATCCGGGAAATGTGAATCAGAACGACCCTGAGATTCTCTACCTCATCCCCATCAGAACGGCTAACTCAAGGGATGACACGTGCTGGAGAGGTATGTAGAAAGGGGAACCCTCCTGCATTGCTGGTATAGTAATAAAAAATAAAAATAAAAATCCCTGAACACCAAGAAAACAAATTTAAAAAATCGTCTATGAATCTGAACAGAAAGTTCTCAAAAGGAAGAGATGCAAATTGTTCACAAGAACTTTCAAAGGTATTCAAAATCACTAGCTGGGAAAGATTTTTCTCTCATTCTCTGGGTCACCTGTTCACTTGGTTGATCTTTTCTTTGCTCTACAGACACTTTTTTTTTTTTTTGATTGTTTGTTTCGTGAAGGTCTATTGGGTTTCACGAGGTCTTACTTTGAAAGCTACTGGAGTCCCATTTAGAAAGTCCTTGCTCATGCCTATAACTTGAAGTGTTTCCCCTACCTTTTTTTCTCCATCAGTTTCAACTTATAACGATGTCATTAATCTAATTGGAGCTGAGTTTGCTCAGGGTGAGTGGTAAGTGTTTTGGTTCGTCATATTTCTGTATGTTGAAGTCCACTTTCCCCACGCCATTTGTTGAGGATTCTCATTTTTCTGTGTTTATTTTGTCAAATTTGTCAAAACTAAAACAGCTGTAGTAATGTAAAGTTATACCTGTCCTCTATTCCACTGATCTGTGTGTCACTCTGTGCCAGTACCAGGTTGTTTTTGTTACTATAGCTCTGTAGTATAATTTGAAGTTGGGTATGATGATGCCCACAGCAGTATTCTTTATGTTCAAGACTTCTTGGTCTATCTCTGGTCTTTTGTGGTTCTTGTATAATTTTTGAGGATTTTTTTTTCTACCAGTGAAAAAAGATCATGGACTTTTGATTGGGATTTCATTGAATCTGCAGCTTTCTTTTGATAGGGTGACCATTTCATGACATTGATTCTTTTGGATTATGAGCATGGAAGGTTTTCCAATCTTCTACTGTCTTCCTGAGTTTTTTTTTCCCCCCAAGGTCTTAAAAGTTCCACTGCAGATGTCCTAGTTACTTTGATCAGAGCAGCAATGAACACGGATAAGCAAGTATCTCTGTAGTACGATAGGGAATTCCTTTGCTATATTCCAAAGAGTTATTCATAGGGCAGTTCTATTTATAGCTTTAAAAAAAACTACCATATGAATTTCCATAGTGGCTGCAATAGTTTGCAATCCCAGCAACAGTCAGTAAGTGTTCCCCTTTTCTCAACTCCTTGCCATTATTTGTTGTCAACAGTTATATCTGAGGGAAAGCTTAGCGTTTTTACTGGTGTAAGTTGAAATAATAAAATAGTTTTAATTTGCATTTCCATGGACACTAAAAATTACTTCTCAGCTATTTCAATTTCTTCCTTTGATTCTGTTGTGTTCAGTTCTGTAGCTCATTTTTGAATTGGGTTGTGATCTCTTAAAAAAAAAGTTGTTAATGCCATATCTATCGATTATATCTGTTCATATTTGTTCATGATTATGTGTGTGGGAACATGAATGCTATAGTGCTAATGGAGCTCCGGTGACAGTTTGTGAGAGTCAGCTCTCTCCTTCCACCATGTGGGTCCCAAGCATTGCGCTGAAGCCCTCAGACTTGTCAGCGAGGGCCTTTACCCACTAAGCCATCTCTCCAGCCCTGAGGTTCTTTGTTTTCTTGATGTTTAGTTTTTGTATAGTCTAGACATCAATCCTTTGTCAGGTATATAGTTAACAAAGTGTTCTCTCATTTTATAGGCTGCCTCTTCAGCCAGTTAAAAAGTTCCTTTGCAGCATAGAAGCTTTTCCATTGCAGGAGGCCCCACCTGTCAATTGCTGACCTTATTTCTTACACAACCAGAGTCCTGAAAGAAAGTCCCTACCTGAGCCTACATGCTGATATACACCAGCTACTCTTTCTTCTAGAAGCTTCAGAGTTTCCAGTCTAACTTTGAGGTTTTGATCCACTCAGGGTTGAATTTTTGGATCAGGTGCAAGATAAGGATCAAATTTCATTATTTTACAGACAGGTATCCAGTTTCCCCAACACCATTTGTTGATGTTGTATTTTATTTTATCTCATGGGTATTTTCGTTTCTTTGTCAAAAGTCAGGGCCTTCCAGCAAACTACTGACACGTGTTTGTAGATGTGGCAAGTTTATTCCCTGCTCAGTTCTTTCCACCTTCCACTTTCCATCTCCAAAACTAGCCAAAACTCAGAGCACGCAGACAAGGACGCATCACGAGAGCTACTGAGGCTGCGCAGTGCAGTCTCCTGGTGCTTCGATTTTCCCATTACATAAAAAAAGACCCCAAAAGGCAGGGGAGGTGGTAATTTAAGATATATGATAAATAAATACTTTTTAATGCGAGAGTTTACCTCAGAGAAAACGAAAACAAAGCAATAGAACTGGGCTTAAAGAAGAGAGAATCAAATAACCGACGATATAGAAATGACTCATTCTGGCCACAGGGAGAAAATAAAGGGAAATTGAAATTTATGGAGGAATAACCATAGGGCGTGCACAAACTGAGCGCTGGGGCCAAGAACGAGAAAAGAACCTCACTATGAATATCATAAATCAACGAATAATTTAGAAAATAAAGTGTGTTTCATACTTTCAGACATTTAGCAGGGAGCTGTACTAGGGCTAGGGGCTAATCTGTGGGCTCCATTCCAGGGTCTCCCTTTATTGAAACTCTTACTGTCAAACAACAATAACAAAACCAAAACCAAAGAATGATAACCACCACAAAACTATGAAGCACTTCTCATTTCTCCCTGAATTCTCTATCTGATACCTTTACCACAGACTTTGTTTTAATTCAAAAGACCTTCTTCCTGTGGCTGCAAAAAAAAAAAAAAAAAAAAAAAAAAAAAGTTCATGGGTGCCAGGAATGTCATATTACAGAGTGAGGTGACTGCTGCTTGTTATGACTTGATTTTATGATATCGCTATAATATCACAAATCAAAGTGCTATTGAGAATTTTAAAAATATATAAAACCATTCTTTTTCATGGTTTACAAGGTATTGGGAAAACATACCTTAAATTTAATTCATAGCATTTAATTAATTTGATTGATATATTGACATACATTTTTTAAATAAATTGTACCGTTAGAATTAGAAATAGGCATGCTATAATGTACTTCCTGATTTCATTAATTTCTAGACTATTTGCTCACATTTCATTTGGATGACATTTTGATTTTTCATGTGAAGGAAATGGCTCCCCAACCTTAAATATGGCCAGTTACTGTGTCTCTTGAGCCACTTTATAGCCAGACTTTTCAGTGTTTGCCTCAGTTGTAACACTCCATGCCATTAATAGAGACCAGATGGGGATTCCTAGGATCAATTAATTTCTATAAAGTATCCAGCCAAAACGCAAGCTCAGACAGGCCCTGGCCAAATGTTATGTAATCTGGTTTGAATAACAGGGGGAAAATGAAGTGTTCTGTTTTCCCTAATATGCTTCCAGGGCAGACCAAAAGCTTGTTGTTTTGCATGAACACAGATGCCGAAGTCAATCATGGCAAGGCCCTGAGGCAGGTAGCTGACACTGTCCTTTTTATTGTTATTATTAATTTACTTATTTACTTTACATTCTGGCTGCAGTTTCCCCTCCATCCTCTTCACTTAGTCTTCTCCCGGCCCCAAACCTCTCCATCCACCCCTCCTCCCTTTCTCTTCAGAAAACAGGAGGCTTCCCGTGGATATCAATCAGCCTTGGTATGTCAAGTTGCAGTAAGACTAGGCTCATCTTCTCCTATTGAGGTTGGATGAGGCAGCCCAGTTAGGTAAAGGAGATTAAAAGGCAGGCAGTGTAGTCAGAGCCAGCCCCTGCTCCCGTTTGAGGAGTCCCACATGAAGACCCAGCTGCACAACTGTTAACAGATGTGCAAAGGGCCTAGGTCAGTCCCATGCATATTCTCCGGTTGGTGGTTCGGTCTCTGTGAGTCCCTGTGGGTCCATGTTAGTTAATTCTGTAGAGTTTGTTTGTTTGTTTTGTTTTATTGTGGAGTCCTTGATCTCTCTGACTCCTACAGTCCTTCTGCCCCGTCTTCCACAGAATTCCCCAAACTCAGCCTAATGTTTGGCTGTGTGCCTCTGCATCTGTTTCCATCGGTTGCGGGGTGAAGCCTCTCTGATGATGGTTGTGACTCCTGTCTGCAAATACAGCAGAATATCATTAACAGTGTCAGGGGTGGGCTCCCTCTCATGGGCGTGGGTCTCAAGCTGGACCAGTCACTGGCTGGCCATTCCCTCAGTTTCTTCTCCACCATTACTCTTGCACACCTTGTAGGCAGGACAAATTGTAGGTTGAAGGTTTTGTGGCTGGGTGGCTGGGTGGCTGTCCCAATCCCTCGGTTGGAAATCTTGCCTGGTTACAGGAAATAGCTGGTTCAGTCTCCAGATCCTCCATTGCAAGAAGTCCTAGCTAGGGTCACCGTCATAGAGAGGGAGTTTCCATTGTCCTGGGTTTCAAGCTCATCCCAAAGATGTCCTCCGCCCCTGATTCCAGTTGTCTCTCCCAGAACTCTCCCTCCGTCCTAGCCCAACCTGATTCCTTCTGTTCCTATCCCGCTCCTTCCCAACCCAGTCCCCTTTCCCTGTATACCCACAATATTTATTCTATTTCTCTTTCTCAGTAAGATGCAGCCATCCCGCCTTGAGGCCTCCTTGTTACTCAGCTTCTTTGGGCCTGTGGATTGTAGCATGGCTATCTTTCACTTTATGGCTACTATCCTCTTATAAATGAGTACATACCATGTTTGTCTTTCTGTGTCTGGGTTACCTCAGTTGGGATGATCTTTTCTGGTTCCATCTATTTGCCTGCAAATTCCACAATAACTGTACAATAAAACTTCTGGGGGTGCCACCACCCCAGAATTCAAGCTGTGCTGCAGAGCAATAGTAATAAAAAACTGCATAGTATTGGCATAAGAAACAGAACAATGGAATTAGATTGAAGACCCAGAATTAAATACACACACCTGTGGACACTTGATTTCTGACAAAGAAGCCAAAATTATACAATAGAAAAAGGAAAGCATCTTCAACAAATGGTGCTGGTCTAACTGGATGTCTGCATGTAGAAGAACATAAATATATCTGTACCTATCACCCTTCAGAAAACTCAAGACCACATGGATCAAAGACCTCAACATAAAACCAGACACACTACATCTGAGAAGAGAAGGCAGGGAATAGCCTTGAATACCTTCCTTCTTACTAAATAACTCACTCCAGCTTTTCCTCTCCTTTGGTGTTACATACTTCTTCTGTCCTAAAATTCTCTTCATCCCAGAAATATAAATCAGATCCTCACAAAGAGTGTGTTTTCCACTTAGGTAGCCAAGATGGCTTTTTGGTATTTGAGCTACCTATAAAATCAGTTTTATCTAGTTAAGAAATTATTTCAAGGGGAGGCTACAGTCAGGATAAAAAGTGAATAAGTTGTAGTAGCAATAGTAATAATAATAAAAAATGATTTCAAGAAACTGTCTCAAGTTTGCTATAGGGATTAAAAATCCATGTAATTATGTAGTTATCTTTCTCGAGAATATTACAATGTAATGTAATCTGTATAGACAAGGACTATGTAAAATCTGACCTCCAAGTACTAATTATATATAATTTCATTTGTAAATTCATAACGTGTGCTACTCGGTGTCAATCGATAACAAACGAGGGTTCTAATAACAGAGACCCTTGTAAAATTCTGTCAACAATGTCTGTAAAGTATTCATTCCCCATGTGATGCTTTTTGTGTTGTTCGATGAAAGAGAGAGAGCGAAGCCCTTTGTTAAAGACGGGCGCACAGATATCCACTGTCTTAGTTCCTGTTCTAGTCCTGTGAAGGGACACCATGACCCAGGTACGTATAAAAGAAAGCCTTTATCTGGGGGCTGGCTCACAGTTTCAGAGGGTTAGTCCATTACCATCATGTCAGGAAGCATGGAGGCAGGCAGGTGTGGTGCTGGAGTTTAAGGCCTATATCCTGATCTGCAGGCAGAAGTCAGACAGACTAGACCTGAGATGGCCTTTGAAGCCTTAAAGCCCACCCTCAGTGACACTCCTCCTCCAACAAGGCCACCTCCCAGTCCTTCCTGGACAGTGTACCAACGGGGAACCAAACATTCAAAATATGAGCTTATGGAGACAGTTATTATTCAAACTGCTATACACATGCACAGACACGGACACAGGGACTGATTCACAAGACAGCCTTGAGGCAGGCACAGGTGCAGGCTCATATAAGACAGAGAGGAAGGAAGACACAGGGACACAGGGTAGAGAATTCAAATCTCGACTTTCTCTTCAGTAAATGGCACGAAGAGGAAATGCTTTGATTTATTTCCTTACTGCAATACTGAAGCATTATTTGTGAATCTCAGGGATTATTATTTTTTTTACATTTTTAATATTTTATTTTACCATTTTCATATATTTTGAACATATGCTTTTCTTTTTCTTAGTTATTCAACTTTCTCTATTCCACTAAATTACACATTTTCTTTTTTTTTAATTTTATTTTTTTTCTTATCAGTTACATTAACTCTGTTTCCCAGCTGTATCCTGTTCCCTCATTCCCTCCCAATCTCACCCTCCCTCCCTCATCTCCTTCCTGCCCCTTTCCAAGTCCACTGATAGGGGGGGACCTCCTCCCCATTCATCTGACCCTGTTTTATCAGGTATCTTCAGGACTGGCTGCAAAGTCCTCCTCTGTGGCCTAACAGGACTGCTCCTCCCTTGGGGAGTGGGGAGGTCAAAGAGCCAGCCATTGAGTTCCTGTTAGAAATAGTCCTTGTTCTCCTTACTATGGGAAACCAATTGATTACTGAGCAGAGGTTCTAGGTTATATCCATACATGGTCCTTGGCTGAATGTCAGTCTCAGAAAAGTCCCTGTGCCCAGATATATTTGGTCCTTGTAGAGCTCCTATTCTTTCCCCATCATACTAACTCCCCTTCTTTCATATGATTCCCTGTACTCTGCCAAAGGTTTGGTCATGAGTCTTAGTATCTGCTTTGAAAACACTGCTAGTTAGAGTCTTTCAGATGCCTTCTGCGGTAGACTCCTGTCATACGTTCAATGCACATCCCATCTGTCTTTCTAAATGAGGATTGATCATCTTACCCCGTGTCCACTCTCTTTATTATCTTTTTTAGGTGTACAGATTTCATTATGTTTATCATATCTTATAGGTCTATATAAGCGAGTATATACCATGTTTGTCTTTCTCCTTCTGGGATAGGGATTACTATTAATGTGTTTGAACCAACCACAAAAAACAAACAAACAAATAAAACATAAAAAAAAAAACTGGTTCAACAGATTCATTTACTTAGACGCCCTTGATTAGATAGAACATATAAAAAATCATCTGTGCTGGAGTTTTCTAATTTTCAGAAAATTAAATTATTAAACCAGATTAAGTTTTGAAGTAGTATGCCTATTTCCTTTGTATTGGAAAGTTTTCTAATTTTCAGAAAATGATATTATTAAACCAGATTAAGTTTTGAAGTAGTATGCCTATTTCCTTTGTATTGGTTGTTTACAAAAAAAATCAAAAATGGCCAAGTCCAAAACCCAAATGAAACGTGTACTTACAAACCCAAACAGAGTTAGGGACACCACCCGTCGGACTGAGCCTTGGGAGAGAGTGCCGGACTGAGCTGCAGCTGTGGAAACTCCAGTGATGGAGGAATTTTGTATGCTGGGATCGCCAAGCTTTACCACTGTCCTTTGGCCAAAGTTAAAATTAGAATATGAAGTTGTTCATAAAAGAAAATTTAGAGAAAAAAACTACTAATATAGTAAGAAAACTCAAATGTCACAATGAAACACACTCCTATTAGGGTCGGCTTGACCATACTTTGGAAATGCAAATGGTGTTTGTTTCCTATTCATTACTCTCTGTAAGTGTCTCAGGGTTTTAGGAAAGCCCCCAGGCAGCCCTGGATTATATTTTTAAGTAGAATTTTTATTAAAATGTGATTTCTACTAATATGCGCAAACGAGAGGAGACAGGACACACTTGTCTTTCTGGGTCTGGGTTACCTCATTCAAGATGACGGTTTTCAGATCCACCCATTTACCTGTGAATTCCGTTATTTTTATGGCTGTCCTTTGGGTGTGTACCCAATAATGGTACAGCTGGACTTCTGAGGGCCCCTCACACTGACTTCATTCCCACCAACAGTAACAAGTATCTCACTTTCTCCACATCCATTTGTTGTCCTTCTTCTTATTATTATTTTTTAAATCTTAGCCAATCAGATTTGGGCAAGATGAAATCTCAGTGTAGTTTTAATTTGCATTTCCCTGATGGCTAAGGTTGTAGGTGAAAGGTTCTGACCCTTCAGGTATCCCAGTAATAACTAGGGAGAAAGCCATCCTGACCCAGAATTCCTATCCATTCGGTGTCTCCAGCACCCAGTGCAGTCCTAATACTCTTCAAAGGAGCAGTCCTTCTAAAGCCAGTATGTCCTCTTCCTCATTCAAACAGGATGAAGTCTTCTCTTCGGAAAAAGCTTCTTCACTGTGTAAACACAATAGAAGTAGAAATGGCAGTCTTTGTATCAGAACAGACTGTTAGCAACGGAATAGGAGCGATGAGAACTTGTGGGTTGTTTTTCGTTCTTGTAGGGAAGGGATAGGTGTTGGATTATTCTAACACAGGGTCTAACTCTCTGCATATCCCAGGCTGCCTTAAGCTCCTGCTGCTCCTGCTTCATCCTCTCTGGTTGCTGAGATTATAGGCAAGGAGGCATTTTCTAAAGCCTAAAATAATCTCTGACACTAGGAAAATTCTTTGAAAAATATGACAGATTGTGAATTATGTACAAACATTTAAGGATACTTCCCATGGGAGAACAGTGTGTAAAACATGCTTTTCATTCAATAGATGGGAAAGAATAGTTTTGAGAGAATGGATGAGTTATTGGACAACAGGGAATCAAGATGAGAGCTAAATCAACATGTTTATTTTTAAAAAATTGAGAAAGAAGATGAAATAACAAAGGTTTCTATGGACATTGTCAGTCTTATGATTATCCTGCAACCGTCAAGTTTCCAGTGCTTTTCTGAGTGGTTGAGCCTTTATTCCAATGCCCTCTTCTGGCTTCTTCAGGTAGACATATTACACATATGTTACATATATATTATGTAACATAATTTTATATATAATACATGTGCACACACACGTGTGTGTGCATACATATGTGGAGGTCTACATCCTGCAGACAAAACGCTCAAGCACATAAAAATTAAATAGATAATTATAGGATTAATATTAATGTGGACACAAATTCATAAGATTAGTACGGTGGCAGTTTATCTTTAGCCAGCTTTTTGCCCAAGTAACCACACATGGAGACTAGGATTTATTTAATTAGCCTTGAGCACTATTCTGAGCAATTATTACTCCATCCTAAACCTCCAAGCTAGCCTAGCATTCTTCTAGCCAAAATCCCCAATACTTGCCTTATAATTCTCTCTGGAATGGGCTCTTTCTTATCATGCCTCCTGGCCCAGATCCTGCTTCCTCTCTCCTTCTCCTCCCTTGCTGGTCCTGGATATCCCACCCTATTTTCTCTTTCCTTCAGCATTTGGTTGATCAACGTTTTATGCTCAGAACAGAGAAGCAAGCGGTGGACGTATTTAACTTTTAATCTTAAATTTCATATTTAAATGTCGCTTTTTGAGGCCAAAGAACTGTCTCCTTATTTTAAATAGCAAAATAACACAATGATCTAATTCAATACACAAGACATCTCCTGTTCCTCACAAAGCACTAAAATTCTGCTATAAAGGCATTTATACTTAAGAAATATGAGACAAAAATGTTTATTGAATTCAAGATATTTCACAAATAGTCCAAAGCCACTTCCAAACATAAAACACCCTGCCTCGTGCCAAATCCTGATTCCCTGTGATTTCATCGCACCAAGGAAACTTTGGCTTAGAAACATTTCGAGAATCCTTGTGGCGGTAAAGAACTTTCTTAACAGTAAAACTGAAAACTTTTATGTAAAATATTTGCTTTAGGAGAGTGAAGGGAGATTTCTAACATGTGGTTCCGCGGATCTCATCCTTCCCAGCCACGTGGTTCTGTGTCGCCATAGAGACAGGTAGTGGGATAAGGGGAGGGCATTCTCACGGGCAGATAAGTGAAGAAAAGAGAATGTGCAAACTTCCAGTCATCTTGACAGATGACTTGAAGGAAACAGGAAGGATAGTGCAGTAAACATCCAGTTTTCTCCAGTCTCCTTCCTAAACCTCTGCTTTGCCTCAGGATTGTCTGAATGTCTTGTCTTGCATAGAACCTCATGATGACCTAGCTGCCCCTTTCATTTGCACACATAAAGGAAGTCTTTGACACAAGTCACTTTTTGTTTTGTTTTGTTTTTCAAGACAGGGTTTCTCTGCAGCCTTGGCTCTTCTGGGCTCACTTCATAGACCAGGCTGGCCTCGAACTCACAGAGATCTGCCTCCCAGAGTGCTGGGATTATAGGAGTATGCCACCATACCCAGATTTGCATTCTCATTATGGGAGGGTTTTTTTTTTTTTTTTTGTAATGACATAACTTTGTGGATGTTTTTTTTTTTCATTCCTTATATTATCCTAAAGCAAATACATTTCAGATACTGTGTGTGTGTGTGTGTGTGTGTGTGTGTGTGTGTGTGTGTGTGTGTAGACTGAATGTAGGGCCATACATATTCTGTTATGCACTCTCACCAGTGAACACCTCCAATAAACCTCCAAATCCTCTGATAAAAAAAGTCTTAACAAAGAGTACATGAGCAACATTTGGAAGTACAACGTAGCAGTTGAGTGAACAGGGACTTCTAAGTTACTCAAAGACAAGTTCGAATAAAGATTTCACTTATCAGGTATGACCTATCAACCCAACTATAAAAATCATGGAATGGTACCTATATATAAAGATTATTGTGAGTATTAAAAATAAGTATATAAACAGTTGGAGTTACGGCTCATTGGTAAGAGTACTGGTTTCTTTTCCAGAGGGTCAGTGCTCAATTCTCAGCACCCACATGGCAGCTAACAACTCACCTTCAGTCATTTTCATCCCATTGGATCCAACACCTTCTTCTGGCCTCTGCAGGCACCAGGCAATGCATATGGTACATAGACATATATGCAGGCAAATCATTCATACACATAAAAAAAAAATAAGTGTAAAATATGGGTCACCCGTTGTCCCCAGTATATTCAACAGTGAAGGTTTTCCCAGAATGTGAGAGTTACAGAGACAAACCAATCCTGTGCAAGTTGGCATCAAATTCGTTTTCAAGTAAAAGTGACAAATAGTAACGCTACTTCTTTTCTGTTTCAATTTTCGAGATGCTGTTCTCATCAATAAAAACACATCCTAATTTTTTTTATTAATAGCCATCACTGTGGTATTAACTGTTAGATATTTCATGTAAATTATATCAAATACTATTTAAATGAGCCCTAAGGTCTGAATACCACTTTTATAACTTTTAGTTTGAGACAAGTCAACATGGAGGCAGGGTATTTAAATGCACTACTCAAATTCACAAAGCTCATAAATAAGTATAACTACTGTCCAAATGCAAGCAGCTAGCCAGACTGATTGCCACATGGGAGCCTGTTAGAAATCAAGGTCTGAGTCTGCGCTGACACCTCACAGGTGCTTCATCCACTGAGACACAGGGAAACACCCTAAAATTTTGATCTATAGAAAATACTGGAAAACACACACCACATCCTAATTAGAAAGAGCCCCCCACCAGCAGCTCAGAGTCTCTGAAATGCTGTTGAGACTTAGTACAAGAAAAGAGAGTTGAACAAAAGTCATATCTGAGTGCTAAAACCCTAGCCAGAGTTTGGTCAGAAAAGTCAACTTCGTTGAATTAACCGAGTGACTTGAAATGGAAATAAACTAAAATACTGCTGTTCTTAAAGTATTTAGTTAGTTTGTTTGCTTCTTTTTTTTCTGCATAAATAACTTGTCTAAAATATGACCAACACAAACTTTATTTCCTGGTTCAAAGCGTTTTTAAAAGAAACTTGGTCTTCTTTTGTTTTTAAAGATGCGTTAAATTTTATTTTATGTATATGTGTGTTTAGCCTGCATGTATGTATGTGCACAACCGCGATTGCTGGTGCCTTACAGGGCTGGAAGAAGGGATAGATTCCCTGGAACTGGAGTTACAGATTGTTATGACGTGTGGGTGCTGGGAACCAAACTAGGATCCTCTGCAATGGCAGCCAGTGAGCTTAACCACTGAGTCATCTCTCTGGCCTGCTTTACCCTAGTCAAGTCAGGCTGTGAATTCCCAGGAACCCTCCTTCCTTAGACTCTGAGTGTTGGTACTATAGGTAAAAGGCATCTCATCCACCTCTGAGAAGAAATGTGGTAATGTATTTGTTGTTGTTATTGTTCTGTACAAGCTTGTGGTTTTCACGTAAGCGGGCATATGAGCAAAATTAATAACTAGGAAACTCACTTCTTATAGGTAGCGTTGATTTAGAGTTTTAAAATAGCAAGTTTTTAATGCGTTTTCAAAAGCGGGGCTTCAGCAGCGATTGTCTAACAAGCACTGTTAGCAAAAGCCTAAAGCACAGCAAAAGACCCCCTTCCAGGCTATAAGCAGACCCAGAAAGTGCAATGTGTTGAAGTCATTATCATTTCCCAGATTAAAAGCAGCCTAGATTGAAAACAGCTCAGATCCAACTCACAGTAACAGCTTTAGTCTATTGGAGTAAGTATTTTATGTGCAAAAATACACTGGGTAATTAGTCTGTGCCAAATCATATATTTAGCTAACTGCATTTTTTCAGTTGCCTCTACGAGGCCATCCCTTCTACATAGTGTTTTTCTATATGAAATGAATCATGACTGAAAACAACTGCATCTACACAGTGAGACTATAACTTATACAAAAATACTCAGCTTAAATCTAAAGATATTTTCTCATGCTGTTTCTTTTGTTAAGTACTATATACATATCTTACTTTTGTATTAAATTTAAATTGATTTTCTAAGGCTCTTAGTAACAGGTCTTATAGTTATTGTGCACTGTGTAAAGATTCAAATGCTGATTTCTGTGCCCTAATATCTGGTTGCGATCCTTCTTCCGAGAATCTCTGGTCTCAATGTTGTGCTCCCCAATTGTTCCCTGATATGTCAATATAGAGCTTGATAGCCAATGGCGGGGAGAGAATGGGGCTGGACTTCCTTCCAGCTAGGGAAGGAGAGAAGAGAAGAAAATGGGAATTCAGCCAGGAGGAGAGGTCCAGGAGAGACCAGCAAAGAGAAAGCCAGAGAATGCAAGTATCTCAGGGATTTACGGTGGGGGGGGGGGTAGCCAGATTAGCTTTTCAGGTTAAAAATAAATTAATATTGCCCAGCTGTTGTGCCATGAAAGCTGCTTAAGTCTCAATTATTTGGGTGTTAGCTGGGTTGAGAGAAAACTCTAACACATTTTTCGAAGAACCGCTTCCAGGTGGCAGGCTGTCTTGAAGGAGGACTAGTGTTTCTGGTGCTCCATAGCAGGTATCTCACCTCCCAATTTTATTTACTCAGCTTTGCTTTGAAGCAGGAATAGCTTACTGCGCCTCATAGAAAAGAAAACCCGGGTGCAACTAATGTAAGAGAATTACCGTGGTTTCCAGCAAATGGTAGTCTTAGGATTGAGCCTTGGAAGCACATTCGCTCAAAGTAACCACGTGTCTTAGTTTCTATCGCTGTGAAGACCACAACCAAAGCAACTTTAAAAAAAGAAAGAGTTTAGAGAGCTAACTGGGAATGCAGTGAGCATTTGAAACCTCAAAGCTTATCTCCTTCAACGAGACCACACCTCTTAATCCTTCCCAAGCCCTTCCACCACCTGGGAATATTTAAATATGTGAGTCTATGAGGGTCGTTCTCATTTAAACCATCATGCCACGTGACATTCAAATTTTCTGGAATGGAAGGTGAACTACTTTTCCTAGAACATGTGGAAGGCTACAGACAGGCAGCACAGACACCCCTGAAGTGATTAAAATAGAAGGAAGTGTTGGTGTCCCTCCCAACACCTTAGACCTGAACTAACATCTCACCTTATAGCCCAAACAACAACAAAGGATTTCACTTTTCATTTCACATTGAAGGAAAGGGAGGCAAGATCCTACTAGATGCAAATCCATTTCAGAGCTGGTCAGCCCCATTCAACTCTAATTTCCCCAAGCAAATTCCTGGACATATGACACAATGGCTTGAACCCCAAAGCATGAGCCATACTAAGACTGGCTGTCCCACTGAGTGAGCCACTAGATTTTTCCACTTTATAAGCTCCAATATGTCTACCTAGCCCCTTATCCAGAACGGGCATCGCTCAGAAACCTGGGGTTTTCATACACAATCGGCAACCAACACATTTAGACCTAGGGACTGCAATGAATTTGCTGGAAATTTTATTACTGAAGAGGAACAATATCACATTTTAAAATGGTATTGCTTGAAAACCCAGGCTCTGAAAACATGTCCTCAGAAGCACTGACCAGCACAGTTCCTAAAATTCTAAGGAACACCATACAAACCTGGCCCTGTGAGGATTTCCCGAAGGGTTCCAAGTATGTGTGTGCCCTCTCCTATCAGGGTGTCTGAGTTTGAGTTGCTAATATGGCCAACGTGTTACTGCCAAGCATATATCTAAACTCCTAAAATTATTAGTTATTACAACGGAATTTTTTTTTTGTTCCCCCAAATACCTAGCACATGTGTGAAATAGTGAGGAGAATGTTCCTGGCTCAGGACTTCCTGGGTAATCCCAGGAATGTTCTCAATGTCTTCGTGGAATGACCACAGTGCAGAATGGGAACAGGAATGACTAGCTTTGGCAGATGAACTCAGACTCCCGAAGGGCTCACTAGGTCTGAGATAGCAGAAGTATTGGTTTGCTCTGGGCTGATGAGGGTTTGGAGTGAACTGGGAGCATCTGAAGCGAACTGGAGCATTACAGTGAGGAAAGTGGCATCTGCCATTCAGTTGTCAGAGACAGAAATGCAAACAGGCTGGGGGTGAAGGGCTGCAAAGTCCGTCACCTGTGTGTTTTGATCTGGCAGCAACATGCTTTTGCTTAGGGGAAGAATACAAACAACAACATACTTCCCAGCAGTAATCTTTTAACCATCCCCTCTTTATCCCAAGTATTAAGAAAGTCCTGGCTTTTTTACCTCAGAAAGCCTGAGCCTGGAGCTGGGGCTGAGGGCAGTCAGTACCCCCATGGGTGATGCGAAGGCTTCTAAAGACCCACCCTCTTCCTGAGCCCACTTTCTAAGTGCACGCTCTCTCTCTGAATCTTCATCCTTGTCTCAAGCTTTTGTTTTTTCCAGTTCACAGCAAATGGCTGCCTAATCCTGAAGAGTGGAGGCTTCAGGGTTAATTTGCACAGCATCCACGATTGTCGCCTTCTGAGGAGACTGACGCTCTCCTCCTAGTTTTCTCCTTTTGGTATCATTAGACTTTACCCAGTGCTCCGTTGACAAGAAACGCTGAGCAGTGTGCTCTCCAGGCTTCTCCCTAAAATGTGGCATTTCAAATACCATAGGGAATGAGGACGGCGGTGAACTAGCAACAGGCAATATGCAGATTTGCTTTAAGGATTAGGATACAGGAGATGGTTGTCCTTATTTTAAAAATTTATTCTTTATTCCTTAAATTGTTCTCATTTTAAAATTTAAACCCAGAGTCCCCCACGCGGCTTTGCAGATCCTTCCAATGTGGGTGAATATCGATTCGAGCCCTGTTGCTGAGCTTGGTCAGGTGACTGATTGGGCCAATCCTATTTTGGCAGATGTCTAAAGATGCTTTTGTGGTTTGGCCGGCCAGCTTACATTTTTGTACTTTTCAGTACGAAGCACATGCTGTATGGTGCTGGTTGAGCTGACAGAAACCTACAGGCTGGAGCCATGGCCAACCAACTGGAGCTCAGCTGACAACCTATATGTCTTAGTCACATTTCTGATGCTGTGATTAAATGCCTTGACAAAAGCAACTTAAGGGAGAAAGGGTTGATTTTGGCTCACAGTTTCAGAGGGACACAGTCTATCATGATGGAAAGGCCTGGCAGGCAGAACAGGAGACCACCCTGTCACATTGCATGGCAGTCCAGAAGCAGGGAGAGAAGAGAGGCTCAGCTGTAAAATTTCAAAGCCCGCCTGCAAGACTCTGCCTCCATAACATTCCCAAATGAAGCCGGAGAAAAACTGTTCGACTGCATGAGCCTATGGAAAACATTCCACATTCAAACCTTACAGCATAGATCCACAACAGAGAAAATGTATTTATGGCAATAAACCCACAAGCATTTACAATGTTTGCTATGGAGCAAAAATGAATATAAGGAATAAATGCTTAAAAATGTGTCCTACTTTCATTTCTGAGCCGTTTGCTTGTGGCAAACACACTAGGACAGAAGGGATTTGTTTTAGTTCACAATTCCAGGGTTCAAGCCATCTTAGCAGGAAAAGTCCAAACAGAAGGAGTTTAAAACGCCACATGACATCCACAGTCAGGGGCATGGAGGAAGGAGCACACGCATGCTTAGTGCTGGGCTAGCTTTCTCTACCTTCGTACAGTCCAGAGCCCTGAGCCAGGAAATGAATGGTACAGCCCACACTCAGCCGGGATCTTTGCACATCAACTAAGATGCTCTCCATTGACAGGGCCACTGGCCAAAGTGATCTAGATAATCCTCATTGCATCGTTAACCATGATGACCACAAAAGTTCTGTGAAGTTCATTGCACTATATAGAAATTTAGCAGTCTAAGATAATGGTGGGTGTGTGTGCTGTATGCTTTCTACATAAAAGGTGTTACATATTTACATTCTTTTCCTAAACCAAATTAAATCTTTGAGTACCAGGTCCAAGGAACAATAAAAAGTCTTTTTCGTGTATAATATAAGACCCCTGAGGCTAACACAGTTCTGGAAAAGGCTCCCCAGGTTTTCAGCCAATGTAGAGAGGTTAACACTGACTCAAAAATTATGTTTTTGCTGGACACCTAAAGGGTCAAAATAGGACTAAGATAGGTTCTCTACATTGCTTGAATCTAAGGAAAGGTAATTTATATTAATAAATTACATCATATATAAATTATAGTTTATATTAATAAAGTCCTAGTTAATTACATTAAAATTAGAAGTAAGGCGATATTAATGAGATTTTACAAGGCTTTTTGTTTTTTTTGGGGGGGGTTGGTTTTTTGAGACATGGTTTGTCTGTGTAGCCCTAGCTGTCTTGGAACTCACTCCATAAACCAGACCAGGCTGGCCTCAAACTTACAGAGATTCTCCTGCCTCTGCCTCCCAAGTGCTGGGATTAAGGGCATGAGCCAACAACACCTGGCTGGTGCTCTTTCTTTTTTAATGAGAACATCTATCACCACTTCAGTTTAGTGTACCCTTGAAAAATGTAGTCACAGTAGTATAAAAAGAGAAGAGGGCTTGCTTGACCATTTACAAAAATTTGTTCATATGAAAGTAAATGTACGGAAGATTAAGAATATGGGAAAATATTTGTTTGTACATGTTGATGATTATTAATATTTATCATTGATTTATCTGGAGTTAAACAGCAGTTATTCCCAAACCAGCTGTATACCTAAATCACCACACAGAGACTAGGATTTATTTAATTAACCTAGAGCACAATGCTGGGCAATAGTTACTCCATCCTAAACCTCCAAGCTCGCATAGTTCCTACCATTCAGGTTTCCCACATTATACTTGCTTTTAGTCATATCTTAGGTCTGGTTTATTTCTCCTCATGGTTCCAAGACCTCTCCTGCTGATCTCTGTTCTCCTACTCCTCCTACTCGCTTCCTTCTCCTCCCCTCTGGACCAGGATGTCCCACCCTATTCTCTCCCTTGCTCAGCCCTGTAGCTGGTTGTTTTATTGGTAATACAGAAAACAAACGGTGGCATGTTTACACAAACTTGAGACATGCAATGTCTGGATTGAAACCAGAGTGGGGTAGAGAAACAAGCATTTGAATAAACAAGGGTAAATTGTATACATTCCAAAAGAACATTATACCAACAGGTACGTGTGCCTTTGATTCTGGCATTCCATGGACAAAGGCAGGCAGATCTCTGTGAATTCGAGGCCAGTCTGCTCTACAAAATAAGTTCTAGGACAGCAAGGGCTACACAGAGACCCTGTCTTGGAAATATATATATATATATATATATATATATATATATCCAGTTCTACATACTGGGAAGATAGATAGATAGATAGATAGATAGATAGATAGATAGATAGATACCACCAGTATGTAGAACTGGAATTCTTACAGGAGTATGATAACATACCACAACACAGTAGTCCTCTAAGCTGAGTTGTGAACATGGATACATTTTAAACGGGAAAAGGATCTGCACCATGGCTGCCTTGTAGCCATGTCACTGACCATCCTGAGCTGGACTAAGATGATTTTCGATAGACTTGATTTGATATATATTTTCCCAGCAGACTGGGAGACATGTGGAGGGAGAGGGGCTGCTAGTTCATAGCTGGCTTTCTTTTTTTATTCAACCCAGGACAGAGGCCATGGGAATGGAGCTTCCCTCCTTATCTAAGCACTCAGGAAAAAGGCTCACAGACAAACCCAGGGTGTAGCTCACGAATGTCCTCAGCTGTTTTTAATCCAACCAGGATAGCATCAAAACTACCCACCACAGCCTGTAAACCATTGGAGTCCTGTGTTCGATCGGTAACCATGAGTGTGGGGGCACTGGGCCACAGCAAACGGGGTGGATGAGAAGGTGGTAGTGAGAGGTTCTCTCCTTTGCAGTGCCAGCCCCGGACCAGAACTGCAAAGGCAACACCAAGGAAAAAGCAACAGCTGCTCTCCTCCAGAGCTGCTCACTCTCCACACGGGTCCTCCTCTTGCATGTCTGTCCCATCCTCTGTTTTTAAAGTCGAAGAACATACAGACACATTCAGAATTCCTTTGTAACCATCCCACATCCTTTCCCTCCCTTATCACCAGCTTTGAGTATATTGTTTCTGTCCATATTTTATTACATGTAAATTTCCCAAAGCAGTATAATAGTGTGTATCTATGAAAGGATACATGTACGGGCTTCAGAGATGGCTCAGTAGTTAAGAACACTGACTATTCTTCCAGAAGACTCAGATCTCATTCCCAGCACCCACAACATGGCTCACAACCACCTGTATGTAACTCCAGTTCCAGGGCATCTAACATGGTCTTCTGACCTCCTTGAACATTAGGGATATACATAGGGCACATACATGCATGCAGGGAAAACACTCATGAAGTAAATAAATCCAAAAAGATGATACATGTAAACATATTAACTATGGTTCTCCTAAGTAACAGAACCAATAGAATAAGCAGCAATATGAATAGATATAATTAGAAGAATTGGCCCATGCAAACATGGAGGTGCAAGTATCAATGTGAATCCCCAAAAGAAAACATACCCCAAATTTCATCTATATAGAGATTTATCAAATACAGATATTTTTCCTTTGTAATGTATCTTGCTTCTGAGTTTTTTGTTGTAATCGTCTACAGTATTGCTCTAAGAGGAAGTAACCCTCCCGTGACAGAAGGACCCACTCCGTCACAGTATGGTCACCTTATTACTGAAAAAGTGAATTTGTAGACTTGGTTCCCAAAATGGCTACATTCAAAGTTTCATATACTTTCTGCTGGCCCTGGCAGCTCGCACCTGAAACTGCGGCACCTAGGAGGCTGAGGCTAGAAAGTTACTGCGAATTCTGGCCCAGCCTGGGCTATCTAAGGAGTTCTAGAGTGTCTTCAAAGATACACAAACAAACAAACCAACCTTCTTTAGGACCCAGTGTTCTTCCTGCTCTACCAAACCCTGGGTAGGCTTCACCAGCGCACACAAGCAGACAAGGGGTTTACAAGAATTCAGAATCCTAGGACTTCCTGGGATATGATGAGTAACCTTCCGGCATCTGGGAAGCCCTCTTGTCTGGTTTAATGAAGTTACGCTCTGGGAGTTTCTGTGGGGAGATCTCCTCATGAGAGGACTAACTTCTCAGGCCAGAACTCAGCTTTCTCACGCTTCCTTTATGGCTGAGCGGCCTCTGGAGTGGCAACCATCCTAGGCTTCTGCTTTACCGCAATTCTGGCTTGAGCCGAATTATTACCTCCCCCTGCCCCCCCCCCCCCAAATGTCCATTTTAAAGCCCTAAGTTCTGGCTTCCTGAGACCCTTTCCTCCCTAGAGGCTGTCCCTTTGTCCAACCTCTGTTCAACAGAAGGACTTGAAAAGTTGAGTTAGCCCCACTGTTAGGTACTGTCACTGTTGGGAACGGTAAAATGCCCATGGAAAGGACAGGGTGCTCTGTGCCAAACAAGGCTTGATTCCAGGCTTCTGGGTGGCTGACAGAGAGCTGTGTCCTGATCCAGGGTCCTCTCAGCCCCCATCACTTCACCCAGATTGAGTGTCTGCAATTTCACTCCCCTCTCTAGGAATAGCTCTGGACTGAGCACAGATCTCAAGTTTATTCTTTTTGATGACAGAGTAAAAGAAAAACACCATAGCTGGCAAAACTTCCTGAAAACATCAGATTCGAAGTTTTATCTGAACTTCTCAAGTTTTTTTTCCCTGGGAGCACCATCTGTGGTCTCACAGGGGCAAAACATTGAGGCTGTGTCCTGAGAGCGGTCCTTCTTATGCAATGGCCCTTTCTAACAGGGCATGGGTGCTCACAGGAGTGACTTTCACGTGAAGTAAGGATGAGGCCGAGGTAGAGGACAGAAAGAAGGATGTACCAGACACTTATAAAACACTGTCTCATTTAGTTTTCCAAAGAGGTCTTTAGGGCACATTCTAGTGTTGCCATTTTGTAAAAGAAATTCAGGGTCAGAGGAACGGCATGGCTATTCTAGGTCACTTAAGCTACAAAAAGGTGGGCTTTTGTATCTTAAATCCCTCAATGGCAAAAGGAATTGCTCTTTTAAATATCAGCTTTACATAAACCTCTACCCCATACTGAATTAGCTGGAACATCCAAGGCTATAGAAAATACAGTGATGGGATGGAGAGATGGCTTAGCCATTTAAGGCTAGGCTCACAGCCAAAAACATGAGAGAATATAGCATAAATGTTTTATAGAACTATGATTTGGTATCAGTCCTGTTCTGAAGTGTGCAGTTTGTGTGTTGGAAATTTCTAACAATGGGGCAGAATTTCTGCAACCCCAGTTTGGAGGAAATGAAATTCTGTTGTCAATACGAGCATAAATCAATCGTGTGACTTTCTGATCAACTTGCTCACTAAGACCCTAGTTCTCACTTGTCACCGGAAACATACCAACACAGAAAGTTAACGCTAACCAACCGGCCTTCTGTCATCTGCTGCCCCCTACTGGAAAGAAAGAATAAAGCAGACAGTAAGGCCCAGAATTCCCACTGCTGGCTTTGGCGTGGTTGTAGTGATAAAACACAGCAAGTTAGAGGAGTCAAGGTACAGACTTCCTATTGCGGAAAAGAAAGTTAAAATAGTCAGGTGACGTGACACTTAAGAGATCAAATGAAACGAGATTGAGAGAAAGCCGAGATGTGGTCCCTGGCTAGAATAAAGTGTTCTTTCTCTCTTGGTTTTCATTTGAAGTCTATTAATATTGTGAAGATGACCATTCTACAGAAAGAAATGTGGAGATTCAGTGCAATCCCAATAAATTCTCACAACATTCTTCACAGAAGTAGAAAAAAATTCCTAAATTTGTATGGAAACCAAACCTCTGGAGACTCCTTTCTCTTGAAAATGAAGTGTGTGGAGGTGTGAGTGGAAGATGTCCTCAGTTCTGTCTCATTCTCCTCAGGCACAAATGTGAATTACAAAACCCTCTTTGATAAAAATGGAGACAATGCAGGCAAGCTGGGGCTCACTGACCTGCTTTGATAAAGAATCAGCTAAGCTGTCTTACAACAACGGAATCTGCACGTACCTTTGCTTTGTGACTTCTACAAACTGTAAAACCATCACAGCAAGGTGGAAAAATCTCCCCCTGCCTCTCTCTCTCCTTCCCCCTTCTCTCCATGATCATGGGTCACCGAGAAAACATATTTGGAAATGACATGAGTTAATGTCCCTTTTCATTTGAATACCTGAGTTACAACTGTTACTTCAGCTGTAAGAGCTGAAATTCTGGACTTGAGGTCTTTCCAGGGGTCTTGTCCAAATAGTGCGGGTATAGAATTATTGGTGCTATCCAGTCATACCTCCCAGCGCTTACAAGAGGCTAATTCTGCAAGTCCTTTCTCCTGGGGTTTACCTGATCAAGTTCGGAGGGTTCGTATTTTAGAATGTCTTGTGACACAGGAGGAAGAAAGACTGCTCAGTGTCTGACACCGTTTTCCAGCCAGGTGAGGGCGTCCAGGAACTGGAGCTGGTACTGTAACATCTGGCTGCTTGTCCTTGTCTGGGGAATATTAAGAGTGGGCATGTTGTGCAGGTTACTCCATAGTTTAGTGAATCTCTTTTAAAAGAACAGGGTGTTCAGAACATGCAGAAATTAGTGTTTCAAAACCTTTGAACCCATTTTGCAGCTAGAGATTCAAGAAAGCATTTGCCTCAGTTGATATTTTTCTTAACTGATACTGTCTCAATAACCATCGTATGTTATATTCCCTCTTGGTCAGAGTATACTTTTTAGTAGCCATGTTAGAGGAGACCCAAATAGTGAATAAAACCCAACATAATTTCCAGACCTGTGTTCAACCCAGGTCTCTCCAAGGAAACTCTGGATTGTGTAAATGAGACAACTGATGCCCCCCTTGGCACCAACCATCCATCCTGTCTCTATAAGGAGACTGCCCCCTCCCTTCCAACGAGAGACTGAAATTCTCAAAACCTGTGACATAAAACAAACCTTCCTCTCCGTACTAGTCAAGTGTTCTCTAGATATAGACTCGGTGGAGAGAAAATATATCACAGAAGGGGTTTAGTTGATTGGCTTACATGATACAGGTGTAGTTCAACAATGACTGTATGCGGGCTGGAGGCAGAAACTCTGGTAGCTGCTGAGTCCAAGGCTGGATGGGTACTGGGCTCAGAAGATAAATGTCTTCCAAGAGTCTCTAAGTCAAAGTAGGGTCTCAGGTCCCCTAAATCAATATGCTGCTCTTAAAGTAAATTTCTAATTATTTATACACCACATACACAATCATTTACTCAAAACTGAGTATGGTTTTGGATAGGTAGTGGATCCACCAGGGCTACTGAATAGAAATCCAGGCTTACTGTATTGCAGTGCTGATAGTTTCAGTCTTACATTGCATCAGTGTCCTGGGTTCTTAGCAGGTGACTAAGCAAGCAAGGTACAGTGGTCCATGGCTTAGTTCTGAAAACAGCAGCACCTGTCTGTACTTGAGGAGACTCAGACAACAGACTGAAAGTCACGCAATCAGCCAATAATCTGGATGGACTATCCAGACCTCAGAGTACCCCACAGAAGCATCTTGGAATGATTTATGAATGGGCACATGAAATATGAGAGCAAAATAGCACCTTTCCTCTGATGTGATCAGAATTAGTAAGGAGACCTTTGATAGGAACACTAGCGGTTTTGAAAAGGTCAACAAAACAGACTTCCAAGATGCAAAAAGAACTTTCAGTATCAACTGATAGACTACAGGCAAAGTGATTCGTAGCATAATTAGGTTAAATAATCTGGGGGGGGGGGGGAATTAAACACAGTTGTGACATAAAAGGGTAATTTTGCTTAGTTTTTAATAAAGTTCCCTGCAAATATCCACCAGAAGGATTACTGCTTGCTGGAAGACTTACTCCCAAGCAAAACTGAAGGCTGGCTCAACAAATTTAAGACAGGAAAGGACTCTTGTCACGGACAAACAGGAGGAGTTTGGGGTACCTCAAATGTAAAATGCTAGACAGCTTTATTAACAGAAGGAACCTGGAAGCCTGAGTAAAGGCTGGACTTTTACAGGCAACATGCATGACACTCATTTTATCATCAACCCAAAGACTCTCCCTTCCAATCAAATGCTTTATAGACTCCGTGAGAGCCGACTGCTAAGCTGAGTTGTGTGTGTAGTGACTGGGATCTCGTGGTCTGCTCTCTCTTTCACCATTTGAAAAACTGTCCAAAGCGAAGTAGTTTTCCAGAAGGGATATAATGCTTGTCAAGAAAGACCCATGGACTCATTTCTCTAAAAATGCAAATATTAAAAATGTTTAACTTTAAGTAGAATAATATTTAGTGGATTTCCATTTTTCTTTCCTGTCTCTTCTAGGCTTTCAAGGAAGTCCTTTGTTATTTTTTGTTTGGAGAAAAACTTAAGAACTGGATGTGGATAGCACATGCCTGTCATTCTGTACTCAGGAGGCAGAGAAAAATTACAAGTTTAACACCCGTTTGGCTACAGAGTAAAAAATCCAGTTTTTAAAAGCAAAAATTTTTCAATAAAATACTGTATTTTTACACTTTACATCTATTATAACCATCACCTCCCATAACTGTGAAAAGTTTAATTACCAAACTAGAAAAATAGTAGATACTAAAATGATTTCGCCATCCACTCTGAAGTAAATGATGCCCCACCTCTTCTCAAGTTCAAGATATGAAATTTAGATAAGAGAAAAATCAATTACAGATTTCACAAATACCTTGTACAATAATCTGTGTTTTATTAGAATTATCTATCAAAGACATTGCACCTTTCGAGTCTGTAACTGAATTTAATGTTCAACAGTGGTTTTATTATGCTAATGTTTGATAATATTAAGTGAATTCAATTACTTCACATTAATGTTTACCAATACATTATGAACAATTCTTAAATATTTTAAACCAACCAACCTAGAAGTACACAAGGCTTACTCTCAACTCTTTTGAGACATAAAGACTGAAAGAAACCTGGGCCTTGAGTCCAAGTGTCTAACCCACAATAACCATGTCATCACTGGTGAACTCATAGGTAGGCACTTCCAGGTTGAGAGGTGCAGGGCCCTTCCTGATCCTGCCAGAAGCATCGTAGTGGGACCCATGGCAGGGGCAATAATAGCCACCAAAATCTCCTGCGTTTGCAATGGGTACACAGCCAAGATGAGTACAGACACCTATCAGAATAACCCACTCAGGTTTCTTTACCCGCTCTAAATCATGCTGTGGGTCCCTCAACTGAGACACTTCAACTGCAGCTTCCTGGTCAATCTCTTTCTTGGTTCTGTGGCGCACAAACAGAGGCTTGCCTCTCCACTTAAAAGCCATGTTCTTCCCCTCTGGAATATCAGACAACTTGATCTCGATCTTCGACATGGCCAGTACATCAGCAGATGCGCTCATGCTGGAAACGAACTGGGTGACTACATTCTTGGCAGCATACGCAACACCCACAGTAGTAGTTGCAGTCACCAAGTAAGAGAAGCCTTTTCTAGCCTCGCTGCTCTCCTTAGAAGACTTTGTGCTGTCTAGAACTTCAGCACGACGGTAGTCAGAGAAGTCGGGCACCTTGATATCTGTATGGGAATAACGAACAGAAGCAGGAACTGCAAGACAAACAGGTGAAAAGCAACAATTAAGAGAATGTCCTGAAAGGGTACACATCAGCAAAGACTCTGAGTTATGGCAAATAGCAAACAAATATTTCAAGTTAAAAACGAAACACCCAACTGCTTAGCCAGACTGTCTAACTATGCTAATTACTTTTCATAGTCTCTAGGTTAGATCTCAAAACTCACTTATTCCACCAGCTAACAAGTTGCTGTGTGATCATCTCAAGGTAAATGCCTAGATTTGCATTTCTCCTATCTGCTCTCAGAAAGAACTACTAAATTTCCTAACATACTAATTAGAAGACAATAATGCTTCTGTGATTTGTTGGTGTACTTTAGTTGTAAAACTGAAGGATTACAATTTTAGATTCCGGGGCATAAATGAGTATTACTTTATCTTCAAAGAAAATCACTAGTGTCAGAGAACAACTATCAGAATAGGCAACACTCAATGGAACATGCAAAGTAATTATTCAGTTTAATAAAGGGAAGGTGGGGCGATCTTCATATTATCTCCCCCTTCAACAGGATAACAGTGTCGGGTCCTTTGAGTGGGACACTTTTCCTGTGGATCAACTGTTTGTGACAAATGAACATTTAAAAATATTTACTATTCACATATTCTTTGAAAGAAGAAGCAGCATGTCCTCTCTCATGCTATCTGTAAACACCTGACCAAAGACTTGCTGGCTTCATTCTTTATGTTTAGGAAGTAAATTTCCTCACAAAATAATATGTATAATAAATATCCTATAAATATATGAAAATATGTATCCTCATGAAATGTTTGTTTTAGGAACTATGAGGTTTACTTTTTAGAGGAAAAAAAGATGTTAAATGGGAGGGAATAGAGGAAGGGCTACAGCTGAGATACAAAGTGAGTAAACTATAATTAATAAAAGAAGGAAAAAAAGATGTTAAAAACTTGTTTTCAGAAATACAAACCCTTTGACAATGAAGATCTACCCATAACACACAATGCCACTGAAAGTGTCAGTGTTACCTTGGTCTTTGAAGATCTCATCATAAAAGATCTTTCAATACACAAATATTAATATTTCACCTAGTTTTTATATGACTTCAAAGTGAGTAACTTTATGGAACTCACAAATTCAAACAAGACTAAAAACTATCAAAATTACTTTTCTGACAACCCTATCATTTTGAGGAAACTGTGACATGAGTAGTGGCAACCTAAGAGTCACAATTAGGATTTTGCAGACTCACGTGACATTACATTAGGTATTATTCTTCGTAATATCAATGTGATGCTATAGACTAGCATTTGGAATCAAGTAAAAATTACTTCTCCGTGACAAAGGCCCACATTACACTAAAAATGTATTGCCTACCTAAAACAGCCCAGTTCACAGTTCTGTATCCAACAGTACCCACAGTCACCAACCCCTAACAATACAAGATAACTAAGAACATTGCACGGAATGACTCATTCTCAAGAGCTTCGGTGACAAAAAAAAAAAAAAATCTAGTTATTGATTGTTCTATGTATAGAAAGTTACACCTTAGGAAATGCCATGTTGCAAAAGTCTTTCTCTATGTAATTTGCACAAGCCATATTAAGCACAGATGCTTAATTTAATTTTAATCTTAAACACAATCCGTTATCGAAATACCACCTTGAAATAAAATCTAAAGCATGTAAACTTTTCGTAGTTGTAGAGCCAATGTAATGAGAAGTCTACATGAAAGAGAGGCTACCAAAATGCAGACTTATTCCTCCACATATTTTCCGATCCAAATCCACCCAGTCTGTTACTACCTATCTTTCCAGAAGCCATCTAGATGAATGTTAAGGTATAATTAAGCTACTAAGTAAAGTGTGCTTTCAGAAAAAGGTTTTGGCTGTTTCTACAATGTCTGCATTTATGAGGGAGATAAGCCACCAATTTTTACAAGAAAGCTTTCAGCTATGTGACAAACTTAGGTGATGTTTTTCACATCTGCAGTTTTCTCCCCCCTCATTTCTCACCTTGTGATCCCCCAACACAAACAGACTCAAATTAACACCCAAACAGGGTATTACACTTCCTGAAAGGTTTTAAGGACCCCATAATGCTCTTTCACATTTACTCAGGAAAAAAAAAAAAAAGAGATCCCAAATCAATTTTATACAAAACCTAAAACAGGAAAACAAAAATTAAGGAGCAACTCTAACCCTTAGAATCAAGTCTACAAATCTCAGCAATGGCATGGAAAGTATTAACGTGCTATAATGACATGAAGGTATCAGAAAAAGTAAAAATTTTAATCTGACCTGAAAGTAGGGTTAAAGGCTAAAATATGTGCAGAAAACCCAATATAGATCATTAAAAATCTGGATCAGAAGGTAGGCATGGTGGTTCATGCTCAAAATCTCAGGCCTTGGAGGGCAAGAGTCAAAAATTCTGTGGTACCCTGCCTCAAAAGGAAAAAATAAAATAAAATAAAATAAAATAAATAAAATAAACGGGGGTAAGGGGGGGGGGGGGGGGGGGCGAGTGCTGAGTAAAACGCTGCCCAAGAAGGCAATTTGATTAACAAGTATAAAGGTCATACACTCAACACTGAATGGTGCCAAGTAGGTAACACAATAGTTCTGTAAGATGAAACAGACTCAACTATGGGGGCAGAAACCAAAGAGCCTAGTGCAGCTTCCCATATTTTGGGAGACAGAAATCTTTCTAATTTTTAAATAACAAGGGAATATGAAAAGAAATATCAAAACTAGCACAGACTTGGATAAACGGGAAGAGATCACAATGAATATTCCCCACTGTGTGGGACACTTGACCTCTTGTGGTCCGTTTTCTATTAAAAAAAAAAAAAAAGTATCATCTTCTTGATTAAGTGAGGTTGTGAAAGCCCTACAGTCAGGTATCTGAAACCAAGGCTGACCCTCCACGGTGGAATTGAGCTCGGGACTGTCTTTTTTGTTTTTGTGGAAATGAGGATGGGGTCAGTAGGGACTTAAGACGCTGAAAGGCAGGTGTACAGTACGCGGACAACTTCTTACATGTTCTTTATAATCTCTGTTTTGAACGCTGTGTAAACCGTACCAATGATTTCACATAGAATTCTCTCACGTAAGCCTCACAACATTGTTATAACCACGAATCCACCTCACTGGTGAGGAAAAACGTTTGGAAACTTGCCCAAGGTCAAACTCCCGTAAGCAACAGTCACTCAGCGGTGACAGTGGGAGGCCGGTCTTGAAGTTAATCAAGGAAGTCAAGGGTGGCCTGAGGAAGGAACCGAGACTGACGTGCAGGCAGGCTCCTTGATGCCCGGGGGGGATGCCGCCGCTGGAGCATCCCAGTGGCATCCCGGCGCCGCGAACGCGCCAGCCCGGCCTGCCAAGGTTGCTGTGGCCGGAACCGCATCCTCCCACTCCCGCCGGCCCGTCACCCCGCCCTCCGCCGCCCGGGACCTGGGGCCACAGGGAACGAGATCGGGGCCCTGAACCCGGCTCACCATTGAGGCCCACCGTGGCGACCAAGGGTCGGGTTGCGGCCTGGCCACTCAGCGACTCTCGGCACAGGAAAGGTCGCTTCGCATCCAAAACAGGTGGCTCCGGGGTGGCGGGTACCGCGGCCTGCACCAGGGGCCGCAGCGCGCCCGCCACCCCTCGGGACGTGGCCGACAGAACGGGAGCGAAAGGGCCCGAGCGGGCCGCGACCGACAACATGGCGACAGCTGTTCCAACCACCTAGCCGGTCACAGGGACGACCTTCCGCTCGAACGCAGGCCCGAAGAGGAGCGGGAGGCGCAGGGCTTGTGACGTCAGCGCGCCGCCGGAAAGGGAGTCCCACAAGGCTAAGCGCGACTAGAGGCTCGAGCTGGGGGCGGGACCGGAGAGGGCGGGGCCGGGCGCTGACGGTAGGTCGGCGTCGCCTTGCCGGCGATTCCCAAGGGAGACGGAAGTGGGCACGATCTTCTCGTGATCGTTACTGCGGTCCTTCGTTTAGGGCAAAAACTTAAATCAGGGACGACCTAGGCATGAGAAGAAGTCATTACAGAATTAAAGAACGGGCTGTTGCTACGTCCTTACGGCTGTCACCTAAAATAAATACCGGCCACTTGTGTTTTGCTGTTACGATTTTTATCATCACCTTACAACAACAACAACAACAAAAACCCCAGGAACCTGTGTGCGAAGTTTGACAATGACAGTGGCCTACGATTATTCATTATATACTACGCTTTGGATTTGGACGTTTCCTGCGTTGCTCATTTGTAATTACGGTCTCTGAAATAACACTATTGCTACCAGCATTTTACCAGTGAAGGACCTGCTCCTTGGACTCTTTGCTCAGGCATGGATTGCCACTACCTAGTGGAGTATATTGTAGTGCCCTGAGTTTGTTCTGTGAGCCGGTAGTTTTTCCCCCAAGTGGTATTTTAGGCGGTACAAAACGGGGAACTCTCAGTCGCTTTCACGTGAGAAATCCACCGCCCTTTAACTTCTTCTGGTCTGATTACACCAATAAAGTCTCAGTTTGGTGCTAACAAACATTCATCTCTCTTACACTTGATAACCTCCACTCTTCGAAGCAGAATAAATCCTGACCTCAAGTTCACACAGACAATTGAGTTTAGAAATATTATACATTATACATAAAAGAATGCGGTTATCATCCGTACACCTTTTTCCTCTATGCCATGGTAAGATACTGTGTATCTTTCTTTAGGGTTTAAAAACCTATATTAATATATACAAGAACTTAAGCAGTGCACAAACTGTGGCACAATTGTGATATGATCCTTATATAAGGATCATGGCCTCTGGGACCTTGGCAGGTTTCCAAACCTTTGCGCTGAAGTTTCCTCATCAAGTAGAGGCAGAAATGCGAGCTAACAACTTGGTAGAGTTACTGGGAAGGTAGAATGTCCCAGTATATCCAGAGCCCTTCTGATGAGTCCTGACAGTAACAAAATTCGGAGGAGCGTTGCAGTGATGCCTGCCCTAGATCTGCATCTCTTCCTCCGTGTGCTCATTCTTGTTCCTCTCTCCTTAGCTCCATCTTTACAGCCCAGGGACTGTGTTGTACTCTCAAAACAGTACTACTTCCTGGAGAGCCACCTGCCCTGCCTTGCAACACTAAAGCAGCTGCCATGGGCAATGTGTAGCTCGATTACTTCAGGTGAAATGGTTCAAATTACAACAGCCTGCGGGGAGTGATATGGGTAAATGGAGATGAAAGGATAAGTAGATGAATGAGCCTTCCTAAGCCCCCCCCCCCCCAACACACATGCAATCTCCCAGTACGGGAATGATTATCTGCAGACTCTCTGTGTTCAAACCCAGCTATATCTACCACACTAACTGTCCCCTATGGCAAATTCTACAACCTCCATGTGTAGTTCAGTCTTTCTTCTGTAAAATGGGACTAAGATCATACACTCCAAAGAGTTATTGTAATAGTTAAATGACTGTGTGAAACAATGGTCCTCACTTCATATGAGAGTACTGAAGACTCTGAGAAGTGAAAGAGGCAGAGCAGTTTTATTTACAACCATGAAAGACCTAGAGTAAGAGGCATGTCATTTGAGAGCAGAGAACAGTGATATAAACCCTGAATGCAAGGTCATTCTTCCCATTTTTAGGATGATCAGGAAGGGAACAATCTTATTGCCACCTAGGTCTTATCTTTCCCCTCTGTCATTTACATTTGCCCTCCCCCTTCAACAACTTTCAAAGCATGTTCAGGTTCATCTCTACATTTTACATCGTGTTTATTTTAAAACTTATCAGATGCTTGATGCTGCAGGGAAACTTGGCTGTGAGTTGGGGCAGGTAGCTTGGTAGAGTTTGAGTGAAGAAAGAATAGCCAGACATGCAGGCAGTAGCAGGGCTCTAGTGTTCTTGGTTCATTTCTAGCAGCACATAAGGTAGCTTAAGACACCTTTGAATATGTCACATCATAGGTTATTCCTAACATGAACTAAGAGATACTGGACCTAATGGTGCATGCTGGGAATCTCAGTACTTGAGAAGCTGAGGCAGGAAGATTGAGAGCTTAAGACCAGCCTGGACCACAAAATGAAAACACATCTTAAGAAACAAACAAACAAACAAACAAACAAAGAAGAAATCAAGCTTGGTGCACGCAAGGCCTGAAGGCCTATCATCACAGTCCTCAGCAGCCTGAGGTAGAAGGAAAAGAAACTGAAGGCCAACTTGAGAAATTTAGTGAGATCCCATCTCAAAATAAAAGGTAAAAAGCAGGCTCATTGGCTTTTAAATGAAAGGGCTGTTAGTATTTTTGCCTTCTCTACTGCTTCCTTAAAGGCTGAAAATTCAGACAATCTGATTCAGACTCCCTTTATGAGATGTGTAGCTTGACAATGCAAAGCTTCAAAATTTCAGCATAAAATGGTGATTAAAAATGAAGGCTGGGCCTCCTGTATACCAAAAACAAAAGGGCCGAGAAAGAAATTAGGGAAACAACACCCTTCACAATAGCCACTAATAACATAAAGTACCTTTGTGTGACTTTAACCAAGCAAGTAAAATACCTGTTTAAAAAAAATTTCAAGTCTCTGAAGAAAGAAATTGAAGAAGATATCAGAAGATGGAATGATCTCCCATGCTCATAGATCGGTAGAATTAACATAGTGAAAATGGCCATCCTGCCAAAAGCAATCTACAGATTCAATACAATTCCCATCAAAATACCAACACAATTCTTTACAGACCTTGAAATAACAATTCTCAACTTCATATGGAAAAATAGAAAACCCAGAATTGCCAAAACGATCCTGTACAACAACAGATCAACTGGAGGTATCCCCATTCCTGATCTCAAGCTGTATTACAGAGCAATAGTAACAAAAACTGGATGGGATTGGCATAGAAATAGAATGGTGGATCAATGGAACTGAACAGAAGACCCAGAAATAAATCCATACACCTACAGATACTTGATTTTTGACAAAGAAGCCAAAACCATTCAATGGAAAAAAGACAGCATCTTCAACAAATAGTGCTGGAACTGTATATCTACATGCAGAAAAATGCAAATAGACCCATATTTATCACCCTGCACAAAACTAAAGTCTAAGTGGATCAAAGACCTCAACATAAAACCAGAAACACTAAATCGGTTAGAAGAAAAAATGAGGAAGAGCCTGGAACTCATTGGCACAGGAGACAACTTCCTGAACAGAACACCAGCAGCACAGGCTCTAGGATCAACAATCAATAAATGGGACCTCATGAAACTGAAAAGCTTCTGTAAAGCAAAGGACACTGTCATCAGAACAAAACGACTGCCTACAGACTGGGAAAGGATCTTCACCAACCCTATATCTGAGAGAGGACTAATATCCAGTATATATAAAGAACTAAAGAAGTTAAACAGCAAAAAGTCAAATAATCCAATTAAAAAATGGGGAACAGAGCTAAACAGAATTCTCAATAGAGGAATATTGAATGGCAGAGAAACACTTAAAGAAATGTCCAATGTCCTTAGTCATCAAAGAGATGCAAATCAAAACAACCCTGAGATTTCACCTTACATCTATCAGAATGGCTAAGATCAAAAACTCAAGTAACAATACATGCTGGAGAGGATGTGGAGAAAGGGGAACCCTCCTCCATTGCTGGTGGGAATGCAAACTTGTACAGACACTTTGAAAATCAATCTGGTGCTTTCTCAGACAATTAGGAATAGCACTTCCTCAAGATCCAGCTATACCACTCCTAGGCATGTATCCAAAACATGCTTTAGTACACAACAAGGACATTTATTCAACCATGTTTGTAGCAGCTTTATTTGTAATAGCCAGAAGCTGGAAACAACCCACATGTCCCTCAGTTGAGGAATGGATACAGAAATTGTGGTACATTTACACAATGGATTAGGACTACTCAGCAATTAAAACAAGGAAATCATGAAACTTGCAGGCAAATGGTGGGATCTAGAAAAGATCATCCTGAGTGAGGTATCCCAGAAGCAGAAAGCCACACATGGTATATACGCAGTTATAAGTGGATACTAGACCAATAATATAGGATAAACATACTAAAATCTGTACACCTAAGAAGCTAAGCAAGGAGGAAGGGGTCCCTGGGTAAGATGAGATCAATCCTTAGTCAGAAAGACAAATGGGATGGACATTGGCAGAAGGAGAAAACAGGAAAGAGGACAGGAGCCTACCATAGAGGACCTCTGAAAGACTCTATGCAGCAGTGTATCAAAGCAGATGCTGTGACTCATAACCAAACTTTGGGCAGAGTTCAGGGAATCCTATGAAAGAAGGGGGAGATTGTGGGACCTGGAAAGGACAGAAGCTCCACGAGGAGAGCAACACAACCAAAATATCTGGGCACAGGGATCTTTTCTGAGACTGATACTCCAACCAAAGACCATTCATGGATATAACCTAGAACCCCTGCTCAGATGTAGCCCATGGCAGCTCAGTATCCAAGTGGGTTCCCTAGTAATAAGGGGAACAGGGACTGTCTCTGACATGAACTCAGTGGTGGGCTCTTTGACCACCCCCTTGGGGGGGAGCAGCCTTGCCAGGCCACAGAGGAGGACAATGCAGCCAGTCCTGATGAGACCTGATAAGCTAGGGTCAGATGGAAGGGGAAGAAGACCTCACCCAACAGTAGACTTGGAAAGGGGAATGGGAGGAGATGAGGGAGCGAGGGTGAGATTGGGAGGGGATGAGGAAGGGGGCTACAGCTGGGATACAAAGTGAGTAAACTGTAATTAATTAATAAAACAATAATTTTTTTTAAATTTAAAAGAAAAAAATGAGGGCTGGGACTGTAGAGCTTATGCATACTTGAGGTCCTGGGTTCAGTGCGTGGGGCAGGGCAGAGACAGCTGTGAGAATTGAAGTAATGTGTATGAATGCTTAGAAAGAGAGCTTAATGTTTGTTATAAGCAAATAAAACCAGGATGAAGTTGAGAGGAGGAGGGAGAGAAGGAAGGAAAGACGGGAGGCAAAAGGGAAGGAAGAAGAGTTATGGTTGCAGGTGGAAATGATCAGTATATATATATATGAAACTGGGGCGGAGGAGATGGCTCAGCAGATAAGAACGCTATTGCTCTCACAGAGGGTGAGTGTTTGGTTCCCAGCACTTTAACTTGGTGGCATACAGACATCTGTAACTCCAGCTGCAGGGAAACTCATAGCATCTCGGGTCTCTGCGGACTCCTGGGACCACAAGGTGCATGTACATATATGTGTGATTGGTTTTAGAATGTATCAGACTTTCAAAGAATAAGAACTACTTAATAAACAGTTGTCATTAAATTTTGTAAAGTAGGAGGAGAAAATGGGCATCGGTCTGGGAACAAAACAGCTTGCCCAGATTCCCAGTCACCAAGAAGTCTGTAAGACAAAGTATACACATGAACAAAGGCAAGAGGACAGAACTAAAGATTTAAACAAAACAAAACAATTCGTTTGTTTAAATCAGATGTCAGCATTCTTAGACTGTAGAACTATTCTCTCCCCTCTCAGTTCCATGTAGACACTGTTGGGCTAACATACATGGTATTACAGACCTTAGAAGTGTTTGTTAGCATTTCCAAATTAGCATACAGATGCTGTGATATATCAACATGCCTCTCCCCAAAGTGCCCATCTCCCAGGCTCTGGAGCTTAGAAACATGTTACCTTCCACAGAAAATATTAACCTGCAGAAGTGATTAAGATGGCGGGCCAAGTAGATTCTCCTGTATTGCCTGGTGGGCCTGAATGATTATCGAAGAGGATAAAAGGCTTTTTCTGACCAGCAGAGTTCTTATAAGAGTGAAGTCGGAGATCAGAGAGAGATGCTCGGCTGCCTTAAACATGTGTGGAAAAAAGGCCTCTAGACTGAGGAATGCTGGTAGTTGTTAACATAGGAATAGAAAAACCTCTCATTTAGATCCTCAGGCCAGGTTTCTGGGCTTTGCACTTGAAAAACAATGTATTTGTGTTGTTTTTAAGGTACTATGTTTATTATAGCAGAAATATAAAACTGCACACAAACCAGTTCAAACCCCCTTAATGAGATGTGTATATCTAGCCGTATTAGCCATGGATCCCCACACAAAGGACAGATTCTGGGTTTCCTTCACCAGTGAAGATACTTGCTTATGAGTCTGAGGCTTTTCCTGTCATTATCACTTCATTTAGTTATTTCATATCTTTCTGACTGAGGCCTCTGAACATGAGGCTTTAAGTTGGCACATTTCTACAAGAAAGATGGACTTACTGTCAAACATAGCAGGAGGCAAAGAGGCACCAGCTGTCCTAGTTCCAAGGGTGTGAGATGTATTCTGGGTATTCTGAAATGCTTTCATCTGGGAAATGGGTACTGATGCATGCAGAGGGACGTGAGCTTTTGAGATTTTGCTAGGATTCTTCAATGGTGTTATGTAGCAATTTCCTCCTAGCTGAAGCAGTCCATTCTGGAGGGAGCTTAGATCCTTAAGGTTCAGCAAGCTCTAAATTGAAAAATTCCATCCTGAACAGAGGTTCTTGAAGGTTTAGAAAGTAAGCAACTCACAAGCCTTAGGAAATCCCTGAAACTTAGCAAAGGCTGCTCTTTCCCCAGTGTTATATAAGTAGTCAGAATCGAAGAGGATAAAAGGCTGTTTCTGACCAGCAGAGTTATCTGCCACCTGTGCAGAGAGTTCCAGGATTACAGCTTTCTCGAGTCAGCATTCAGGCTGTAGTGGACTTTTTGTAGAACAGGTACCTTTGACTCATCCATATCAAGCAATAAGCTCACTGGTTCACCAAGTTGGACTTCAGTAGAACTTTATTGTGCTGTTGATGCCCTATCTGCAGTGAATAGGTGTTTGTATATGTCTCAATAGGAAAGGCCTCACACAACAAATGGATGTTATCTTATTGATAACTCAGCAGTGCTGTCTAAGATCTTGAATGGCATGTTAAACCAGAACACATCCTGGGGAACACTCCTCCATAAACACTTTGTTTTTCTCAATGAATAAATTTATTAAACAATATTTTTATGAAATGGTAGAAATAGCAAAAACGAATATTTTACATCTATGGGGCAAAATGGATAAATTTTAGAAATTATTATTCACTAAGCAAATAAATGTAGGCAAATAAAAGTCAAATGAAGACTTTCTTTGGGGAAAATGTTTTCAAAACCCACTTTAATATTCTTTTTCCATACTTTGATGAGTGCTAAACTACACTCTCATTCAGTGTCATGGCTCCTGAATGGTTGAATGATTTTAACAGACTGGGTGTGAACATATAAGGTGTTTCTTTGAGAACTTTTGCTTTTAGCATATTTCTACTTGGTAGAAAGTAAAAGAAAAATAAATAACATGAATCAATATAAAATAAAAATATGGTAAGTTAATATTTATTAATATATTTGTACCTATTTAACTCTTTTGTATATTTAGTATTTGTCATTCCCCACCCCAACAACACTATTAGTCCTAAGAGAACTACTTTTGAGTTGTTGGTCAAGGAGGGAGTCTAAGAGATTTCCAAAACAAAATAGACTATTATTTATGCCCTCACTTCCCTCCAGAAGTAAAGGGTAGGTCTCTATTGCTGAAGCCACCACTCATTTCAAACACAAGACTCAGAAAAATCAACCTGGATGTGGCCCCAATACCTCCTTCCTGAGGACTACATTTTTTAATACCAGAAGGTGCCACACACAGGCTGCCAAGGGAGAAAATAAGTCAATATTCCTACTTAACTGGTAAACCTATGGACTACAGCAAGGACCAGCATGAGACGATATTCCTAAAGATGCAACAGTGTACTTCCATACTGGAAGTATCCCCCAGCTGCCTAATTGGCTGCAAGGCCTGTTAAACGGGAAGGAAATCATGTCTGATACTATAAACCTAGCCAATTATCTGTGGATAGTGAGGTAAGAAGTCTTATAAGAGAACCTACTACTGCAATTAAAAACTGCTGAGAGAATTAGTCTTTCCCAGAGATGAGCACCATAGGAAAGTCAGTTATCTAATCTCAAATGGTCCAGCCAAAAAAAATACACACAGAAGCAGCACTAAACAGACTCGGCACCTTGCATGTATATTTGTATTTTTATTTGCATATAAATATATTTTTGTGTGTGACAGTAATAAAGAATAAGAGGTCACAAATTTAAAAGGTAGCAGGAAGGGGAACGTGGGAGGAGTTGGAAGGAAAAGAGAATGAGGAGAAATGATCTGACTATATTTTAATTAGAAACAAAGAGGACAATGGTACAAAAAATATATCCAATCTAAAGAGGAAGATTAAAAAAGTCTTACCCAATTTCATGTTACCTTGAGTGTACACAAAATGGCAGCCATCTTCTTTACTCATTTCCCAGTTTATTAGTGGGAACACTGTGCCTTAGGAGAAGTTCCCTTCATCAGATTGATATTGAACATCTACTATGTGCCACATCTTGGCTAAAGTCTGGATACTGGAGCCTGACTGGAGCGCATAGTCCAGACATTGCGTTGAGCCTAGACTTTCTATAGAGATGGAAGTTGGACAGGAAGGAGAACCAGTGAAGAAGCTGTCCCATTGCTTATCTCCTTGCACAAGGGTGACTGAAGATTCAAGATCAAGGATGGGTGCTTTAACTGTATTCTGTTGCTGTGGTAAAATACAATGACAAGAAACAAGTATGGAAGAAAGGGTTTATTCTGTCTTACATTATCAGAAGGACAGAGTCTATAATGATGGGACAGGCATGGAAGCAGGAACATGACATGGGTCTGGAAGTCAGAAAGCACAAAAAACCCATTCCATTTCATCCACACACAAGGGATAGGTAGGAAGGTAGATAGATAGATAGATAGATAGATAGATAGATAGATAGATAGATAGATAGATAGATAGATATAGATGATAGATATAGAGAGATAGAGATAGGGATAGAGAGGGATAGGGATAAAAGAGATAGAGATAGGGATAGGAATACAGATAGAGAGATATATAGATAGGGGTAAAGATAGAGATAGGGATAGAGAGAGAGAGAAATAGGGATAGAGATAGAAATAGAGGTAGAGAGATAGGGATAAAGAGAACTAGGGATAGAGAGAGAGAGAGAAGGATAGAGATAAAGAGAGAGATAAAGAGATAGGGATAGAGATAGAGACAAAGAGAAACAGGGATAGGGATAGAGATAGGGATAGAGAGATAGAGATAAGGATGAAGATAGAGAACAGGAACTGGAGGACTAGGCTATAAAATCTCAAAGCCTGCTCCCGTGACATCCTTCCCCCAGCAAAGGCCTCACCTCATAAAGCTAATCTTGTCAAACAGCACCACCAACAGGGAGCCAAATATTCAAATACATGAGACTATAAAAATATATATATCTCCTTCAAACCACACATTCTGTTCCTGGGTTCATGGCCATCTTGTGACACAAAATGCATTGAGCCCAACTTCAAAAGTCTCCATTGTCTGCAATAGTTTCAACACTGTTCAAAAACCAAAGTCTCTTCCAAGACTCAAGCCAATCTCTTAGCTGTAAATTACTTTTTAAAAGCCAAGATTGTGTATTTACAGCATGCAATGGCACAGAATACACATGTGGATTCCAAAAGGGAAGAATGGTAAATAGAAAATACTGGACCAAGGCAAACCAAACCCAGGTCTTGAGATAAGGAATGTGTCTTTACAGTATTGTAAAGGCAAATATTGTTTTAAATGAGATCTCTTTCTGTTGTTGGCTAATATTTTGTCTTTTTTATTTTGATGTCTTTGTTATACAGAGTGCCACTGAAGGCAACCAGCAGAGAGCACACTACAATTTTCTAGTCTATAAAAAATGAACAGAAGAAAGTCAGCCTGCTCCATGGTGCATAAAAAAGCTAACAAACTAACCTTGGCTGGTGTACTTATGAATCAGTTCACAGTGTTAATAAAGTCTGCTTTAGCCTGGAAATAGAATCAATCACCTCTCTCACAGGCTTTGGGGCTAGCAAAGCATGTAACAAGCAAATATGGGAAAATGTCATATCTTGTTTTGGAGGAAGATAGATGGAGAGTCAAATTCTGCACCACTTAAGACTCATCTTAATAGCTTAGTGTTGGCTTTCTGTCACCACACACGTTGGCAGCTGCAGAATTAAGTGCTGGGTGTGGTAGCACACTCCTGTAATCCTGGCACTCAAGGAGGCAGAGGCAGAGGTAGAGACAAAGGCAGAAGCAGATGGATCTCTGAGTTTCAAGTCCAGCCTGGTCTACAAAACAAGTCCAGGACAGCCAAGGATACACAGAGAGACCCTGTCTCAAAAAACCAAAAACCAAAAAATAAAAAAGTTTCTGAAAAAGTTAAACATAGTATTCGTCCACATAACAAATACTTCATAATATCTGACTAGGTCTCACCTGTTGTCCTGCCAAAACCCCTCTTCCAACGAGGTTTGCTGAAAGCCTCTAACAACTGTAACAGACTTTTCAACAGCTTCACCTGCTCAGTATCAGAAATGGCATGTTGTGACACAACATTTTGTGTCCAAGACGTGGATATGGCCAAGTCTTTCTACTGTAGGTGTCAAGTTTTTTCTTGACTGTTCATAAGAATCTGCTTCCACATAATCAACCTGGCCTTGCTCTGCTGCCACTGCTCTGCCTTTCTTCTGAGGACACAAAGGTTGCGGTGTATTGGGGGCTTCCTCAAGAGACAGGTGTGATATCAGATAGGAGCAGGCACTGCTGACAAGGCCATAGTGTTGGAACTTGGGTAAAACACGGATGATGAAGATGTCCTACCACAGGTTCAGAAGCTGTGGCTGACTCATGTGGGGTCCCGGGATTCACATTTAACACTTTTTGTTTGGGGACTGTTAGTGTAAAGTTCCATGGCTTGATCCATCCCAGGGAGTGCACAACTTTGTCATTTGCACCAAACACTAGATCCCAGAAGGTAGCAGTATATTAAGATGCTGCTTAGGTTATACACAAATGGCAAAGTGTTTCTTGATATCAGTTTTTGTCCAGCCACTAAAGTATGTACTCAGTAGGTCCCAGTCTCCACCACCAAAACTACCTTGCTCAGAAGCAAGGTGTGACAGCTGACTCTACATTTCAATTGAGGGCTGATAGACAAAGACTCCAGAATTGAAGCTGCCAGGTCACCTCAGAATTGGTGCTGCTGAAAATTCTTCTCTTTCAAAAGGATGGTGAGTATTTGTGAGGACCAGAGTACCTGCACCCAGAAACACACAATTGGAATAATGGGTAAGTGACGTCAGTGGGGTTTCAGTGTGACACCTCCTCATTAAGGTTAGATGAGCAGAAATCATCCCTGCCCAAGACATCTACCATGATGACTTCATCAAAGACAGTCTCTAAAGCTTTTCTCATGGAGCCTGAGACCTGAGGGGTGGTGAACACAATCATCCTCCTGGCTGCCCTGTGCCGTTTCAAAGATGAGCTCAGGACCAACATGCCTTTGGTGCAGCATCGTTTGTGGTCAGTGTCACTTGGCCTGAACTGTCACAGTGCAACCAGGTGGGTCGGAGGACCCTCGAGGGGACATGGCCATTGGGGGAGCTGTGTCTCTTAAATACAAAGTATGAATATAATCAAACTTTTTTTCGGTGAACCACAGACATTGTGACTTGTACCTGAGGCTTCAGTTTCAAATGGCTTAGATGATTTTTAAAGAACAGAGATTTGCTTCTTATAGATCTGGAAACTGAAAGGCCATGGTTGAGGGACCAGTAGGGAGAGTTGGCTGACAAGCGCTGTGTGAACACTGCTGTGTTCTCAGAAGAGACATCATGCCCATACATGGTAGAAGATGGAATGACACAAGGGAACAGGTCTCCTCCATCAACTCCTCAAATCCTAACTCACCAATGCTATTGCTTTGGGATTAAATTTCAATACATATTTTGTAGAGTGCAAACACTCCTGCCAAAGAGGCTGCCAATAGCCAGTCTTTCTTTCCTCCCTCCCTCCCTCCCTCCCTCCCTCCCTCCCTCCCTCCCTCCTTCCTTCCTTCCTTCCTTCCTTCCTTCCTTCCTTCCTTCCTTCCTTCCTTCCTTCCTTATTTTGAAAACTGGCATCCTTGATTTGCTAACTTCTTTTCTTATCCAAGGAGACAGAAATCCAAATAAGCTAAAGCCCAACAGGATTTTTTTCACTGGCCTGAGTTGGACCAGGCCCTAGACCAAAGTCCAAATAGGCTCCAAGGAGAAGCAGTAGGTCTGTTTTTCAAGGGAACTGGGATTGTGAGACGGTTCCACACCGCAACCTAACACTCCATGGAAAATGTTCATCACATCTTACTGTTTCTCTACAGTGGGTCACCGATTCATGGCTGTGTCCTCCAAGCTGCTCGCTCTGAATTCCTGTGTGTGCTGGTGCCTATGCAGTGGGTTGTTGCCTGGGAGGAGGAAGGGATGTAGAGCACAGAAGCATGCTTAGGCAGAACAAAAATCCACTGCAGAGCTATGCTTCTGCCTGAAAGTAAGTAAAATGGGACTTCTTTGTAGCAGACATGACAGAGGCTCTGGCACCACCAAATCCAGTCCTCCCTGCATGGCTGGTGCTTTGTCCTTGTTGTATGTTCGAACTTGAACTTGTTATCAAATTTTAAATTTTATTTTCTAATATTCTAAATTTTATTTTATGTGTATGGATATTCTGTCTACATGTATGGCCTGTGTGCCATATGCATGCCTGGTGCCTGTGGAGACGAGAAAAGGGCGTGGGAACTAGAGTCATGGATGGTTGTGAGCCAAAGGGAGGGTGCTGGGAATCGAACTTGGGTCTTCTGGAAGAACAACCAGTGCTTTTAATCCTGGGCCATCTCTACAGCACCATCATCATCAATATTAAATGCCAGCCAAGCACCCATAAGATACTCGTGTTTCCAGCCAGCTTCCGCGGGAAAACCAGGCCACTTTAACTTCTCCACAGCGACGGACCCAATAAGCTCTTCTGTCCTTTAAAAACAATCCATTTCCTGTTGTGGGAAAGCGTGAGCTGAAGAACCGAGTGGGAGCCTTACATCCGCCTCCTCCATACACTCTAATCGCAAAGAGCAAAATCTGGTCATGAGCTCGTCCAACCAACGGATGAGGTGCCAACCCCTTTCTCCAAGAGCTATCCTGCAGGTGCCCAGGGAAGAGTCCCACGCAGCTCTTATCACCATCACCGTGGTGGCCTGGGGCATCCCTGGCACCAAGCCTTGTGGCTCCACTGTTAGGCTTTCTATCTATGTAGAAGCTCTTTAGCGCCCTCTCGTGGAGAAAAATGGGAATGACACTAGTAGCAGTGCTTCCACAGAGTTAGACGGAGACTAGCAAGAAAACAACTCTGTGTTTGCTTGCTTGCTTGCTTGTTTGGTTGGTTGGTTGTTTTTGTTTCTTGTTTTTTGTTTTTGTTTTTGTTTTTGTTTTTTTTTAAGTGAGCATCTTCCCTTTACCTAGTCGAGCACCGTGCTGGCTGTCACAAAACCTGAGTAGCCACCGGAGCTAACCGAGTTCCAGAAACAGGCCTGCTTTGTCCTGGAGACGCAGAAAGCCACACCCACATGGAGCGTCCTAGAAAGGCTGCTAGGCTACTTAGAGCTTCAGTAAATATGGAGACGGTGGAACAATGCAGATCCAGATCGTAATACCCGAGGATGCCCAGCCCCTTCAGTACCCGTTCATTGCGCACCTCCATATGACACCTCCTTGTGACGATTATGTACATTCTTTTGGAACATATGAAAGCAATCCCTACCGCCCCTCAACCCCAAGGCTAAGAATGTCATCAGACAGAACCTGGGCGCCCCCCCCCTTTTTTTTTTTTTAACACCAACACTCTTGAAAGTGTTGATCCGTGATGTTGTTGTTCGGTTACCATAGAAACTTCATGAACCTGATGCCATGTTCGCACACGGAACTTGAGGTGGCTGCAGAATGCTGTCTTATCCCCTTTGAGGTGAGGTTTTGGTTTTGTTTTTGCTTTTCTCTCCCCACCCCACCCCCCACTCCCCCTTTGGCAGTGCACACAATCTTACACTTCTTACTTCTCTATCACAAACGTTTCAAACGCTAGGCAGGCGTTTTTCTACTTGACAAACCAGTGAACTGCCACGGTGTTCCGGCCTACTCAACTGGGAGCTCACAAAACCCTGAGGAGGATTCAGAACGAGGCTGGCACCAGGCTCCTCCATGCTAGTTGTCCATCGCAGGCCGGCCCTGTCCTCTGGGGACAGCATGTCCTAATTGTTCCCAGGTAATCTGCTGGATGACTTCCACAGTCAGCTCTCCCTGGGACATGAGGGAGAGCCTTGGAACTCAGGCCCAGCTGCCCCCAGGCCTCTGAACCGATCAAAAAGACTCAGCCTACCCTGTGTGCCAGATCCCGCGAACTAGCAACCCTCAGGGTCTCGCCTACCGCGCCCCTGCGTGCCCCTCGGTGCCTCTGTCTGCGCATCCCGGCGGTGGCGCTATATCTGGGTCTCACCTCCTGATACAAGTCTGGAAAAGCCAAAGGCCACAGGGAGACACGATCAGTGGCCGGCCAGAGTCTCAAAAACAGGAAGAGCCATGCAAGAGGGATCCAGCATTGTCACAGGGGCCACAGGTAGCCAACAAGGTTATGAGTTGAGTTTCACTTCTGTGGATCCGGTCCAAGACATGCTCACCTAGCGGGATGGGCTGAGGTTGAAGATGAGGGGAATCCAGGCCCTTCCCTTCGTCCTACCTTCTCCCTGCAGCCCAAGGTGAGCACTTTGGCTGAGAGGTTGTTCCCGCAGCTCGCAAAGGAGGCAGGTGGTAAGGCCCACTGACAGTTACAGAGAGATTCTAAGACAGTTGGGCGTGGGGACAGGTTCTCAAACTCAGTGCTAGGCTTTATCTGGCAGAGAAGAACAGCAGACTCGGAGCTGTGGCCCAAAATACTGATACCTAACTGACCGTTAGATTTTAGAAGTAAGGATTCCCCTTGGTGGGGGGAGTACGATCTATCTATCTATCTATCTATCTATCTATCTATCTATCTATTATTTTAAGTGGATGAATGTTTGAGATATGTATGTATGGGTGCCACGAGTGTCCCTGATGTCCAGAGAAGCCGGAAAAAGGCATGGAGGCGCCTGAAACTAGAGTTATAGACATTTTTGAGAGGCTATGTGGGCACTGGGAACCTACCTCAGTTTCTCTCTAAGAGCAGCCAGGGCTCTGAGCTGCTGAGTCAGTGGTCCAAAATAAGTCCGAATCAGAGGGATCTGATCTTGGTTTTGTTTTTCCGTAAAACAGGAATGCTACGCTAACCCTACAAGCTTGGTCTGAGAACTGAAGCTAAGAATGAGCTCATCACTGCCAGTTTGTAGGAAAACTGCACTCAATAAAAGTATTGTTTCTCCCTTTGAGACTCTTAAATGAGAGAAGATTCCAACAGTTGTTCCAGCTTGTGAACTTTATATCTGAACCATAAAGACGCAGCACTGATGGGAATAAGCTAGTCAAAAAAGGCTGCGTTGTGAGCTATTTCGTTTTAATGAGCTCCCTAGAATAGTCAAACAGGGTGAGGAGGCTAGGGAAAAGGCACATTTCATGAGTACAAATTTGTACTGGGGACAGCAAAACACCTTTGTGTGTGGGGGGGGGTGAGGTAGATACTTACATTCTTTTTTTTTATATTTATTTTCTTAAGTGTCACAGAAATACACACTTTCAACGATTCAAAGTCTAGCTTTCCCATTATGTATACTTTACTGTGCTGACATGTCTTAACTCCTCCAAACCTCAACTGGCTGGTTATTGCCAGAAAGCACAGATGTAAGAGACAGCAGGATGTGGTGGGGGATGAAACTTTCCCCGCAATAAAAAATGGGAGCTGAGGGCATAGCTGAGCAGTACCGTATTAGCTTCACCTAGGTGGGGCCCTGGTTATGTGTACACGGGAACTGGGGAGAGGGGAAACACTGACAATTACCCAAATTAAACTCCTAAAAAAAAGATTGAAAAGCTTACTGAAGAGACACAGGACAGCAGCCCAGGGCGTGTTGTAATGACAGTCTGTGAGCAGTCGGCATTATCAGTGTAGCTGGGGAAGCAGCGGCACCCTGGAGAACTTGGGGGAAAAGAGAAGTCCCATGCATCTTGTGCTGGTCAGTGAGCAGCATGGGGAAACGGTGTAACTCTTTTCTGCTTCTTTCTTTTTTTCATCTTGGGAAATTTCCTGGCAAAAGTGAAAAGCGTTGGAGATTCCCACAGGGTTTTTAGAATCGTCAGATACAATGCAAATCTTTGAATTGATTCGTTCTTCTGTCTTTACATCAAATACAATATGGTCCTTAATGACAAAAGGCTCCATGCTGCATAAAACGGGCTTTGTAAAATGTGGGAAAGGTTGGATTCCTGGTTGTGAACACCTTATACACAACCTAGTAAGAAAGAGGCAAGATCTACACTTGTGATGTTAATAGAGTAGGACTGAGGGGTGACCACATGGCGCTCTCCATGACCGCGTGAACTGGAAAGGCGGGAGTCATACATCACTGGGAGGCAATGGCATCTTGCCTAGGTAAGAATTTGTGCAGACAGGAGACAGAGCTGCTGCTGACTGAAAAGCTAAGAAGGCTTTTTAAAATGAGCTTAGGGTGCTTGGCAACTGCTCTCACTTCCTCCTCTAACTTCTTGCTTTGCTTTCTTTCCTAGAGTGCCATTGGAGTGCTGCTCTTCAATTCAGAGTCTGAAAACATGGCAGCTGCAGTGATTGTCCGACTAATCCCTAAGTTGCATTCAATGGTCAGCACGGAATCTGGCTACTACATTGGCCGGCAGCTATGGTTTGGTGTGGTTATCACGTATGGCATGGTGTTGTACGTGGCATACTTGCCCTGGGACCACATCAAGGAAGATTTCATCTGCCATGGAAATATCACCTTGCCGTGCCGGATGAAGTGTTTTGGAGAAAGGTTTTCCATCCCTGTATTGGAAACATGGTACTGCTTCTACTTCATCTTCATAGCACTCTTCTGTCTTGTAGAAATCTTCATGGCTCAGCTCCGGCAAAAGCAGGTCAAAGTGATGAGGTCCATGGTGTCCATGATGGAATTAGAGGAAGTCTCCTCGGGGACCAATAAGGAGGTGGGTCTCTCCTTTACGAGATCTACCCTGGACTTGCACCGGGAGAAGCTCCTCCTGCTTTTGTACCTGCTGTACTTCCTCCTGCAGGTCACGTGCCAGTGCATCTTTTTATTCATCCTCCTGTTCCAGCAGCATCCCCTGGTGCGGCAGGGTATCATCCACTGCAGCACCAGCAGCTGTCCCGGCCCCTACTGCTGCCTCATCAGGGCCTCGAAGGAGAAGCAAATGTCCCTCAACACTCTCATCACCTTGTCCATCTTCATCATCACCCTCGGCACAACTTTCTTTGCATATAGCATCTACCATTTCTTGCTGAAGGACCGTGCAACTTCCCAGGTTCAGATTTCTTGATATTTGTGAGAGACAATAACTTTCTTCCTTAAAATACTCCCTCTCTTTCATGAGGAAGTTTATGTTCTTCTATGAATTTTGTATTTAGGGGTGGGACTTCTTCCTGCTGATTATGTTCACTTTCTGTTCCTCAAAAGTAAGCACTGTTATTGTTTTCTTTCTCTGGGCCCCTGGTTGGCGGGTCCCCTAACTCTGGAAGCACAAAAACACACTTCATGGCTGACTGCCAGGCTCTTGTTACACGTTAGTTCTTTTCGTCTGCACAGTCACATCCAAGGTGGGCCAATCACCTTTTCTTGAGACCTAGGAAGATATGATTGACAGGTGCCACATACAGTCATCAAGGCAAGAGAGCTTTGAAAATCTAGGCCTATCACCTCCCAAATATTCATGCTCCAGGAGCCTTCAGACACCACCACATTCTCATCAGGATTAACTTCCCTTGTGATGAAGCTTAGTTCTAGGAAAAGTCAAGATTAATTTTTACTTTCCTAGTGAGTCTGATGGAAGTAATGAACAAGATCAATCAGTGGGACAGAGTGCCAGGTTGTATGCATGCCCTTCTCAGATCAGGGTAGCATCTTATTTCTTTTTAATCAGAGACAAGGGATCGTAGGCAAAGCTAGCTCCTACTGTAGTGCTCATAAACCTTCGGGTTTATAAACACTGGGTTCCTGAAACCTTTGAGGTTACTCTAAGAAAGGCATCTGGTATGAAGTAGACGGCCTGCATTAGGTGGGACTTCCTGTCATCAAGTGATGAGACGGAGGACGCCATGTTAATAAACAAGGTTGGCTTCATGGGGTGACCATTCGTTTTTATTACCCTAAATGGATAGAGCTGGAGAGAGGACCCATTGCCAGAACTTACGGCTGTGGAACATGGAATGCTGGGGAAAGGGCGAGAAGAAAGAGGTGGCTGGGGAAGCCAGTAGGTACAAGATGATGTGGGCAGCCAGTGAGGCAGCATCCTGCCACATTTATATAGGGAAGGATGCTTTATATCCAAATAAACCTAGAATATTGCCTTATGGTAATGTTCCCACAAATAGTCAACTAGTCAACATATTTATTGCCCTAACTAAGACAAATGAAAAATGTAGTTGAAATCCATCTGGACATAACTACAGAATGCCCATTCTTCTCAGTAGGCAGCATTTTAAATAAAACAAGCCTGAACAAATAAAATTTTGAATAGATGTCTTGTATTCCTATCACAATGCAACAAAAATAGAAATAGCAAACAATAAAATATAAATTCAAGAAAAATGAATAAGAAATCAATAGAGAAACTTAAAAATTCCTGAAGCCAACTGAAAATTAAAACACAATATGTTAGAATCAATAGGATACAATGAAAACAGTTTTACAAGGGAAGTTGATAGTTAGATTTTAAAGAAATCAGACAAATCACAAATAACCTAATGATGCAATTCGAATTCTTAGAAAAATATGTAGATTAAAAATAATAAAGATGAAGCCAAACATTAATTAAATGGAGGTGAAAATAACTATAGAACAATTAATGAAATAAAAAATTGAAATGTTTTAAAGTTAAAATTGATAAACTGTTAGGTGAAACCAAAGTAAACATAATGAAGGGTCAAACTAATGGAATTTGAGATCAAAATGGAGACATTATAACCAAAGAAATTTACAAGATCATTAGAACATACTTGGAAAACTCAGGCAATAAACTGGAAAATGTAGAAAAAAATGGGTAAATTTCTAGACATATGTGACCTACCAAAAATCAAGATGACATAATCAAAAGACCTATGACAAGATTGAAGCAGTAATTTTTAAAAAGCTTAGATCAATTCACTGAATGTTACCAGGCCATTAAGGAGCCAACACCAATGTTTCTCAATTAGTTACATAAAATAATAAAAGAATGCTTTGGGGTTGATTTCACAAAGTCAACAGCAACCTGGTACTCAAACTAGATTAGAACACAACATGAAAAGGAAATTGTAGGCCACTCTTCCTGATGAATACAGTGGCAATCATTCTCAACAATATACTTGTAAACCTAATTCAACAAATTAAAAGAATCATTCCTTGTGACCAAAAGGACTTTCTTCCAGAGATGTAGAAATGATTCATCCTACACAAACCAAATAACAAATCACATAGCCTCAAGGACACAAATTACACAATCCCTTCAATACATGTAGAAAAGTTGAATATCCCTTCTTGTAAAAGAGGAAACTATAAACACAATGACCAGATCTCACCATCATAAAAGTTGCTTGTGACAAGACATTAACTGACATTCTACTGAGTGGGAAGCTCAAGGCCACCTCACTGAAGGCAAGAGCAAGACAAGGGTGTTCACTTTTCCTACTCACCTTTAACACTTGCCGTCTTTTTTAGAAGTTCCCTTTATTTTCTGTGTATGCTTTTATTTGTATGTGCACCATGCCCATGCCCGGTGCCCTCAGAGGTCAGAAGATGGCACCAGATCCTCATCTCTCCAGCTCCCAGCTCTTTTAAGTTTTATCAAGAGCCATAAAACAAGATAAAAAACGATACAAATAGGAAAGGAAGAAGTCAAATTGCTCCTATTTGTAGATGATGTGACCCTATACATAAGAGACCCAAAGACTCGACCACAATTTTTTCCAGTGATAAGCACTTTCAGCAAAGTGTCACGATACAAAATCAGCATACGAAACCCACTAGCTTCGCTATACTCCAGTAAGGAACACCTTGAAAATCAAACCCCAAAATTAATCCTATTCACAACATCTTTACAAGGATACTTTGCTGTAATCTTAACCAGAGGTGGAAGACCTTTATAAGAAAATCTATAAAACAATGAAACAAAACTCTCTACTACAAAATGGAGAGACCCCTTGTGCTCCTATGTTGCTAGAATTAATCCTGCAAAGGTGACTACATATTCAAATGTGTATAAGTGTAATGTAACTCCAGTTAAAATTACTATGGCATTCTTCATGGATCTAGAAAAAAAGTTCTGAAATTTATATGAAAAGATTCCAGATAGCCCAAGTGATACTGATCGAAAAAAACACCAGAGCTTTGTAATACTTGATTTCAAGTTTTACTACAGAGCCATAGTAACAAAGCAAACATGGCCCTGGTATAACCAAGTGAACAGAACACTGAATAAAAGACCCAGAAATGAAACCACACATTCACAGCTACTCAATATTTAACAAAGATGCTTTTCTTTCTTTCTTTCTTTCTTTCTTTCTTTCTTTCTTTCTTTCTTTCTTTCTTTCTTTCTTTCTTTCTCTCTCTCTCTTTTTCTTTTCTTCCTTCTTTCTTTCTATTCTTTCTTCTTTCTCTTTTTGAGAAAATACAGGCTCCTTAGCAAATGATGCTGAAAACTGTATAGCCACATGCACAAAAACAAAGCTGGATCCCCATCTTTTTACCTTGCAAAAAAGTAACAAAGATGGATGAAAAAATAAAACACACCCACACAATCAAACTGCAGAGTTGTAGAACCCAGATGCAAAGGATACGTCTCCCACACAACTCCAGCACCTAAGGCTCAGGATCAATGTGGAAGAGCATGAAGGAAGATTGTGAGAGCCAGAGTTTAGTTAGTGCCACCCATAGATGAGTGGGCACAAGGCCATCTCCTACAGTGTGGAGAGCTTGTTAGGAGCCACACACCTGAAGAAAACTGGCACTCCCTCCCCTAGAAGCCATCAATCACTAACAGCTTCTGGATTAAAAGCAGGACTTCATGAGCCTTTCCAGCACGAGATGTGCACTGGGTTGATTTTGCACAGGTCCTGTGTGAGCAGACATAGTCACTGTGCATCCATGTGTGCGATGGTGCACTTGTACCTAGTAAGCAAAGACTGGTTGCAAAGGCCTATAAAGTCTGACTCTTACAGTTTTTCCACCACTTCTTCTGTGACGATTCCTGGACGACTGGGTGAAGGGATGCACTCCAGCCTCTCTTAGTCTGTGCACGTTGACCAGTTGTGGGTCTCTGAACTAACCATCATCTACTGTAAAAAGCAACTTCTCCGATGAGCACGGAGAGACACGCTTATCTGTGGGCAGTAGAGCTGGACAGATGGGCTGAGTTTAAAAAGATTAAAACCCATCAAAAACAAATTCCGGATTGAGATAGTTATAGAGTTAAAAAATATTAGAGAATTAATACCAAGTCTACATACATCCCAGGAAATAGAAGAAAAGGAGATGCTTTACATTTTCATGACCCTGTATTATTCCTGCCAAAGCCAAAGTCCAGCAAGTAATGCCCCACAACTGCTCAAGAGTACTGACATAAAATATTTAACACTGAATCAAACTATAGAGAGTTTAGGAAAGCAATCATAGGAGAAGATTTGTGGGATATAAGATTAGACAAAAATAAAGTTCTTGGATAAATTAATCAGCAGAACAAAGCATCTTCTATGTCAGTCTAAACACAGGAATTTGTGGCATTTTAGAAGTAAAAGGGAGGCACAGGCTCCCAACAACTTACAATTCAGCTTAACCATAAAAGGGCTGCTATCTATTTCACACAGAGTGTCCTAAAGTTAAGATGAAAAATGTAATCACTTTAAGCATATTAACAAATGATGTTCACTAGTGATTTATGGTTTAAAACAAATGGCCAGTAAACATAAAAAAGTCCCCACCCTCAGCAGCCATCAAGGAAATGTAAGTCAAAACAACATTCGCTAGTATTGAGTACCAGAAAATTATCTCTTCAAAATCCTATATGCACATAACTATAAATGCACAGAGAATGAGTAGAAAATGTGAGCCTGTTGAAAGTTGTTTCACATGAAAAAGGAAGCTGATGTGAGTGGTGAAAATGGATATTTAGAGCATTCTACATTTTTAGTATTTAAAAATCTTACCAAGAAGTCCATTCATTACTTGGATAACTGTAGAAATCAATGTTTTTGTTTTTGTTTTTAACAGCACTAAACCAATGAGAAGTAATAGGGCGTGAAGGCCAGGGGTGCGCATGACAGAACCACATGGAGTCAGGACCCCAGTCATACCTATTTAAACTAACACACATTACCTATAGGGTCACAGGATGGCAGCACCTGTTAAGGCTCTCAGCCAATCCAATCCCTTAGCCCAGCAAGAGCAAATTTGAGGGCAAGTCCCAAGACAGGGATCTGAAGCAGGAGATGGAGAGCAGAAGATGAGAGACAGAGGCAAAATGGTGCTCCAGAACCAACAGAATCCATTCTTAATTTTTCTTCTTCCTACCTCAAAATGAGTCAGTCACACAATCTAAAAGCTTCCTTGGGGTGATACTGAAGAACTCTCTGAAATTCTGTTTATTCTCAAAGCAACTGTACCATCCACTACACATCTTACACTCTCTCTTCTCTCTCGCCTCAAGGTTCTCTTCTTTGATGGCAAAAACATAATTGGCTACACAGAAACAGGTGTCTGCCTAATACATGCTTCATGTTTTTAGGGTGAATAAGAGCACCTTCTAACTTATTCTTTCAGTCATTTAAAAAGCAAGAAAAGACAAGACAAGACACCTTTGTCTGAGACCCATCTCCCTGCCCCTTCATCTATTTTCTTTTGAAGTTCAAGCATGGACTGAAATATGTGTATAAGAAAAATAATTACCTACATCTTGACTGCCCGTTAATTCCTTTTGCTCTAGGTAGACACTAAACTTTGCAGATCTGCTATGCTCGATTATACTCAGCTATAAAAGGCAACTGAACTAACCAAAAATAGCACAAGATCAAGTCAATGGCTAAAGGTGAAGTTAGTTCTCTACCTCATGACTCCTTCTTCAGACATGCCCTGTACTGGTCAGGATGGAGAGGTTTCACATCCAGTTCCTGAACCATCAGCACCTGGGCTCTACACTCAAACCCACAGCACGGCTGGCTCCCTTGGGCCCCTCCCTGCCTTGATTTTCTTCTCCTTTTCTTCATCTTGATCATTTTCTTTCTTTAAAAAAAAGATTTAACATATTATAATAGCAATTTGTAACATAAAGAGCCACAATGAATGTAGGAAAACAGAAAAATAAAGCCTTGCGGGTTATTGATATTTATTATAGATTTATCTTTTAGTTAAACAGCAGTTATTCCTAAACCAGCTGTATACCCATATCATCACACAGAGACTAGGATTTATTTAATTAACCTAGAGCACAATGCTGGACAATAGTTACTCCATCCTAAACCTTCAAGCCTGCATAGTTTCCTACCATTCAGATTTCCCACATTATACTTGCTGTTAGTCATATTTTAGGTCTGGTTCATCTCTCCTTATGGCTCCAAGTCCTCTCCTGCTGATCTCTCCTCTCCTACCTCTCCCACTCCCTTCTTTCTCCTCCCCTCTGGACCAGGATAGCCCACCCTATTCTCTCCATTGCACAGCACTGGCTGGTTGTTTTATTGACAATACAGAGAACAAATGGTGGCATGTTTACACAAACTTGAGACAGGTGATGCTTAGAATAAGCATCACAGTGCAATTTCTGGATTGAAACCAGAGTGGAGTAGAGAAATAAGCATTTGAATAAACAAGGGTAAATTGTATCCATTCCACAAGAACATTATACCAACATTTCCCCCTTTAAGTTCAATAAAATGTTCCTTTTTTAATACAACAATGATTATAAAACAGTTATGAAAACTATTAGGTAAGATTTACATGTGCAATGTCTAGTCCATGTGCATTTGGCAACTTAAGAGGAAGTATCTGATTATCCTATCTTGACAAGTTTAGAGTTCTATATCTAAATTAACTTTTATCCTTATTGATATTACCTATATGAGAACATTTTCTTCCCCCCCCCCTTTCTTTTGAAAACATCTTCTGAAATTCTAAACAACTTAAGCTTTATTGTGGAAATATATCTATTTGGTCTTCAACCCCACCAGAAACTTAAAAAGGAATAAAATTAGTTACTGGAGTAAATAGGAAGTCCATGTTAGCAGTTTCCAAAAAATAAAAATTGACAGAGATAGTCTGTTGCCTGAACAATCACTCAAAACTCTCTATAACTTTGGAGCATCATCTTCAGCCTTTTGGCTCAGTATATTTGACAGAAATATATGTGAAGCATGAACTATTTAGGACTTGTTTACCCTGTCTTGGCAGAATTCATTTGGCATTGGACTTGTCCTGAATTTAAGCTTGTCCATTTTGGGCAGAATACTGTCTGTTGTAAAACAAGGGCATTTTCCTTTTGCCTAGTTGGCTTGTTTGCCACATTTGAAGCCATCTCCACATGAAGGTTCTTTGATGCCCATCATCTTCTTTGAGGTATGCAGGGTGCTGCCAGGAGATGACCTGTCTCATTGTCAAAGAATCTTTAAAATAATAGACATTTTTAAATGCCATATTCTGTAGGTGTCTGAAGTTTTTGAAGACTTACCTATCTTTATGTAATCGACCTGTCTACAAAAATCATATATATCTGTTAAACCTAAGATTTATACTCCTATGATAAATTAGACTAGTGTCTGACATGACTATGTGTTGATTAAGTAGCAATTAACTTGCATTACCTAATACCCTGTTTGTAAAAGCAGTTTAAAAGTATTGGAAGTAACCTTGAATTTGTATCAATATACTAAAACTTACCAATGAATTAAAAATAGACTTATTTTTGCAACAATATACAAAATCCTATGCCAGAGTTAAAAATAACCTTATTTGAGAATAACAAATAAAGCCTTAAATTGAGTAGATTCAATAATCTACCTTTTGTTTTATTATTCCTATAAGATATCCCTGTATTCCTCTTTCTTTCTTTTCAACCCCTTTTCTCCTTATCTAATAAAGAAAGAGAAAAGGAAAAGAGAGAAATCCTTGAGTCTAACCTTGTTTTCTCTCTTAATAAGACCATTAATAATTTATAACCATCTCCCAATGATAATAAACATTCATAGCCATAGAAAACAACCAAACCCTACCCAACCCCCTTAAAAATTCTCAAGAATTTTTTCTAGCTGACTTTTTGGACATGCAGAAATCCTGTTGGGGGCCCAAAGGAAACAGGAAAATAGTTAAGCAAGCATTAACATTTGTGGTCCAGTCTTTGAATGTTGAGAAATTTCAGGCTTAATAAAAGTTCTGTTTGGAACACTCTAAAATGCTGGACCAATTGAGATTAGTAGCTTTCTTCAAAGCTCTCTTGGGAGTATGATTTGATGAGAAACAGCAATTGAAGCAGTTGACATAGGAACAAGCAGAATGCTGGAACATGCAAGATGCTGGAACAGACCTGTCAATGTCTCAGCATTCTGGAAGGATGAATTCTGTCAGGTTTGATCCAGCATCTCCAGTGTCCAGTCCTTTTGTTCTGGAAACACATAATTTCACAGTTTCATAATCATTATACAGTCCTAAAATTATATATTATGAGATGTGCAGGATGAATTTAAACTATAAACCAATTTTATCTATGCCAATTAAAAGAATGGCATAATGAATTTTGAGGTTACTGTAGCCAAGGATTTATTGGCCATGTATTGTTGATATTCTGGCTGAAGACATTTTTTATCTCAGTCAGTTTCAGAGTCGTTCCCATGTAAAGGGATCAGCACTTTGTTACCTGTTTTGTTTGGCTTTTTTTTGATTTCTCTTTTCTTGTGTATGGCCAAGATCTTCAGGTGGTCTTCCTCTGTCATTTCTGACCTTCATCAGTCTTGATAGAACCTATAATTTCTCTTCTCCTGTATGAATATACACAAAACCTCTGCCCCAGCATAATGTATTCCCTGTCTCCATTTTGGAATTAGGAACTTCACAAGCTGCTCTAATTCAGCAGTCCTTTCTAAATTCCCCCGTGTCTTATCTCATTTAAACATTTTAAAATTGATACCTCATTACTTAATCTATTTGGGGGAGATATATTTTCCTCTGTTTTATGACCATTTTTTAAAAATTAATGTTAGATATTTTCAAAATTGTTTGACCTGTAGGACTATAAATTATATCTATAACAGGTTTCATGTCATACTATATGACCACTATATGACCTTGTTCCAAGACAACACTAAACAGGGTCTGTATTTCTACTTTATCATATAGACCTTCATCCCCTTATTGAACCTTAACAATACACACACAATATCCAGTCTGACCAAGTTGGCCTATAGCTGAAGATTTTCTCTCCAGCATCTCAGTGGGCTGCCATTTTGCAATATCTTCAAGCCTCTGCAGACTTTTCTCATCTGGAACCACCTCTTTTGGTATTATTGTATAAGTACCACATTGGATTTCTGTGAAAGCTCTCTATTTTGATTCAAAGATTCCACAACCTCTGTTCTATAGACTTTAATTTAGCATCTATTTTCTCAGTCTCTTTCTCCAAGTTTGTCTTATCCTGATCTTTCCCAAAGGGGATATACAAAACTGAAATCATCAGTGAAAAAATTATTTGTATGCCAAGAGAAACAAACTCAAATGGTACTCAGAAGCACTGTGTCATTGTGTCTTCCTCCATTTTCAACATAGAAAACTATCTTTTTAAATCTCAAAGCCTTTCCCTAAGCACTTTACTTTCTTATGCTTAGACCCAGCTGCCCTTTCAGACCTTACCAGTTCAGATGCTTGAGACTTCTTTGTCTGGCTCTGGATCCTGCTTTCAGAGAGGGGTATTTTTTTTTCTGCCTCCTTCACTCGATCCTGACTCCTTCCTCATTCTGGGAAGTTACTGGGTCCACAAATGTTTGCTCCTCAGGCCCAGCAAGAATCCCTTTTCAAAGGGATTTCGCTCTCTGCCCTGGCTAGCAAAGTCTGGTTTGAGAAACTTCCTTGTTAAAGTGCCACTTTTTTTCTCTACCTAAAGAAACTGCCTCCCTGAGGTTTATATCTGCCAAATTTTGTTTTTCTACAGCCTGCCGGAGGCCTTCTGACTCTGTAGGGGGTCTGTCTAATTAGGAATCTGTGAGCTCCTAGTTTAGGAACTGCCATTGCTTTGTTTTTAAGGAACAGAACTAAAAAACTGCTGTATAGTTTTACTTTCGATGTAAATTATTGCTAGATTACTGTAAATTCTGCCCCATGTTGGTATGCCATTTGTTTTTGGTGATTAATATCTAATATTGGTGCATCTTTTAGTTAATCAGGATTTTTTATTATTTAATTAACCTAGAGCACAATGCTGGGCAATAGTTACTCCATCCTAAACCTCCAAGCCTGCATAGGTTCCTCCCATTCAGAATTTTCCCACATACTTGCTTTTTTAGTCATATTTTAAGTGCAATTCATCTGTTCTTGTGATTCCAAGTTCTCTCCTGCCAAACTCTGCTCTCCTCTCCCTCCCACTCCCTTCTTTCTCCTCCCCTCTGGACCAGGATATCCTACCCTATTCTTTCCTTTGCACAGCACTGGCTGGTTGTTTTATGACAATGCAGAGAACAAATGGTGGCATGTTTACACAAACTTGAGACAGGTGATGCTTAGAATAAACATCACAATGCAATGTCCAGATGGAAAACAGATAGTGGGGTATAGAAATCAGCATTTGAATGAACAAGGGTGAATTGTATACATTCCACAAGAACATTATACCAACACTAATGGTTATAATCTTCTGTGTCACAGGAATTTTAAAATGCCATTTTGTTGCTATCAATAATAAATTTACATGTTTGAAACACACTAGCACTTTTTCAAGAATTTAAGCAGGTTACTTGTAATTGCTATAATGATAGAATGCTGAGGTATTGAAACCCGTATACTGATCACAGCCAAGGAACGAAAGGCAATGTACCTGGTCATAAGGTTTGGACCCATGACCCTGGGATTAAGAGTCTCATGTCCTACTGACTGAGCTAGCTGTGCACTAAAACTTGTCTACTGAAACATTTTTATCCTGAATTCACTCTTTGCATCAATTTATTAAATATTCACCCACAAATAAAAGGGGGAAACTGCCAAAACTGGATTTCTGTCTTGTCTTTGGACTCATCTTCATCTATTTGGGTATCTTTTCACTCCTGGGGGAAACTAACAGGGAGAAGATAATGAAGAGTTTCCTGTGACAATGAATCCTCATGCACAGCTCAACATGTGTGGCATGAGGTTGGATGCTTGTGCATAACCAGGCTTGTCATGGTTAGCAGAGAGATTAGTGTCTATAGAGAAGGCAACCAGATGGGCCCCAGCTGCCCCTGCCAAGCACCTGTTTTCTGGAAACATAGATATGTTTTAAAGCCCTGAGCAAGTGTTTTTGTTTTTTGTTTTTTCCACCAGATACTTGAAGGGGAATGTGCAAAGGGAACTTCTGAAACTGTCTGATTTCTGAACAGCACTGCACCTGGCCTGAATAATGAGCTTTCTGGGCCTTCCCAATAGATCATGCATTTTCAAAGACAGCTTTTGTAGCCTACTGCTTCTTGGGTATTTGATCTCAAATCTTTTATAGAAACCTTAAAGAAGATTTTTCTTAGTTACCTTTTCTCTTCAGAGCTCAGGCATCTGGAAGTGCTGGCCTTGGAAAACAACGACCCACATCGATGTCTATGTATCTCATTTTTCTTTTTAATGATGGGTTTCCATGGCATGGAAGTCAGAATAGAACAAGGCTGCGTACACCTTCCTTCAGCCCATGCACACTGCTGACCAGTGATTCAAACTGGTCAACTCTCCTGAAAAACAAGGACATTTACAAAATATCAACTCTCATATATTCTAAGCTGCCAACTCAGACTCACTGTCCCTCCCTCTCCTCCTTCATCTCTAATTTTTCTGCCATATTTTTTTTCTAATGTTCTTTCAGATTCCAGCATCCCACATTGCTGTCCCAAATCTCTCTTCTTTTTCTCTTCCTGCACTCTCCCTTCTCTGCTCTCCTCTCCCCTCTGCTCCCTCTTCTCCCCCCTTACCCCTCCCTTCCCCTCCTCTTCCCTTACCTTGTCTCTCTTCCTCCCCTTTCCCCTCTCTTCTCTTCTCTTCTCTTCTCTTCTCTTCTCTTCTCTTCTCTTCTCTTCTCCTCTCCTCTCCTCTGCTCTCCTCTCTTCTCCCCTCCTCTTCTCTCGTTTCCTCTCCTCTCCTCTCTTCTCTCTTTTCCTCTCTTCTCCTCTCCTCTCCTCTTCCCTCCCTTTCCCTTCCTTCCCTCCTCTTCTTTCCTTTCCTCTCCTCTCCCTTCCTCTCCCCTCCTTTCCTCTCTCTTCCCTCCTTTCCTTATTTCCTCTGTCTTTTTGCTTCATTTAGACTGTCTCATCTGTCTGGTGCTCTCAATCTCAGGAAAGTTTGTCTCCAGTCTAGATATTTCTCCAAAGTCCTCAAACCTACATAGTGAAGGTATTTGAAGATAATCCCAAACTGACTTTGTAATTCTTCCTCCAAATTGGTTTCCTGTTTTTCATGTGCCAGATGGTGAATGGCCTTTCTACTTAGTATTCATCCTAGCCATACAACTGTGTCTTGTCTTAATATCATCCTATACACAATCTATCCGATCAGGACATTCCAGTTTGCTTGCTGGCTAAAATCCAGGCTTCAGGAACATCATCTGCCAACACTGCCATTGCCCATACTCTCTATATACATGTGCCATCATACACTGAAATGTGTTTTATGCTCTAAATAGGTGTTAAATGTTCCAGTGCTGCAGTCTTTGTGAGCATACTCACAAAGAGTCAACTCAGAGTGCCACAACCCTTCCAGAAATTATAGAATTAATTATGCAGGGTGAACTCGGTATCTTCTGAATAAAGAAAATAAATTAGTATATGAATGAATGAATGGACAAATGATTAAAAATTAGGTAAACCAATGCATTCCTATACCCCAAAGGCAAAAATCAGATTTTTGCCTGTCAATGGCTGCCATCAAAATTTCTAATATTCGTGAGCTTAGGTTTAGACTCATTGCATTGTCTTGGTCTTCAAGTTGCCCAAGAATTGTTATATAAAATAAATTGAAGCAGTGACAAGTTCATGCAGCATGTAATCGAAGGTCTGAAAATTCAGAAATGAGAATAAAATCAGTATGCTTCCACAGCCCCTTACGATTTCATGGAGAAGCATCAGAAAGAGTAGGAAGAAAGCACCATTCATTTCAAATGAAAAACTCCAGGGATCTCCACAATCACAAATTGTATTTTCTACAGTTTTCAAATACAATTTAAATTTTGGGCCTCAAATACATTTCCACAGGCACAGAAGTTAAGTATGTATATGGGAGCCATTAATCTGACGTTGGAAGAAATAAAAGCAGACAGGGGGATTCCAAGGTTTGACAGTGTAGCCATGAGAACATCTTGTGAGAGAAGATGGAGAGAAGCAGGCACACGTAAGCCTGTCTTTGTTAAACATACCTTACCGAGGGATGTGTAAAGGGGAACCTCCAACCCAAGAGACAAAGAGAAGCTTCTCAGAAGATGGCGGGATGAGGAGGACAAGGAGGGAGGGGTGGTCACAGATGTGCACAGTGAAGGAAGCTCAGGAAAAGAATTATTCGTGTGTAGACAAGTCAGATTTGAAGGGATATAATCTGGCCCATGCACCAGGTTAGTTCTCCATTGAGTACTTAGGGGAGGTTAAACCCTGTGAGTAAAGATTCATGTAAAAGCAGGAAGGGTGGCCGGGGAACTGGTTATACAGAGATTATCCTTAAAAATCAATTCTCCATAAGAGAAAAGTGAAGAGTGGGCAGAGGCTTCAGACCAGGGAGGTGGACTGACAACTCACCATACTCGATGACATACCTAGAGCCCCCTGGAACCATCTTCAGGATTAAAGGGGAGGGGACCTATGTCTTTCTTTCTTCTGTGTAGGAGAGCAACATAAAAAAATGCTTTGTAATAACAGGGTCTCAGCACAAACAGGGCCTCAGTCAATCATCTTGCTCCAAATGCAACCAAATCCACACAGACACCTGATGAATTTTTTTCAATTTCCATACTTCTTTCATTTCCTTTATGAAAGTTGCAGAAAGAATTGCTAAAACTCCCCTATTTGTGTTCTTAAAAGATCCTCAAAGAGTGGAACTGTAATCTCAGCCTTTGCATCAGAACTGAGGCTCCCAGGTGGTTTGGCCTGATTGCCATTTAGTATTTGTTTCTAATGTCAGAATAGCCATCGATAGTGGCTTTCAATGCTGTGGTTTTGTCTGGTGAAACATCACACATTTCTGCTACACTCTAAAATGAATTCAGTCAGGAATGGAATGTTTATATTGGGAGTGACAGAGTGTGTCTTTCTCTTTCTCTTTGAAAAAATTTTTATTTTTATTTTTTCACAATTCATTATATATCTCATTATTCATTATTATATATTTTTATATATTATATATATTATATATTATATTTTTATATATGTTATATATAATATATTTCATTATTCATTATATATCTCATTGAAGCCCCCTCCCTCAATTCCTCCCAGTCCCACCCTTCCTCCCTCTTCTCCCCTATCACTTTCCCTAGTCCACTGAAAGGGGGAGTTCTCTTCTGCCATCTTCCCATAGCCTATAAAGTCTCATCAGGACTGCCTGGATCTTCTTCCTCTGTGGCCTGGCAAGGCTGCATCACCAGGAGCTAGTGATCAAAGAGCAGGCAACCAAGTTCATGACAGAGGCAGCCCCTGCTCCTCTTACTCGGGAACCCACATGAAGACTGAGCTGCCAGTTGGCTACATCTGAGCAGGGGGTCTAGGTCCTCTCCATAGGAATGGATACAGAAATTGTGGTACATTTACACAATGGAGTACTACTCAGCTATTAAAAACAAGGAAATCATGAAAATTGCAGGCAAATGGATGAAACTAGAAAAGGTCATCCTGAGTGAGGTAACCCAGAAACAGAAAGACAGGCATGGTATACGCTCACTTATAAGTGGGTATTAGCCATATAAGATAGGATAGCCATCTATAGGCCTAAAGAAGCTAAACACTAAGGAAGACCCTATGGAGGATGCTTAAGTCTCATTCAGAATGGCAAACAGGACAGACACCAGAAGCTGTGGAAGAGAGGAAACAGGATGGGAGCCTACTATAGAGGATCCTCTGAAAGACTCCACCCAACAGGGAATAGAAGCAGTCGCTGAGACTCAGGGTCAAACTTTGGGCAGAGCACAGGGGGGCTTATGGAAGAAGAGGTGGGGTGGATAGAAGGACACGGAGGGGACAGGAGCCCTACAAGACCAACAAAGCTAAAAAAAAAAAAAAGAAATCTGAACCCAGGGGTTCCTACAAAGACTGATGCACCAACCAAGGACCATGCAAGAAGAGGACCTATAGTGTGTCATTCTAAACCAGCGGTTCTCAACCAGTGGACTGCGACCCTGGGGCATGGAACAATATTTTTTCATAGGGGTTACCTAAAACCATCTGCATTTCAGATAATTACAATTCAACTCATAACAATAACAAAATTACACTTCTGAAGTAGCAATAAAATAATTTTATGGGTGGGGGGGTCACCACAACATGAGGAACTCCATTAAAAGTTCTCACCATTAGGAAGGATGAGAACCACTGCTCTAAGCAAAACCCTGTGGTCAATTAACTTGCTGCTAAATATTCTCAAACGCAGCCATGTTCTCTAGTCCCTGCTGCTGAAGGTTAAATGCCAGGCCTTGACTTAATGTTACTTGAAGCTGACCACAAGCCAATGGAGGCTGATGTCTTGTTCCTGTTTAGTGTCACAACAGTTGATTTGGTCCCCTTTCGATTCGGTGAAACATTGGGAGCTGCGTAGAACAAAATAATAGGTCGCTTCTGATGGCAGTGGCTCTGAGCTGGTGACTATGGTCCTTCCTTCCAGAAGGTTTGAGAGAGGAGAGCTAATCTCTCAGCAAACTAGAAGATTCAGATTGGCTTCGACTTTCCAGATGTTAGTGACTTAGAAATCCTTCCACCGTCCTGTTTCATCTCTGTACTCCCTCTTAAAATGAAGAGAAATCTGTAACCATGTATTTCTTATTCACTTAACTCACTCACACACACCAAAGTTACCTGCAAAGTGCCACTTGGAGAAAAGATCTCGCTGCATCTTTCATTACTTGACACCCCACCCCCACCCCAACCCCAGTGCTACCCTCTCCTTCCCAGTTGACACTTTCCCTGTTTGTAAGAGGGACAGGTATCTGACTGGAGACCCTCCTGATGGGAGAGGAGGGGTCCTGCCTTTCCCCATCAGCTTTCCTTTTGAATGTCCCCTTTCTACCCCCAAGAAAGACTGGTCTGAGACTGGTCTTGTCATCCTCACCTTCATCTGAAAACTTGGTTAAAGAGTATGCGGACGCTGCACCCAGTTGTAGGGCGGGGTGGAGGGTAGGGGTGAGGTGGGATGCGGGGGCTCTGGTGGAGACGCTGTCTAACTGCCCTTCTTTCCCAGCAGGGTTGCAGCAGGAGGGTGTGCTGAGCAAACAGGTGCTGGCCAACCTCTGAGGGACCCCCAGGGCTTCCTTTTGGGCTATTACATAGCTATAGAGAAAGCGTTGTTTCCAGGAACTGCAAGATAGGAGGAACTGGTCAAAGGTAACAGGGAAAGGTTAAGTAGACCAGGCCACCACGGGGACGATTTGTAGCCCTTTCCCCCGAGTCTCTGAGGGTAGAAGCTGCTGAAACAGACTTGGCCACTACACAAGGTGAACTGAAAGGTCTATCCAGAGAGAGCACTGAAATATCTACCACATACTGCAGGATACCTAACTGACCTTTAAACTGAAAGTTCTGGAGTAACTTTGAGCTAATTGGACTCAGACTATTATAACCCCCATTTACAAATGAGGACTGGGTTTTCATGCCTAATCCTAGTAGGTATGGATTTAGGATACATTCTGTGCTGTTACAGAAACTTACAGTCTGCTTAATCTCATTCCTTCCTCTCACCCCTCCAGACTAATCTTCAGTCATCTTCACTCTGCCAGGGGCACTGGGAGACAGTTCTAATGGACACAGTAGCCTCTGCCTTTGGCATCTAGACAGGACACATCCTCACATCCTGGAGGAGACGTCCAACACAGTTGTGTTGGGTCTTTATTCCACTCTATGTGACCCTTTTCACTGCCCTCTCAGGGCTCTGGACACTTCAGCTGTTAGGTAAGAGTGTCCCTGTCATAGGACCTTCTTCTTCTTCTTCTTCTTCTTCTTCTTCTTCTTCTTCTTCTTCTTCTTCTTCTTCTTCTTCTTCTTCTTCTTCTTCTTCTTCTTCTTGTTCTTCTTCTTGTTCTTCTTGTTCTTGTTCTTGTTGTTGTTGTTGTTCTTCTTCTTCTTCTTCTTCTTCTTCTTCTTCTTCTTCTTCTTCTT
>NW_026594462.1:3323872-3338977 GCF_907164565.1 Psammomys obesus
TTCTTCTTCTTCTTCTTCTTCTTCTTCTTCTTCTTCTTCTTCTTCTTCTTCTTCTTCTTCTTCTTCTTCCCCTCCCTATCCAGCCCTAAAAATGGGTCTAGTTTTCTTCTGCTCTCTAATCAAGTATTCATATAAGGATGCAGAGAAAGCCAGTGTAGGACCAGCCTTTCCTAGAACAAAGAGTTAAGTTGCAAAGGGAAAAAATGGTAGCTGAAGAGTACAGGACCTTCCATCTCTGGTTAAGAGGTTCCAGAGAGACCCCTGCTCCTTTCCTGAATTGTTCAGGGAATGTTATCAAAAAGGGGGGGGTGAAAAGAAAACAAGGACCAGAGGTGGGGAGATGAATTCCCAAAAGATGTCTTCCTGACGTGATCTAGCCATTGCACTCATGAAGCCACTACAGTTGTGGCTACCTATATCAAACAGTACCACTTAACATTTCATCACGGACAGGAGTGGAACCATGAGGCCCCACCCCTCCCTGAGGGACTATTGGCAACTAATAGTTATGGAGCAGAGATGTCATTTTTTTTTCTTCCATAGTGTATCCAGTGACAAGTTGCCCTTGCTCAGGTAAATTATCTCCTATCCATTTTTTGTGGGGAAGGGGGGCAAAAACAAACAAACAAAAAAACCTCTAATTGAATTCACTGGGCCACAGACAAAAAGGAGACATGAAATTAGTAGAGGGGGATCTTGTGGGAAAAGATTCCAGTGGGAGAGAGAGAGAAAGGTGAGAAGAAAATGGGGTGAAACTGTCTAAAATTCATTCTAGAAATGTATGACACTATCAAACAATAAGAGTATCTCTGTCACAAGGGCACAAAGGCAAGAGTAAACTTTCCTTCCTTTTGGGGTTCCCTACATCTTTTCCATGCTGAAGCTTCCAACCTGGTATTCACACTTAGGTGAATTATCTGTTACATGGGTAGACTTTGAAACACATATCGGTCTTAGATACATCAGACAACTCCTGAGATAACAATATAGTAATGTGTGCCAAGGTGCGTAAGAACTTCAGCTTTCTGAAAAGAGGAAGTTTGCTGAGACACCCCAACCAATTCCAGTGGCCCCTTTGATGAGCAAGCTCAGACCTGTAACTCACCCTCAGGCCAGATCCCTTCTCTCAAATCTCCCAGTAGGGGGCTATGTGCACGATAATAAAAATTCTTTGGCTTTGCCTTTCTGACCTTGGTGTTTCCTTTTTAAAAGAAACCTTATACGTATAGAAGGAACAGTAATGGCATTCGAGGTCTCCTCCACAGAGTGCAGGGGGCAGGTATCTTCAGCTGTAGACAGAAGGCACCTTGGGGTTCCAGAAAGTCTCATCTACCTAGAATAGAACTCTACCGGTAGGAGTCATATCTAGAAGCAAGCATGGCAGATGTGGTCTACCCTGGTCACCACCAGTGTCTTTTCTTAGCAATGTTTTTTCTTAGGCCTGGCCTGGCTCTTCTCAAAAAGATAGACCAACGACAAAAAAGGCACAGCTACTGTTCTGCATCAGCTGTGTCTTTATTGGGAGCCGTAGTCCTCCCTGAGGCAGCTTGCTAAACTTGACTGGTGGCTTCTTTTGTTGGTCCATTTCTGAGGGATACTTGTGCAGTCGCTTATCACCCTGAGGGGTGACACAGCATTGCACTTTCCTTGAGCCCTCCAGACAAAGGAGACTTGTACTTGACCAGTTGGGGTAAAGGCAGGGGATCCCCCATGTTCCACACTCTTATGCATGCCAAGCAGCAGTCTGGGCAAGCTGCATATCTGTGGGAAGCAGGACAAGGAGAATGAATACAAAGCTGCTGTTGAGCGATTATTTCCATGCTACACCAACAGTGTCCTTGGTCTCTGACCGTGGACTCCACCCACAAAACAGTACCAGGCTGGCTTGCTAGCTTGTAAGCAGGGTCAAGTCAAATACCAGACCAGTCTTCAATCTTACTGCAGAAACCAATTTGAAACTGTTTTATATTTCTTTCCCCATCAGGCTACAGTTAGAAGAATTAAGAATAATGTTTGTGTAGCATGCCTCTATTTCCAGTTCCACAGGGGGCCTGTGATGGTCGAACTGGCAGATGTCACACAGTCAATAGATGGGAGGAGCACTGATATGTGAGCATAAAGCTCTTCAAATGTGCAGTTTGAAGGATGGACTGGCCCTTTGCAACGATACCTTCCTACTGTTAAAACAGCAACAATCGAAATCACAACAATATATTGAAGACCTGCAACGCAAGCCTCTTCTGGATGACTGGTTTCCAAAGTTATCACATGGAAATGGTCAGCCCTCCATGTTCCAAGCCTTAACATACTTGCACATACATCTGTTGTTTACCACAACTCTGTGAATCCCTTAAGACCATATTGTCATCCCTATGTGTAGCCAGCGGTAGACACAAGTAACAGCTGTGGCTTGTTAAAGACTGTGCCCCACACACTCTTTTTAAAAATTATCTATTTATTCACTCTACAGCACCCCTCCTCTCCTCCCATTCCCTTCCTCGTGTACCTTTCCTTTCATTCTCCCCTCTCCTTCTCCTCCGAGAAGGGGGAGGGGTTCCCCCAAGGGTACACACCTTCCCTGGCACATTAAGTCACTGCAGAATGAGGCACATCCTCTCCCACTGAGACCCGGTAAGGCAGCCCAGTTAAGGGAACGGGATCCAAAGAGGTATCAGAATCGGAGATGTCCCTGGCTCCAGTAGTTGGGGGGTGGGGTCCACATGAAAACTAAGCTATGCATCTGCTACCTATGTGCAGAGGGCCTGGCACTAGTCCATGCATGCTCTTTGGTTGCCTAAGTCAACACATGTTAACTTGGTTCACCATCATAGCAGCTCTGTGTATAGGTAATTTGATTGTCCTCCTTTTACAGCTGATTTCAATAAAGCACACAGAGACAAGCTCCCAATCACCCTGCTTCTGGGTGGCACTGAGGGAATAGAAATGGGCAGTCAGATGCCAGGTCACAGTTCCTACTACTGGGACATACCATCTCAAAAAGGGAAATGAAGTGAATGAGAGAAAGTTGGTATGTAGAAATCATCTAGCCAAGCAGGGGCAGAGCTGGAATCTGTGCCTACCTTGCTTATGAACATTGCTTCGACTCCAAACCAAAACCTAGATCCAATAATCGCAATGTACCCCAAGATACATCTTGAGGTGTTCCTGTGTTCTGAAGAACTGTGTAACCCTGCCGTCTTGGGTTTCTGGTTGACTCTTGAAATTTTTCCCTTGCCCAGTGGCCACTGCTGATGACATCTTCCAATAGCCTACAGTTTCAAATGAACTAGATGAAGAGGGCTGGTTCCTACAACACAAATGAGTCCTCCACGGGTGGCCCTCAACCCGAAGGCATGATTCAGAGCCTGAGGTTCTGAAGCAAAGGGCAGGCTTCTGGGGTCTGGTCCTACCACTGTGTGACTCAGAGTCAGTCACTTCCTTTCTAGGAACACTTTTATCAGAGAAAGGATGGAGAAAAAGCCTCTGAAGTCCTCCCCTGATCCCTTTCTCCGTACTATGTGCTCATAGCACATACCCGTGGCTGTTCTGAGGACCCTTTCTAGATCCCAAATTTTCTCTTTCACCTTGAGTGCCTACCCTGAGCCACTCCTGGGCTTTCTCAGCAAGTTATACATCAAGTTTTTTTCTGCCCCGTGTTTTACCCTCTCAGGACCCTGTGGTTATCTGTGGCTGAGAATGCTTATATTCTTAGCCCAGAAGTTAAAACTGTGGCCATTTCATTAATAATTTCTTTCTTCCAGGAGACCTCATGCCTCAATCCTCTTTTCTTTTTCTTTCTTTTTTTTTTTCAACGTAACATTTTTATTGATTCTCTGGAAGTTTCACACCATGCACCCTGGTCACATTCACATCCCAGTCCTTCCACTGTCTGCTCTCTCCTTGGTGACCTCCCCCACTAAAAGTATTTAAAAAATTAAAAAGATTTTAAAAACTTCAATTTCCATTATCTATATACTCACTGGTGTATGTTCAAACTCTCAGTGGCCTGCCTTTTAAATAGAACTGAGTCCTTCCCACCCTGCACCCCTGCCGGAAGCTATCAGTTATGAAGAGCTACTTCTCAGCATCCTTACTGCACTTTTTAGGGGTTCTCTTCAGTGGCTCTCTGCCTAGGCTGTTACTTTTGGTGTGTGTGTGGGGGGGAGAATTGCTTTTCACAGTCACTGGGAGCACAGATTATGGGCTACACATTGTTCCTATTGACAGCACAGTCCATGAACACAGCCCTCTGCTGTGTAGGACCGTGGACCCACACAAGGCCCTTGGAGGCAGACCAGACCCCAGATATAACATGGCCTCAGCTGGCAGTGCGGGCCACAGATGGGCATGTGGGAGAAGAGCCAGCCAAGCTGTGCCATGCTGGGGCCCGTGTTGGTGTCTGTGGCACACATTACCACTAAGGGCCATGCAGATGTCCAGGGTCTTTGCAGCACTCTGAGGCCATGTTGACAGTGGTGGGCCATGCTGTCCCCAGGGCCATATTTGATGAGTTGTCTGGGCTGCCTTCTGAGGGCATGGTGATGTCTGGGTCTATGCTGTCACCAAGAGCCACAGGCTCTTGTCCAAGGCCCTACTGCAGCCGGGGTCTGTGTTGGTATCTGTGGCCTGAGTTACCACCAAAGGTTTTGTGGATGTCATATCAGTGTTCCTGGCTGTGCTGCTCCTAGGGACCATGCCCCGGCTCTCTTAAATCACATCCATTATGAAAGCTAATACTCACCTCTCTTCCCTTAGAAACAAAAAACTGAGCCAGAGGAAAACAACCTTGCAAGTGTCCATCTTTTATTCCATAGGTATAGCAAAGCCTGAATTTGCTAACATTTAAGTTATTGTTAAGTCAACAGTTATTTGTTAAACATTTACAACAACAATAAACAAGAGTTGCCACAACAACAGTAAACAGAGTTCACAGTCCAGCTCACATAGTAACCCTCTACTATCTCCACACAGGGAGGTCCAGGAAGTTGTCCCAGTGGAGGAAGGATTAGAGCTGAGAATTTCATTACGTGGAGACTTGATGGCCCTTCCTTATAGCTCTGGGAAGGTGGGGAAGATAGGCCCGTCAGATCACTGTGTAGAACTGTAGTCTGTCTTCCCTTATCCAGTAGCGAAGTGTCCTCTGGAGGGAGCCAGAGGGCTGTGGGAGGGACACAAACCCACAGTAACTCCTGCAGTCCCTGTCCTCACAGGGCCTCATTAGAAGGAAGGCGTTTCCATCTGGATCAGAGTTGTAGCCAACCCCCAAATCAGATCAGCTTACTTCCCATATTTAATGAAGAAACTGAACAAGGATCTTGATTCTAGGCAGTAATTTCTGCCCTTTAAAAACTGATCAGAGCTTGGGCCTGTTGGCACATGCCTTTAACCCCAGCACTCTAGGAGGCACAGGCAGGCTGATCTCCGTATGCTTGTCTACAAAGCAAGTCCAGGACAGCCAAGGCTACAAAAAGAAACCCTGTCTCAAAAAACCAACCAACCAAACAAACAAACAAACAAACAAACAAACAAAATCCAACAACAACCGAACAGTAGGCAAAATCCTATTCACATTTGAATTCTAGTTTATGTTGGCTGCTTACATTTTAAGGCCTGCCTCTGAGTACTTGGTACTTCAGAACTCAGCTCTTTTTTTTTTTTTTTTTCCTTCCTTGATGTGGTTCAGAGAATCATAGCTTGAAATGGAGGAACCCTGTAACAATTGACACTGAAAATAAAGCCACCAGAAGTGCTCTCAGCTTCCATTTAGGGCTAGTTCCCAGGCTGATAGAAGTGTGACTCTTTAGATGACTAAGAATGTGACTGTATCACAGAAAATCCTTCATGGTCCATAGCTTTGATGACCCAAATGCGAGATGTGGTTGATTGTCACAGAGCTTGCGAGAATAGAAGAGAAAAAGTGAAGAAGTCATCTTGTCCTTCAAGCTCAGGGGCTGGGTCTAAATTCAACTTCATGGAAAGCTTGGACACAGCCAGCCCCTGTGGCAAGGGCTGTCATTACAAACAGCACACTAACTCCTTTTTACAATAATTTGGTTTTTTACTTTTGTTTATTTATTTGCTGGGGGTAGTTTGTAGGGCAGAGGACAACTTACGGGAATCAGATCTCTCCTTCCGCCCTCCAAAGATCAAATTTAGGTCACCAGACTTGGCAGCAAGAGACTTTTCTTCTCTGAGCCATCTCTTGGGGTTTTCACTAAGTCCTGTGAGGGTGACAGGCAGTCTGTCTCCCAGGTGGCTTCTGGCTGCTGCAGAAGAGCAGCGTGACCTTCAGTTTGGCTGGAACTCTCAAAGATGGTCCAAAGACACACCAGGATGATGTCTACTGCTCATGGACTTGTTGCTATGGTCACATCACCTTCCCGACTTTTACTTGTGTGACTGGCTTCCTCGCTCTTTTTCTAAGAAATCATTTCTCCCCACCCCCACCCCTCAGTGTTGTATTCGTGAGTGTACACATTTGTGCCCCTGTGGTGAACTGAAGAAACCATCAGATGCTCTGCACTGTTACCACCCACCAAGTTTCTTAGAGACAGGGTCTCTCACCGAAGCTGGAGCACACTCTACTAGCAGCCAACAAGCCCCGTCAAGCCTCCTGTCTCCCCTACATCAACAGAGGGATGCTAAGGTACAAACAGCCATGTCTCGCTATTCACATGGGTCTGGCGGATTCGAACTCAGGCCCTCAGGCACGTTGTCTCTCATCCACTGAGTCTTCGCCCCAGTTTTTGATGGTTTCCTGAGGAGCGTTCCTCTTGCTGAGTTGCTGCTCCACACCTAGGAATGAGTGGTGCTTGTTGACCACACCCTACACTTCTGATGGCCTCAGCCCCAAGGCCTCTCTAACAGTTCCCACCCTACACAGCCCTTGCTCTCTCCAGCCTGGCAGCTTGCTGGTGCCAGGAGATGTCTGGAGTCACCGTTCTTTCACAGATACGGTGTTAGTTCGTCAGGGCTGTTTCAATAAACCACTACCAAGTGGGTAGCTTCAGGCAACTGAAACCTTATTTTGTTTTGAATCTAAAGGCCAGAAGCCTGGGTTCCAGGCTGGTAACTTGTTGGCATCTCTGCATGACATTCCTCCATGTTCATGCTTCTTGACCGCACAGCACATGCCTGTTGGCCTCATCCTTGGCCCCAAGGCCGCTCTAACAGTTCCTACCCTGTACAGCCCTTGCCTTCTCCAGCCTGACAGCTTGCTGGTGCCAGGAACTATCTCCAAATCTCCCTGTGCTTTATGACCATCCATCTTAATGCATTGAGGTCCTTTTTATTCAACCAATTTTTATTAAAATAAACATCAGAGGACTTTTTCTTTCAAATAAGACCACATTCTAATTTATCATAGCGTACATTGGACTTAAATATACATTTTTAAGCATTTTTTTTTTTTCTGGGAGTAGATTCAAGTCCTAATATATCCCAGGCTAGAAACCTGAGACTTTCATCTTACCACTCCCTGCCCCCATCTTTGGGCTTCTTCTCATATCCGCACTATCTGCACCCTCATTAGCAGATGACATCTAGGTCGTCTGTCTGCAGCTAGTCCCCTGCCACCTGATACAGTCTGAAGCCATAATCTGTTGTTACCTTGCTGTGGCTGCTTCAGCAGACAAGTGGCCGCCTAATACCTCTACCAGTATGTCTGGCTCTACTGTTGTAGAGGAAGTTTTGGTTTCTTTCAACACTCAGTTATGTTTCGGAAACAGGTTTTTGTTTTTAATCCCAAGTGTGGGATATTGGGCTTTTAGTTTGTCCACAGCTGATAATTGCCTCTTGCGGCTCACAGAGCGATGGGGTCTTTGCCAGCTGCCATTAGTGAAATTCTGAGGACTCAGAGAGGGTTATAAACACCAGAGCCCAGAGAGAGAGAACAGGAGGTTTTGAGAGGCTCTGGGAGATGATCTGAGAAGGAAAAAGGCAGCTGCTGCCCACTGCTGATGCTGTATTTGTTGTTTGCTGGACTTCTCAATACCTTGAGATTGGTGTTGCTTCAAAGAACCCTACAACCCTAATCATCCAGAACTAAGTCTAAACAGACCTACATCCCCTTTCCCTTCTAACCTTTCTCTCCTACCATGGGCATGTGTGTGGGGTAGGGGGAGGTTGGAAGGGAAGCAACAGCCTAAGAAACTCAAATAAAATAGAGTTAAATGGCTCAGGGGTTAAGAGCACTGTCTGCTCTTCCAGAGGACATGGGTTCAATTCCTAGCACTTACATGGCAGCTCAAAACCATCTGTAACTCCAGTTCCAGGGGATCTGACACCCTCACTCAAACATACATTCAGGGAAACCACCAATGCACATGAAATAAAAATAAATTATATGTTTTTAAAAAGTAGCGCCTACACCCTGTCTTCCTGGTAAGTGGTCATACTAGGAACAAACAGTTGAATTTTGGGGACCACACATTAGTTACTTCGAGGATCAGCTGCCATGATCTCTACTGCCAAGAGCGCCCTCGTCTGCCTGCTCCAAACAGGTTGCCAGAGGCCAACCCATTTCACTTCTTCAGTGAGACTTTCCCTGATGTCTGTCTTCTGCAAGGGCTGCAGATGCTTTGCAGTCCCCTCATCAGGGTTTCTTCCCCTCCTAGGTCAATCCCATCAAGCTGGCTGTGCTATCACTTCCTGTGTCTTCCTCCTCAACCCAAGTACCACTGAGACATATAAAAAGGTTCGCACACGGGCATCGAATGAACCTGGGATCTGGTGACTGAGCAAGTGACAGTATTTCTAAATGGTGATCTGAGGGCAGGTTTCTGAGCCCACTAGGAGGCTTACACACTGCTGACTTGTGTTGCCACACTCTACTTTCCCTCTATGTGGAGAGCTCACAAGGAGGTGAGCTGGCTCAGTAGGGGATGAAGAAAGGCCTGGAGGCATCAAACTACAGCAGACACAGCCCTGTGCCCTGGGGCACACTCCCCAGGGCACTCGAGCCCCAGGGCACAGTTGCGTTGCTAACCTCTACCTGCACAGGAGTGATCTTCAGAGTACTGACAGCACAAGTGCCTGGGAAGGTGTGGTCATAGTGCCTGGAGAGTGACAAAGGAATGTCAATCCAGGGTGTTTCAGTCTGCTTCCCAGAAGGCAAGACTCTCACTAGGGCTGCACTGAAGGTCCTATGCGATCATAGCTCAAGAATACCAATGGGCTTCTTGGTTTCTGTTAGCAACATGGAAGGCCATTGGCTAGAGATGATTTTTGAGGTCAGTGTCAGATGTGTGGCTAAATACTCTTCACAGCATTTCTAAGAAGCCATTTCTTTGTGGACAGGCCAGAGGCAGGCACTATCTTACAATTCAAAAACAAGCCAACTGGGAAGGCATTTTGAAATTGCCCAAAGAGAGCAGTGTTCTGGCCACTTTCAGCTCATGCTGGAAGCCCTGGCCTTGGAGTGAGGTGGAAAAACCTGTTGGTTCTAAGCCTTGGTACATGGCAAGAAGGAAAATTAAGGTTGTTGTCTTAGCTTGCTTTTCTGTCACTGTGATAAAACGCCAACTCCAAGCAACCTAGGGAAGGAAAGGATATTAATTCAGTTTACAATCTGTCATTGGTAGAAGCCAGAGCAGGAGTTCAAAGCAAGACTTTGAAGCAGAAACCACAGAGAAATGTTGCTTACTCCCTTATTCCCTCTCACTCTTGCTCACCCAGTATTCTTAGACAACTCAGGGCCACCTCTCCAGGGCTGGTACTGCCCATATTAGGATGGGCACTTCCGTATAAGTTATCAAGAAAATGCATTATAGACATAGCCATAGGCCAATCTGACTGAGACAATTCCCCAACTGAGAATCCTCAGATAAAACTCTGGGCTGTGTCAAGTTGACAAACAAAGCTAAGAGAGCCACCTTTCATTTTAAGAGATCTGAATCTGTGTTAGAAAAAGAGCTGGCAAAGGCCAGAGTTTAATGCGGCAGAATAGACTTCTTAAAGACCAGCACAGGCTAACCTCCAAATAGCATACGTCTCCAAAGGCTAGCCTGATCAGCAAGACAGTTGGTGGAGGAGGTGTCCAGCACAAGATGGAAATGAGGAAATCATGTCTAAAAATGATTAAGATTGTCAAGATGATGCCAGTAATGCAGTTTTAATCTGTTTAAAACAAGCATGGTCCTTTCTAGGTGTGTTCCAGACCCAGCTTCTGAAGAAATGCACAGTTCTTGTTCGTTTGAGCTGCTCCATGTGGTCCGCTCACATGCAGGCCTTCCTGCCAAAGCTACTGTGCATTGCATATCCCTCTTCTTCCTCTTCTTCCTCACAGTGCCCATCTTCCCTCCTGCAGCGGCTGGGATGTCCACCATCAGTGTGGATTCAGTGAATATTTTTTGATGTGGGTTTTGGTTTCATATTACATATTTCAATAAAGAAATGTTCTTGATGATGATCTTTCAGAGCTCAGTTTCTGTTTGCAACAAGTGACTTGTAATTCAGTGTGAATCTCATCTGGGAAGGAAGGCAACACCTCAAGAGCTAAAAAAAAAAAAGGTGCTGAGTAAACAACTGGACCGAGAGGAAAGCAGGGCTTGGAGAGGAGGGAGCATGCCTGGAGGAAGAAGGAAAGTCAAAGCCCAAGGACTCAAGATGGGGACAAATCCGTGCTTGAGGAAACAGTGTTGTTTGAGTAATGTCACTGCTACCTGTCTGCTGGGGAGATGCTGTCATATGGGATGTGTGTGTGTGTGTGTGTGTGTGTGTGTGTGTGTGTGCGCAAAATCTTCTCTTTTTCAATGGAAGATACCAGAATTCTAGGAAATTAGATCATGTTTTTAAAAAGAAAGTATACAAAGTATCCGTAGTGAGAATTCTGAAATTTTGGTTTTTTTAAAAACACAAAAATACTGTAAGAACAATGTTTTTGTTTTAATCCGAGGTGTGAGGATATGGGGCTGCTTCATAGTGTCCACAGCAACTGACTATGATTTGCCTCGTGCTCTAGCAGGGGCATGGTTTTGCAAGCTGCAGACAGTTTCTGCAATTCTGTGACATTTGGGATTCTGGGAACTTTTCAGAGGCTATGTAAAGGCTAGAGCCCTGAGAGGCAGGGGGAATGGTTCTTGGCCATTCATGGGGGTTGGTTGCAGTTTGTTAATAGTTAATGCTCAAAGAAGAAATAAGTAGAAAGAAATTAGATTCAAGGATCTCTATTTCTCTCTCCCCTCTATACTTCTTTCTCTCCCAGCTAGTGATAGGGATAAAACCGGCGGGCATAAAGGGTGGGATTAAGAAGAACCCACCAAGTAGCAGAGACCAGCTGCAAGTATTAGATGTAATTATGGCATTTGTTTCAGTTGCTCCCCCTTCCCAACTCATACCTCTTCCTTCCTGCCCTCGTCTTCTCCTCCCTAGGATCCCTTCCACCTTCACATCACATGTGTCCCTTTGCCAATTCCCCTTCTTTGGCACCTGTTTTTACCCTCTTTCCATCTCCTCTCTAGTTTTTAGGCTATACCTCATGTGTACCAATTTATACACACACATACATGCATTGTGAGCTGTGGTCTGCATATTAGTGAGGCCATGTTTTTGTTGTTTTTCTAGGTTTGGCCACATTGCAAATATAACACTCTTTTGACTGATTTATTTTCTTCCAAATTTCTTCCTTTTTCTTGATACCTGAGTAAAATTGTGTGGCGTTTAAACATCACATTTGTATTATACATTTAACTGTTGATAAGCAGCTAGGCTTCTTCCATTTTTTAAAAACTCAGTTCAAAGTCTGAGTGTTAAGCTAGGAATAATCCCAATACTCAAGAGGCTGAAGCAGAAGGATTGAGAATATGAGACCCTGTCTAAAATCACCACTACCACCATCACCAACAAATTCTGGGGCCTTAGTTTTCAAGCCATAAAATGGAAATGTCTTATATCTACATTTTGAAGATGTTTAAGGGAAAAGTTAATGAATACACACATATACTATGCTTAGCTGTCTGGGACACAGCAAATCATCCATAAATGCTACTTCCTGTAGTTTGGGTTAAATAGTAATTACTTCTGAGCACAATTCCTAAACCAGTTGTTGTCTGAGATCTCTGGTAGAAGAATGACATAACTGCTGGCAGTTTCCACCTTGTGAATTTTAAACGCAGAGCTCCGGGCATCCCCCGCTGAGCAGGGACTCTCACACAAAGGGTCAATTCCCTAAAACACAGCAGGCACTCTTCCAGATCCCTGAACATGTAAGAGCTGCACCTTGAGTGTTTCAGAAGGTGACTTCCCTACTGCACATCTGCTGGGGTTTCCTTCCCCCTCCCTCTCTTTCTCTGCTTTGTTGCCTCTTCCCTCATCTGACTTTTAAGCTCCTCAGCATATTAATGAGGCTGAGAAAATCTCCCCAGCCCCTTTTATCTGCAACATGAATCAGCAGACGAATGATCTGGACCTCTGGGCTTTTTTGACACTTTCAGAGACCTGGTTCTATATGGTAGTCTTATGTCACGGTCTTGTGACACCTGTAATAGATCCATCAGTTCATTGTAGGGCTTCATTTTCGTTTTTTTCTTCCTGAAACCATAGACACATTAAGGGGTATTTGTTATTTACTCTTTAAGGTACTTTTCTTTTTGCTGCTTATTAACTAAGAACCAGGACTCAAAGAAACTATAATTTTCTTTAGAACATTGCACAGTGAGAGAATTACTCAAGGTTACAAAACAATTAGGGAATAAAACTGAAGATATTTGATTTCTGAAATTCTAATATATTTTCATGTAAAGAAAAAAAAAACAATATTAGTGAATAGAATATGCCCATCTGAGCTACTTTGTCATGGTTCATGTGCTTGTGGAACTCCAGGACAGGCTCCACCCTGAGCCCCTGCAATGACAAGTAAATTGGGCATCTTGGATAATATAACAGTCACTGTTCATTGTGTTGTTTTCTTCAATAAAAACGACAGGACTTTAATGGGGCAAGCAGAAGGACTGTCTAAGGCAGCTGCTCCCAGAACTGTGAAGAAGGACCAAGAGTGCAGGGATGATGGGAGTTACCACTCGTGCTACTAAGGACCTCATCAGTATGTGCTGAGACACAAGGAGGGAGACTAAGTACCTAGTATCTGAAATGTTTCAGAAAAATCTCAATAAATGCAAAAGGAGATTTAAGGATTTACACATGTGGTTTTAGAATTATTATATGCATAGTAACTAAGATTAGGTGGTATTTTATCAGAGACAGAGAAACGGATTTATTTTTAAAAGTTTCTAGCCGAGTGATAGTGTCGCATGCCTTTAATCTCAGCACTCGGAAGGCAGATCTTTGAGCTTCAGGCCAGCCTGGTCTACAGAGCAAATTCCAGGACAGCCAGGGGTACACATAGAAACCCTGTCTTGAAAACAAAACAAAACAAAAGCCACAGAAGCAGATTCTCTCAAATAGAGTCAATTAACTTTTAACATGGATTCATCAACAAGAGAATCTTAACAACAAAATAGTATAGTACAGTTGTATATTCATTTTCTTTCTGCAGTGCTCAGGATCCAAGCTAGGCTAGGCCAGTGTTCTGCTCTTGAGCTATCCCCTCCGCCTTTTGTCACATATCTACAAACAAAAGATGAACGCCTATAGCTCCTTGTGCCTGATGGCACGCATGGCTCCCAACATGTCAGGCACGGTAAGTGTAAACTATGGGGCTTCTAGAAGAAAGCATAATGACTCTTAACATCTTGGTGTATGTCTTTGTAGTATTCTGTTGACATAAATTGATTCAGGCTGTTTATCCTCGGTTTATAAGCAGCTGTGTTCCATTTAACATTGTCTAATTGACATTTTTTCTGTGTCACAAAAAGGTTTCTCCTAAGTGTGAACTCTACTGCCCACCCTATGGAATATAATACTGAAAAGAGCGATAAGGCAGGAGATGCAATACAAATTTGGACTTTTTCAGTGCGACTCCAGAACCAAATTTGGTGGCCCAGTTCATCTGTCTTCTAAGGGTGGCCATAGAATGAATAATGTTGGCCCTTCTACACTGGAAAACCTCAGAAATGTGCTGGAAAGTCACAAATCTTGAGACTGCTGAAAATAAGACAAAAAGCTTATACTTCATGAGTCACCCACTGCCATGCTGGGGGCAGAACCTTTCTGATATCAAAAGAACTTGTCTTTTCTTTTGGCCCTCAAACGTGTTTTCCGGAACCACAGCACCTTGCAACATCTTGGTCTATAGCTGTTGCTGTCTTGCTCAAGAAAACCCCAAACCACATAAGTTGTAATGAACAAAGGTATTTTGAATTCTATCCTTTAAGTCTATTATCACTTAGAAGAACCATGTCCCGGGTGTAGGTGGGCAGACACTGGTAAATTCATCATAGGAAACTATCATAGACTTTTCTTGTAGAACAGAGGCCTGTGGGGAAGGGAAAACTTTAATTCCTGTCCAAGGGGCGCTCAAATACACTTAACCTCTCATAATTCAAAGCTTTTGAGATTGTATTGAAAAATTCTGCTTTTCTATGTGGTCCTAAGGCCTCTTTTGATCCAGTGACTAGAATATTCTCTCTCTCTCTCTTTCTCTCCGTCTCTTTCTATCTGTCTGTCTCTTTCTCTCTCTTTTTGATTTTTTTGAGACAGGGTTTCTCTGTGTAGCCTTGGTTGTCCTGGACTCACTTTGTAGCTGGCCTAGAACTCACAGAGATCCACCTGCCTCTGCCTCCCTGAGTGCTGGGATCACAGGCATGTGTCACCACACCTGGCTTGTCTCAGTTTGTTAATCTGAACAGATGATTCCAAAAGATCAGACCTAGACAATATCTGTTTTCTCTGATTTTTATGAGATTTAAAAATGCACTGAGGGCAATATGTGAATCAATAGGAGTATGTATATGTGTGAATGGATTGGAGGGATAAGTTGAACAATGGATGGGTGGAGAAATGGCTAGATGGATGTTTGGGTGGATAATTAGGATAATAGTCCTCCCCTGGGAAGAACACACTGATTGAAGGTTATCCAGTACCAAGTGGTTAGTGCTGAAAAACGTACATACAAATAAGAGTATATTTGATTGAGCAGTTAGTTGTATCTGTGTATTTAGGAGTATATATATATATATATATATATATATATATATATATATATATATA
>NW_026594462.1:3338987-3605504 GCF_907164565.1 Psammomys obesus
TATATATATATATATATATATATATATATATATATATATATATATAATTTATTTATTTATTTATTTATACCCACGACCCCTTAACTGGGATTGTAAGTCCTGCCCTAACTTTCCTCTCTTGCCCAGATATAGGCTTATCAGCTTCTTTATCAACCAATCAGAAATGATGGAGAACAAGTTTTACACAGCATTGAAGACAGGAGATTCTTCATAGAAATGACAATGCCCACATCCAGACTGCAACCAGATCTCAAAGAAATGCCAAGAAATCAGCACCTGAAATCACAGTACACAAGACCATCCCCCAACAGAAGCATATGGGAGGGGCTTGGGAAAGGAAAGGGAAGTGATGTAATTATATTATAGGCCATGCTAGGTGCTTTGTTGAAATGATAAGCCTAAGTTTTGTTCTCACACAACCTGAACATCAGTCTCTGGACAATATTTGTTCTTAGTAATGGGAAAAGCCAGGTAAAGAGTACTCCTCTGATTTTTCTCCCTTCCTTGTAAAACCCTTAAAGTTGCTCACTATAAATAACAACATTGGACAAGCCCTTTCTGGAGCCTCTAACATGTCAGGGTTCACATATCAGGCAATTTGTACAACATCTTGGAAACATACAAAATCTCATACAAGAAAGTTCATGACAAAACCAGATCTGTAGAAAGCTGCCTCATGGTGCAACCGTATTGGCTAGGAAAGAAGACCCTTTCTCTGTCTGCCTGTCTATCCTGAAAATACCAGTTCTCTATTCCCAGCCCCACCCCCTGAGTTTTGGTGAATATATTTCTGCTATCATCTCAACATCTCCCACTCAACATGTTGAAATACAAAATACATTATACTCCTACCCAGAATGCCCTTTCTTTTTCTGCCTTCAACTGCACCCAGTATTGCCTCCAGTCTTCCTGGCTTGGGACTTTAACTCACCCACCTCCCTGGCTTCCTTCACCATGTGTGGTTTGTCACTAAGTCATAGCAATGATGAGAGCCTTCTTTGCCTGTACTTCTCAGATTAGCTCTCTCCTCTCCCACTTCCTCCCCCTCTCTTGGCACATGCTGACTGCCAATAACTTCTACTGGCAGACACAGCTGTAATGCCACCTCCAGAATATTTTTGTGGTCCCGTGACCTTCTGGTTGACTTGTGTCACATTTAATCCATATATGAGTATCTTATTGCCCAATAATCCTCAGTATCTGGAGGTTCTGCTGTATGATTCAGGATCCTTCCTCAGGAAGATGAGTCACTCAGCACAATTATGACAATCATATGATGATCCTGGATCTCAGGGAGCTATCCACAATTTATAGTAGGTCAGGAAATCTATTGTTCCTTGAACTTGACTAGATATGCCACTGTCAAATTGATATTTCTGAAATGGATATCAGGAATGTACTATTTCATGGGTTAAAAAAATACAAATGCTTTGTCTTAATGCTCATGGCTCTCTACTGGTTGGTTATATTTATCCTCAACTAAATGTACCTCTTACTGTCCATAATATATAGTCAGACTTTTAGTGCTGCTGCTGTTGAGCAGATGGCCACAGCTGTTGCCTTGATTTTGCCAGCACACACTGCTCCCAGGAATATATGGTCATAAGTACTCTAGTCACTTGTCAAAAAGCTGACCTGAAGTCAATGGGGAGGCCACAAAACTGTCCCTTTGAGATAACCTTTCTTTCTGTTTTCAACATATATGTGGCAATATCTAGACATATTTTTGGCTATCTTATTGGGAAGGGTATTTTGCTATCACCTAGTGGTAGACATTAGGGTGCTGATAGATGTCCTAGAATACACAGCTGTAGTACAGTGGCCCCTCCTAGCCCCCAAATGTCATCACCTGTGGCTGAGAAACTCTGTCTTCATATGACTCTTAAGCTAAGAAACTTGGTCTTCTCGTAGACTTGCAGCTGGGAAGTCCAGGGGTGTTCCACCAAGGTAACCCAGAAACTTTTTTTAAGACTCCACTTTCTCCATGAATCTTTCTTGGGATTCATCATCATTTTTTCTTGTCCTCCTCCTCCTCCTCCTCCTTCCTCTTTCTCCTCTTGTCTCTTCCTCCTCCTCCTCTCCCTTTCTCTTCTTTTCTTTTTTCTTTGCCTTCAACTTCTCCTCCCCTCTCTTCTCCTCCTCCTTCTCTTTTCTTTTCTCTTTTTTTTTCTTTCTCTTCTTTTTCTTCCCTAACCTTTACAGTTCCTAGTGTCAAGGCTATAACCTCAAAGGGGACAACAGACAGTCCATTCTGAAGACAAATATGAGTGCCCACAGCCCAGGAATGCAGATTTGGGTTACTTAAATTCCATATAAAAACATGGTAACAGCTTGGGTTAAATTGATTTTTAATAGTAACAGAAGAAAGAGAGTCATAAATCAAGGCTGTTTTCAGTTGCATTAGTGGAAACGTTTAGCAGGTGGGTTACAAGCCGCATGTGTGTGGGAGGATCTCAGTTTAGTCCACAGAGGCTGTCTGCTGACACTCGGAGCCCTTCGGTTGGTGAAAACTGAGTGTTGGTAAATTAACACATCCCCAAGTGTTTTATCTGTTAGTCTTACCCTGCTGGTTTTACCTGTTAGTTATTATACTGACTGAGACACAGAAGTAGCCAAGGAGTAAAAAAATGTATGCAGCTAAGGTTAGCCCAAGATAAGTAGTAATTCGTTTCTAGACCTGCAGCATTCCAATCTTCCCACAATCATTGAAGTTCTAATCATTAATCAGCCCTGTGGAAGGTTCAATTGCAGGTGTGTTTCTTTCTAGAAACTTTTATAGAAAAAAAGCCACACCCATATTACACATGTCCGATTGACTGATCAGAAGTTCCAGGCTGTGGAGAGTAAGAATGCTGCAGGTCTAGAGTCAAATTACTTGAGGTGATAATCAGATCTCCAAATAGTCATGTTATTGTGTGTTTCCTCATGTGGCCTAACATTTTTGCGGTTGTTGGATAAATCCTTTTAAAGTCTGTAAACCAAACCCTAGCTTTCACCAACCCAGAGCTAAGGGTGTCATCAGATAGTATCTGTGGCCTACAGTAGAGATTTCACAACTGTAATGCAATGCCTCACTGATGTTTCTAATGATGTATTTAAAAAGTATCCTGATTTATTCCAATTCTTCATGAAATGGTTACAACCAGGGAACATGGCATTTGAAGTACCTCTGTGTCCTGAGACCCTGGTCACTCATCCTTGTTCCCAAATAAACTCCCTTTTCCCCACTGATGTGCGATCTCTTGCTGAGCAGATTTCTCTCTCTCTCTCTCTCTCTCTCTCTCTCTCTCTCTGCATTTGCTCAGACATCCTATTTTTGTCCCTGTCAATTGGAAGGTTTATTTCTCTGTGCACTGTGGCGTCACAATCCCCTGAGGCACAGAATAAAAGGAAAATCTCTGTAAAAACATTGCCTCCTTGAGGCCTGTCAGGGTGTGGAGGCAACAGAGTCTTTTTAAATGTAAAAGGGAAGTCCTAGAATTTCTACGGAATTTACATTCCTGGTATGAGGAATTTGCCTGGTACTGTGCTTCAAATATCAGCTTGGGGCACTCTGTCTTTCAAAACGAAGGCAAAATTTCCCCCACTCCTTATCTTGCATTTCCCCAGGGACTGTTTGGGAAGTCATGTGTTGAGATGTGGTCTCTGCCTCAGGTTGTCTGCTTTCTCTCTTGCACACACCTCTCAGTGAATCTGCCAGTGGCTTCTTGCCCAACTTCCTGGACTCTCTCAGCCCCAAGGCAAGTATGTGTGCAGAAGCCTCCACAGGTTAAAAAGACAAAAGTACACAGCAGATGACCTGCTATTTTCTATACCTTTCGTCCTTCTTTCTTTCCCTCGGAGATTTTTGTGCCCATTCTCCATTTCTCTGGTTTGTGGCAGGGCAAGCAGCCCATTCTTTGGCTTCACCTGCCCCCATGCAAGCAGTGTGATCTGACCTTAAACAAAGACAGTCCTCCCTCAAGTGGAGGGACAGCGTTCTGCATGTTAGTGAACAGAGAGGCCCAGCTGGAAAGGAACAGTCCTGCCAGCTGAGAAAGGAACAGTCTGATGCAAGAAGGAAGGACCTGGCCCTGCAGCTATGAGGCAGGTGCCTGAGGGGAAAGGAGGATGGCCCTGAGCCTGCTTCCAAACGGTTTCCAAAGGCTTGGCTCTATCCTTTCCAAATCCACATATACAGACAAGGCTGGGCATCCAGCCTTCGTGAGACCCGCGAGACCTGGCAGCAAGCCCGAAGGATGTCCGTAAGCACCCATTCCTGCACTGAAGGGACGACAATCAACAACACTTGCTTTTAAAGTGCTTGCTGCTGCCGCTGCTGCTGCTGCTGCTGCTGCTGCCGCCGCCGCCGCCGCCGCCGCCGCCGCCGCTGCTACCTAGAAACCGCTATAAAGTAACTAATCAGTATTGTGTAATACATGCTGACTCCTTAACTGTTAGGAATAGAGTTTTCTGTAGTTGAAATTAGCCATTGGCATTCGGTGACACCTATCTAAGGACTGGACAGTTCAGAGGCTGGCACCGAGTGGAACTTTTATAACCTGAATCCACCCCTGTGCTGGATGAAGACAAAAATACCAGTGCGTTTTGAGACTCACGCCCTCTCCCAGGCCCAAGGAAAAGGACAATCACCATTCTGAAGTTTACCAAAATAGATTTGTTCTGGCCATGTTTGCTTGTTATACAAATTATGAAAATGTGTAATGACTGGCTTGTTTCACTCCATATTATATTTTTGAGATTTTTGTAGATTTACTGATTTTTACGTGTGTGATGGTTTTGCCTGCCTGTAAGTCTGTGCATCATGTCTGCGCCTGGTGACCATGGGGGTCAGAAGACGGCGTCAGGTCCAGTGGAACAAGAGTTATAGATGGTTGTGAGCCACTGTGGTTGTTGCTAGAAATCAAAGCTGGTTTCTCTGCCAAGAGCGCTTGACCACTGAGCCAGATCCTATATTTGAGTGTTATTTGTATGGTTACGCATGTTTTTATACATAAAATCTCATTGTTACATGGGAATTCTACCACCTTTATTTTACTGTTTTACATCTAGGTGGTTTTTAGACATCAGCTGTTACTCATATATACATGTCTTCTAAGTAACGGACAATATCAGTTTCCCAAAAATGTTACAGTTACATCCCAAACAGCAATGAGCGTGTGCTCCAGTGGCTCTGTACATTTACCCCCTTTTCTGTTTTCTGGGGTTTTCAACTTAGCCATTCTGTTAAATACATAATAATGTAATTTCAGGAAAAATGACTTTTAAGAGGGAATGAAACTTGTGGTCTATGAGAAATGGCCCTGTGAGTATTTGAGTGCATTTTCTGCCATTCATTTTAAGAAATTCATTTAAGAAATAGGCAGCAGGCTGAAGAAATGGTTCCACTATTAAGACTGCAAGAAGCTCTTTCAGAGGACCTGGGTTCAAGTCCCAGCACCCATGTGATGGCTTACAGCTGTCTGGAATTCTAGTTCCTTGGGATCTGATACCGTGTTCTGGCTTTCAAGGGCACTGAATGCACATGATTCACAGACAAACAGAGGGGGGAAAAACCTATATACATAAAATAAATAAATAACTTTAAAAAGAAAGGGAGCGTAATTTGTATCACCTTTACCCAGCAGTAAGACCATTATCATATAGGTCCAAAGCATGAAAAAAATTTCCCTTGCCTCCAGGGAGTCTCTCCCACCTGGTCCCTTGAGTTCTTGTGAACACCTTTGAGGCAACCAGAGCCTGCCTGAGTCCTCTTGCTCCTAAAAATGAGGGGGTGTGGTGAAGCTCAGTGGTAAAGCATCCTCCTACCATTTATATTGTCCCGGGTTCAATTCCCAGGACCCACATAAGATCTTTGTTGTTTAAATAGTACTTACCGAGTGCTAACGACTGTTGCCAGGCACCTGGTGGTCTTGGATAGAACACAGGAGAACAAAGCAGGGTGCTTGTCACTCACAAGGAAAAGGAACTGACTGGGTCGTTTCTAGGAGCCCCATTTTTTCAACTGCCTTTGTTTGAAGCAATAGGTCTTTGAGGTCCCTTTTATATCTTTTCTAATTCCAATGGGCTCTGCATTTTACTTCTTGAGGTGCCCCGGAAGCCCTCAGGTACAGACACATCTGTAACAATTCATCATGAAGTAGAAAAGGTGCTTTGGGAAGGCATCCCTCAGCCACAGATGACAATGCTCTACCACTACCGCAGAGGGTAAAATTCGTTGACAGTGCAAGGGGATAACTGGACTGATGCCTTCTTGGCAGACAGAACCGTGGGCAAAAAAAAAAAAAAATCCAGCCACATAGTGCGTGAGGTGGGCAGGAAAAGCCGCCGAGTGGGAGAGGGTTTCCAGAAAAGGGAAGCTGGAGGAGCATTTTCATAGTGCTGCAGACAGGCCCTGTGGGCTGAGCACCAACCCTGGGCAGATGAAGTTGTTTCGGGCCTGGTTTGGAGCTCCCAGGTGCTTTTCAGGATCACACTGGGTTCCTCAGGACCCCTCCTCAGGAGGGAGCTGCATAACCTGTTTCTTGTTTTATAGGCACTAAGGAAGGTGGTACTGGGTGTGGTGGCTGTATCTCTGATTCTGTTCTGCAGGTAGGAGGGCCTCAGCTCTCTGAGTCTACTCCCAGTCTCAGGAGTTATCCCCATTTCATAGTGAAGGGTCAGGGGCTGGGGAGAAGCTTAGGGGTAGTCATCTTACTCAAATATAAGAGGCCATGGATTTGATCCTTTGCACTGGGGATGTGAGAGTGGAGGGCAAGGAAGTGTCTTTGCCTGTTCTAGGCTCCATCTCTGGCACCTAAAATTCCTTAAATGTATAGGCATACTAGAAGAGTGACAAACAGTTGCTAAATCAGTCATCAGAAGAGGAAGCAGTGCAGTCAAGGGAAAGCAAACTCCCAGCTGGGATCTGTGCACCTGGCAACTTGGGGTCTGTCTTTGGCTAGTTAAATGCCACCAGTTGGACAGTGGTGTTCTACTGATGGTCACTTGCTGAGTGTCTGAAGGATTCTTCTTTCTACATCCCCAGTGTCCCCCAAGCGTCCACAGGCTACGCTTACCTGTTCCATTTCAAAGTAGCCAGGGTGTGGGCTGGGAGTTCCCCAGGAAGAAGAAAAGGGAAGAGCTGAGTTCTGAAGAAAGCTTGGAGGCTCCTCATAAAGCCAGTTTAATGCTCTGGGGAGACTTCATCCTGCTGTGGGCTGGGGAAGGCTCATCACAGGTCTACGTCAACAGGGCCTGTGGAACTGCTTAGGACACTTTAGCCTTTCTACCAGCCATTAGTCCTGTTTTTGTCCTGGACAGGAGGATGGTGTATTTCCAAGCCTGGTAAATGAGAATAATAAACAGCTCAGTGTTTTCCTTTGAATTTTGACTAACTTTAGCTCTGGTCTCCTGTATGTCTCAGTTTGAAACCTGAATCAACAGTTACTTCTCAGAATAGTTCAGCTTGGGCGCCTGTGTTGAGGACAAGGGCCATGGTTTAGCAGAAAGGTCAAAGGTGGTCTAGATGTAAGAAGGAAGGAGTCTGGAGGGGTGGGAGCCCAGGCCTAGAGAAGGCAATGGGGGTGCCTGTGATTTCTTTATTAGTGGAGTCCTGGACCATTCGAGAGAGATTTCTAAAATTACGGGAAAAACCCACAGGGAGCCTCCCTCTGTGGAGAGGAAATCACCAAATTGACCACCATGTAAACAGATACATGACACATAGATTTTCAAAATAATGTTAAGACCAGTTAAAAAAGAAGAAGAGGGCTGGAGAGATGGCTCAGTGGGTAAGAGCACTGGCTGCTCTACCAAAGTTCCTGAGTTCACTTCCCAGCAACCACATGGTGGCTTACAACCATCCATAATGAGATCTGGTGCCTTCTGGTGTGTGGGCATACATACAGGAAGAGTACGGTATAAATAATAAATAAATAAATCTAGAAGAAGAAGAAGGAGAAGAAGAAGAAGAAGAAGAAGAAGAAGAAGAAGAAGAAGAAGAAGAAGAAGAAGAAGAAGAAGGAGGAGGAGAGGAAAAAGATAGTACATACCAGGAAACCAAGCCATAAATAATGAAAGTATCAGTTAAGCCCTGAGAGAACCTGTTTTTAACTGACTTCTGTTGGGGGGGGGGGCGGAGGGAGGGAACAGATCTATGTCTCATGGCTTTGTCTGAGTAATAACTACATATAACAGAACATTTCTTTATTAATATATAGGAAGGGACGAACTCTGGTTGAAATCTCTTAAAAATTGGCTTCATAGTTTTGTCTCTTATTCTTCACTCCTGGGGAAAGCCTGATCTCTCTGAGAGGTGTGTGAATCTCCCAGCAGATGGGGCTCTCCTTGGCACTGTGTCTTCCATAAAAGACTCCCTGGAGGTATCAGTTCTCCCTCTATTCTATACATGTCCAAGTGTGAAAACTGTTATCCAAAACTTGTAGCATAGTTTAGGACATGTGTGTTTCTCCAGGGAACAGTCAGAGGGTACATCACCATCCTGTGCAAACTCCACTCTTCCCTCTTTCATCAGCACCACTCAATGTCTTCCTTCTTCTTTTAAATATTATACTTCTTAATGATTTATTGCTTAATGTATGTGAATATTTTGCCTACATGCATGTCTGTGCTCCATATGTGTGCTTGGTCCCTGCAGAGCCCAGAAAAGGATGTCAGATCCCCTGGAACTGAAGTTAGAAGCTGCTATGTGGGTGCTAGGAGCTGAACCCAGGTCCTTTGCAGGAGCAAAAAGTGCTCTTAATAGCTAACTTAACTCTCCAGCTGTCACTCACTTCCTTCTTGTCCGGACATTCTTCCTCAGTCCTAGTTCCAGGCCTTACTCAACTGTTACCAGAACCCCAGTGGTTCTCCAGCTATCATGAATGGATTTGCCTTTTAGCAATTTAAGAAGATTTATCAGTCCTTTGTGATTTTCCTTTTTTGCTTTTCCCTCTCATTCACTAGCTTCTGTTCTTGTATGGAGGAATACCATACTCATTGGCGATGGCATCAGCCATGCCCATTCTCAAGAATTCATTCTCAAGAATTCATTCTCAAGAATTCTAAATCACCAAATCCTTCTCCATGTTTCTTCAGTAAGTGAAGATGGGAACTAATAATGGTGTAACATGAGCTTAAGTAAGACTTGCTTCACTGTGTTTACTGAGACCTCAGCTCATTCTGTCTCCTCAGCCCCTCCCTCCCTTGCCTATCTTTCTCCATCCTACCTCAACACTACTCTCCATCTGTCTTCTTCAACTCTTCATTCTAAACCCACTGTGCTCCTTCCTAAACTAGGCTAACTGGCTTCCCATGCTGGGGTGCTGGTTTATAATTTACTCTTTGCTAAATTATTTTGCATATTATTTCCTGAATCTTGAATAGATTCCTTGGGACTGTACCTGTTGTTTGGCAGCTCTACAGCACTGTACACTGATGCAAGCTTTCAGAATTATTCAGTTCTATGCCATCCTGGGCCCAAAGCATGAACAGCAACAGTGAGAAATGTAGAGCAGTGTGTCCACAGCAGTGTGAATGTATGTGACATCACTGAACTTAAAGGAAGGGTGGAGGAAATAAATAAAAAATAAATCAATTTAAATATTGTTAGGATGATGAATTTTGTGTTAGGCATATTTTACTTTTTTAATTTATCTCAAATATTTGGAACTTATTTGATGTTTTCATAATTTTTCTTTCTCTAAAATGCCAAATACTCACCAACCAGGGTAGCCAGGGCCATCTATCAATCAATAACCAATTTCAAAGAAATGTATTTTTTATGTCAACATAATTTTAGTGTGATATTTACTGCAAGACAAGTAACTTTTACTGAATATAATTCAGCTGGGTTCTATAATAGTAGTAATTAGCTTATTTGCTTTGAAAATATGAACTCAGGTGACATAGACATTGCACCAGTAATACCAAGGGTACTTTGAAAGAGCTTCATTGTTAGAGTCTGGAATTTGCTGAAGGAAAGACCCACACTCAAGCAGTATGTAAAAACAAAGAATGTTTATTCTACAGGGAATTCCAGCATGCTGGGGTCAACACCTTCAAAATGGTGATGACCACAAAGGGAGCTCAAAGGCTCCCTTTAAAGCCAGAAAAGCTGATTCCTATTGTGGCTACATGACCTCAATTGGAACTGGCTGGTGCCCATGAAGGTTATGTGACTCCAGTTAGGACTGGCTGGCTCTTCAGAATTAAGTCCTCTCATTCCCCTCTCAAATAGGATTCCATCTCAAATCCTTGAGATGGTTCCAAGGGCTGGTATTGAGACTTTAACACCATGAGTTGGACCTCGGAGACCTGATCTTTAGAAATTTTTTTTTCTAATGTTAGGCATAATCATGCAAGGGGCACAAAGCATGACCAGGAGAAACAGAACTAAAGGTGTATTTACTGGTATGTCAATAGGTAGCCATTTATCCCTTATGCCAGGGAGCCCCTTTTGACCTAGCGTTTCAGCCTGCTAAGTAAGATAATGGATGGTATTTTCTCTTCTGTAACTTATTCCAGCTGACACTAGGACAATGTTATCAGGGCCCAGGAAGGCTGAAAGGCTGGTCAAAGGGTAGGCAATGGGGCACTTATCAAAAGCATCTAATTAGTGATCCAGTTGAAGAGACAGGGAGCAATCACATTGGCTGGGCTGGTTTACAACAGCTTTCAGCAAGTCCAGATCTCAGCAGCTTGCAATCCATAGCTGATCTCTGAATGGAGCCTGTCAGCCAGGTGAAAATCTGCTAAGACAGATATAAACTAGAAACAGAAATAAAAATTTGTTTAGTATTTGGGAAAGTGAGGAATCCCAAGACTAAGGGAAAAAAATCCCATTTCAAGATCAGGTGAATGTACTTACCTGGAGTCTGTTTGAGCTCTGGCAAATCCAGGTCTTAGGACTTTTTGATTCCCTGAAGCTAATATAAATTTTAGTTTACAAAAAGAAGTATATTAGTATCATCATTGCACTGAGATCCATATTTCAGAAAAAGCAGTTAACAGGTGTCTGTAAAACAGCAGGAGTAGACTCATGCCATTGAGACCTAGTAAAAGCTATAGCTTTGGGTCAAAAAGCATGAGCATTTTTTTCCTCAGAGATATACACATTGGACAGAGATATTTTTAGCATAAGGAGAAGCACAAGTTTATCTCCAGAAGACAGTCAAAGGGAAATTAAAATCTCGGGCTTGTGACTGAATAAAAAATAGTCAGTGCTCCAGCAGCTTATCAGAATTCTATTGATCAATGTCGGAACTCTGAACTTTTGAAATCTTACAACACCTTAAGTACAACAATAGCATAGAGAGGGGAGAGAAATCCGAAACATCTCCCATTTTATATGCCTTAAATCACTTTCTTCTAGCATTACAACTTGCATTTACTTACCTTAAAACACCTTCTTAGACTCATAAACACTTTACAACTTGCATTTGCCAACTTTAAAATACATTCATAGAGCTTCAAATACTTTATTAGAGGCTTTCCTTTATAACTGTCATTTACCAACCTTGAAGCATCTTCTTAGACCTTCAAACTTTTTTTAGATCCTTGTAACTTTAACTTTCATACCCTCAGACCTTACATAAACCTCATATTTTTTCTATCCAGTATTCATCTCAAGGCACAGGTGGTTGATTACTGGGAACAGTCATTTAAATGAAGGCATAGTAAAAAGTTAGAGTGATTTTTTTTTTTATAAGTAATGAATCCACTAATAAACTAACAGTGGTAACAGTGGATCTAACTGTCTGTTCTCTGGCTGTTAAACTACTATTGACTTAGCCATCTCAGAGACCTAAGAAGAATAAATTGTAACCTAAATTAATCTATGTATCAATCAAAATTACAGAGATGACTAGCCATCAATTTTTCCTGGCTCCGTGGCTTCATGGTATCATGGACAGTGACAGTCTGGCCGTCAGGCACAGAAAACAAAAGTCTGTTTCTGTGGAAGAAGAGCATGAGAGACTGACCTTACCTCATTTTCAGCAACATGAGACAATAACTTTCCAGGTGTCCAGTTTTGTCCACAGTTCAGGCTGGGCCTTAGCAGCAGGCCAGTTGGGGCAGTCTTGCCCAGTGGTTAGCATACTACAATCAAGAACTGGAGTTATTTGTCCTTGTACCCAAATCTTCTTGGAAGGTTGAGAACCACAGAAAGAAATAGCATGCATCAAACAAGTACTACATGCCAGTTAATTGTGCTCACTGCTTCCTGAGCACCCTACTAGAAAGCCTGCATTCTAGGGTGCACCTGCATTCTTTCTGCTCTTCTCTTTCCTGAGCTCAACATTCAGAATTCAAAAAAAAATTGACATTATCTTCCCCCTTCTATGTTGTGGGCAACCTCAACATAAGGCTTATTTCCTTTCATCCTAGACAACTGCTCTTCAGCCTGCCCTGTTCCACCCAGTGTTAATATATATTTTTTCCCCATTGTCATGGCTGGGAGACTCAGTTGTGCTGTGTTTCCCCCGCCAGCTTCTCTCTCCATAGCCAACCAGTGAAGTCTTACGGTTTCCATTGTTGGAATATCCCCCAAAGGACCTTTCCCACTCTTTCTACTCTCTTAGTTTTAACCTTGTTCTAGTGCTCATTGCACTACTATCAGTACCCACCATTCCTGTCCCTGCCGCTGGGTTCAGCCATCGTCTGTGTTGACAGCTCTTGTCAGATCTTCCAGTTTCTCTCCATCTCCACCATCTCCTCTACACATCACCATTACAGCTCCAACCTCATCTTGCTCATGAACATGACCTGACATTTATCTACAGCAGGGTACTTGACCTGCCCAGAACCATTCCCAACCAGGTGTCCCTTTCTACACAAGCCCTGAATCTTCCCAGTTCTCTGAGAACTCCAACAGTTAACTCGTTCAATGTGTTTTTCTTTCTCAATTTTTTTTTTCTTCAGGACATTGGGTCAGAGGCACATTTTCACTAGGACTTTTGCGGGTTTCTCTGGACAGATCTGTCCCAAAGTGAAGCACAGGTTTAGGGCAGGACACTAAGCCTGAATCTAAACCCTCTACTTAGCTCTAAAATGAGGATGAAATTCAAGGATTGGTGGCGATCTGGAGCAATGCACATTGGGATGACTAGGAAGCCAGACAGACATGTGTTCGAATTTCAGATAAGCCTATTGCCAGCGATATGTGCGTGGTTGAATTAGTCAGTTTTGTAATCTTATTTCCTTATCTGTTAAAAATAGACATCTCCTTTGAAAAGCTGTTACAAGCGTTAGAATTCACAAAGCAGAAATCATTCATCACTGTGTCTTTTAATAGTGTTGCCATCCTACAATGTATCACACATACTATGATAATCTTAGCACCCCTTGTCCCTTAAAGAACTTGATGCCATATCCCACATGTTTTAGGTTATCTTCTCACACAGCTAAGCTGAAAGCTGTATGAACAGGGAACATTTATTTGTATTGGAATATCTAACACCATGTACAGTACAGAGAAACTTCTCAGAGAATAGTGGGCTAAGGTAAAACAAAACAAAACAACAACAACAAAACCAATAGGAATCTCTGGAAAGCTTGCGACAAAGAAGGGATTTATTTCTTTTCAGGTCTTGCCATGGGAGTTCTCAGAAGCTAGGGGGCAAATAGAACAGTTTCCTGATAGATACAGCTTAGTGGGTGATCAAGAATTGTCCATCTGTCAGCTTCATGATGAACCTGCCGTGGGTTGCATATACTCTGACATTCTCAAAGAACAGAGCCTGCAGGCTCAAGTTCAAATTCAGGTTCTACCCCTCACTAGACCCCTTGAGCCCAGATCACTCATCCATGATGCCAACTACGAACAGTATTACTAACTCCCCAGGGTTCATGAGATCAACTCTATGCAGTGCCAGAATAGCTTCATGATTTCATATTTACGACGAAGACAGGGAAGGAGCGGGTTTTCTAATTCCATAAAAACCTCCCCATGTGGCACCATCTTTTGGTTATAGAAAACCCCCTCAAGTCCCTGCCCACCTGTGGGCTGTTGAGGCAGATACAAATTCCTGGAAGCAAAGCTCTAAATCGTATGTTAGAACCACCTGCATGCAAGTCCCAGTGGGGCTGGAGGGAGACTACCATGGGCCAGTGGCCACCTTCATGCGGCTGAACAGTCTAATGGGAGCCAGTGACCTCACGGCAGCCATATCATCGTTAAGACAAAGGGAGAGAGGAAGTCTCAAATCTAGGCCTGTCAGACACTAAAACTCATTATTTGTCTCCCTGAGGGCATGTTGACTCAAGGGGAGATTTCTTATGAAGCTTGTGGTTTAATTCTAGCCTTTGGAGAAAAACAAATGAATTAATAGATTAAGGAAAGAACCATCTTGTACTCAGAATAACCAAAATTAAACCAAAGGAGAGTCCAAGTGTCCTGATGGACTTTCTCCTGCCATTTTTCACCCTCCACTGCTATTTTCTCTTTGTCTGGAAAAGAGGAACAGAGAAAAGAAAGGATTAAGGCTGCCCTCACATCCATCCCTCTGACCCCATGCTTTGGATAAAGAAGAGAAATGATCAGTGAAGGATTTTACTTTCCAAGTCAGGCTTGAGTGGCATTGCAGAAAGCAGCACTCCGGGTACTAAGGGATCTGCAAGGAGGCTTCTAAATGCATCACACACAACAAGCACAATGCTGCTTCACAGCAGGGAATTTTCTCTTACAAGAAAAGATTGCATAGCTACTTACATTCGAGGTAAAGTGAATATTCAGGATCCACCTGTTCTTAGGGTCTTTAAAGACTCAAAGGCAAGCTTAGGGAGACTGCTCGGTTAGTAAAGAACGTATCATGCAAGCATAAGGACATGAGTTCAGAGTCTCAGCACCCACATAAAATCAGGAGTGTTAGCACACATCGATCAGGCCAGGCTTGCAGGAACAGAGACAGGTCGAGCCCTGGAGCTCACTGGCCAGCTAGCCTAGCCAATCAATAAAATACAGGTTCAATATGAGACGCTGTCTCAGAAAATAAGGTGAAGAGCAATCAGCAAAGACATCCAGAACAGACAACTGGCACTCACACGTATGTGTACCCACATGTCTACACAACAACATGAATATACAGCACACAGAGAAAGAGAAACAGAAGTGTCCAGGGATGATGGCATGTCTTCTCAACCAACAGACCTGTAATTTGGAACTGATATACTGAGGGAGAGACAACCTGTAACACTAACTTTAAGAATCTGAGGAGCTCGGGTTTCTCACTGCATCATCTGGTACATTGTTAGGGGTTTATTCTGAAAGAAAGGGCCAGAATGGAAAAAACAGAGGTGTCTGCAGCTTGTTAGGGTTTCACAAAATTGAATATTAGCATTGGATGCAATATTGGGCTGGAAAGATGGCTCAGTGCTTAGGAACACTTGTTGCCCTTACAGGGGACCTGGGTTGGGCTCTTACCTGCCAAACAGCCAGCTAACAACCTCCTGCAAACTCTAGTTTCAGGGGCTCTGACACCCTCTTTTGTCTTGGCAGGTATTGAATGCATGTAGTGCACAGACATACACACAGGCACAACACCTATACACATAAAATATAAATAAATAGATAGATAGATAGATAAATAAATAGATAAATAAATAAATAAATCTGAAGCCCAAAAGAATTGACTGCTGTCTTGATGGTTTAATTAACCCACCTCTCCTCATTGTTCAGGAAAAGTGACTGAGGACCAGAGGTACATGTAAAATAACCTTTCTGGTGTTCATATTTCAAAATCATCTCCTCACATATAACACATCTATGTTCACTTAAAAGCTTTCACCAACTTCTTGCCAATCTGAGAAGAGAAATGGACCAGTATATGTACCTGGAATTTGAGCCTTTTAATTTTTTTTAATTTTAATTAATTATACTTTATTCACTTTGTATCCCCCCATAGACCCCTCCCAGCCCCACCCTCACTCCCCTTTCTCCACGCATGCCCCTCCCCAAGTCCACTGATAGGGAAGGTCTTCCTCTCCTTCCTTCTGATCCTAGTCTATCAGCTCTCATTAGGGGTGGCTGCATTATCTTCCTCTGTGGCCTGGTAAGGCTACTCTCCCCTCAGGGGGAGGTGACCAAAGAGCAAGCCAATCAGTTCATGTCAGAGATAGTCCCTGTTCCCATTACTAGGGAACCCACTTGGACACTGAACTGTCATGGGCTACATCTGTGCAGGGGTTCTAGGTTATCTCCATCAATGGTCCTTGGTTGGAGTATCAGCCTCAGAAAAGACCCCTGTGTCCAGGTTTTTTGGCTTTGTTGTTCTCCTTGTGGAGCTCCTGTCCTCTTCAGGCCTTATTATTTCCCACTTCTTTCATAATATTCCCTGTCCTCTGCCCAAAGGTTGGCCACAAGTCTCAGCATCTGCTTTGATACCCTGCAGGGTAGAACCTTTCAGAGACCCTCTGTGGCAGGCTCTTGTCCTGTTCCCTGTTTTCTCCTTCTTCTGATGTCCATCCTCTTTGCTTTTCTGAATGGGGATTGAGCATTTTAGCTGGCATCCTCTGTCTTGATTAGTTTCTTTAGGTGTACAGATTTTAGTAGGTTTATCCTATATTATATGTCTAATATCCACTTATGAGTGAGTATATACCCTGTGTGTCTATCTGCTTCTGGGATATCTCACTCAGGATGATCTTTTTGAAGAAAAAGTGGGGAAGAGCCTTGAACTCCTTGGCACAGGCGACAACTTCCTGAACAGAATACCAACAGCACAGGCTCTACGAGCAACAATCAATAAATGGGACCTCATGAAACTGAAAAGCTTCTGTAAAGCAAAGGACACCATCATCAAAACAAAACGACTGCCTACAGATTGGGAAAGGATTTTCACCAACCCTATATCTGGCAGAGGGCTAATATCTAGTATATATAAAGAACTCAAGAAGTTAAACAGCAACAAATCAAATAATCCAATTAAAAAAATGGGCTACAGAGCTAAACAGAGAATTCTCAATAGAGGAATATCAAATGGCAGAGAAACACTTAAAGAAATGCTCAACATTCTTAGTCATCAGGGAAATGCAAATCAAAACAATCCTGAGATTTTACCTTACACCCATCAGAATGGCTAAGATCAATAGCTCAAGTGACAACACATGCTGGAGAGATTGTGGAAAAAGGGGAACCCTTCTCCACTGCTGGTGGGAATGTAAACTTGTACAACCACTCTGGAAATCAATCTGGCACTTTCTCAGACAATTAGGAATAGCGCTTCCTCAGGATCCAGCTATACCACTCCTAGGCATATATCCAAAAGATGCTCCAGTACACAATAAGGACATTTGCTCATCCATGTTTGTAGCAGCTTTACTTGTAATAGCCAGAATCTGGAAACAACCCAGATGCCCCTTAACTGAGGACTGGATACAGAAATTATGGTTCATTTACACAATGGAATATTACCTGGCAATAAAGAGCCTTTTAAAATTAATCTGTGAACAGGGAAGGGAAGTCATTTGATTTAGAGAGGTCTCCTGGAGTGGTATACCACGACTATTGTAGGAAACTCAGGATCTCAGTTTTACAATTACTCATTTGAAAGTACACCGTGTTTTTAAATGATTATAAAATTTTCCCCAATTCTCTCTGGAATCCAAAACCCCCTTGGAACGAAGGAAATTCAAACTGGTAACACACCAGTGTGAATGAACAGTACTACATTTTAAAAGTTCAGAGAAGCTTGACTTGAAATAAGCTAAAAATGTCAAGATTAAAAGTGGATACTTAAGAAAATGGCAAGTATTATTTATGTTTTATTTTTTTTTAAGATAAAACTTTCTAACAGCAAAAGAAAGATATGCAGGATATCTGTTTTTTTGTTTTTTTGTTTTTGTTTGTTTGTTTGTTTGTTTGTTTGTTTTCACCTGCCAGACTAGGTTGATCACATGAACATCAGACACCTCTGTGCTTTCTGGAAGTCTCTGTCTATCTTCCAATCTTGAGAGTCAGGTGCATAAGTCTTGCCATACATGCTACACTGCAGACTGGTGGTGTTCTGTTTCATCACAAAGACATCCTCCTGTTTGACCACAGCACTGTCTTCACATCCAAGACACTTCATATACATGTAAGACCTACTTAAATTCAAGAAGACTGTGCTGAAAGAGAAATGAACACTCATGGCCTGCTTCCAGGTAGCTGCAGGGACGTTCAGCCTCCTGTGACTTCTACATAGCTGACGTGAATCAGTGAGGTCTTCATTCTGTCTTAGGGTCAACCTTTGCTTCTGGGACCCCATTGCTTCACTTCGTCATGGGGGTAGGACTTCTCACTGCTTAGGCTGATGGGCTCTGGAGGAACAAATTGGAGCTGGACTTGACGCCGCTTTCTTCTCTGTGCTCCTCGAGCAATGTGATGAGGTGTTAACAGAAGACTTTGGCTACATCTGAGAGTTATGAGAGAAATAAGATAATTATTGGTTTGAAAAAATATATGGCGATATATGTTCTCTAGACGCCTTTTGTCTGGAACACAAAAGTGAGAGTCATGCAGATGTGATTTCCTTGTAGTGCTGTGTTCCTTGCCCCTTCTACTACAGTGTAAATTCAAGGGTTCTAGTCAGGCCCCTTGTTTCCAGTAAGTGCCTCAGGAGCACCACTTAGCTCATTGTGTGAAAGCAAAGCTGACCATAAGAATGAGCAGAGTGATATCAAAGAGAGAAAAAGAATAAATGCCCTTAAGTGGCTGCATTTAAAAATGGCCAAGACACCCCTCAGGATCACTCCTCAGGAGAAAGAGACTCCTGATTTGCGGGTGTCTTTGCTTTTCTTGGTTTGGCTTTCTGAGATGGGGGTCTATCCTTGTACCCTTGGCTGACCTGAAACTCACTGTGTAGACCAGGTATGCACTGAGCTTTCTACAAAATGCTTCCCAAGTTCTGGGACTATAGCTATATGCCAGCATGCCTGCCCAGAAAACTGACTATTATTATTATTATTATTATTATTATTATTATTATTATTTTAACAAAATTGTCAAAGACCTAGCAGGGAACTAACTTTCCTGTACTTTAGTGAACATTCCTGGAACGCTCCTGTTTTTGGCTTTCCTAAGAAGATAGACACTTTTGTTGTTCATATGTGCTGACTATTTTATATTGTAAAGGCAACTATGGACTCAGTAAGTTATATTTACATATCTGTGAATCTATTCATATATGTGCATAACAATAATAAGCAAAGAAGAAAAAGAAGCCATCAATTTGAGAAGGAGTGAGGAGGGGGGCCTGGGAAGGGTTAGAAGGAGATAGCCTAGGAGGATCTGGAGGGAAGAAAAAAAAGGGAAGGAAGAAGTGATAAAGTTATATTTTAATTAAAAATATGTTCCAAAAAGAAGATACCCATGGTTACCATGGTCAATTGGACGTGAATCTTATCCTGCCTTTTAAGGACAGGAATGCTTAATGATAGTTGAGAAACAGTGTAGAAAGAGTCACACAGTCAGTAGGTAGCTGTGACAGTGCTTGCTGAATCAAGCCACTCAGTTTTAATTGTGTAAGTGTAAACAGTGGTATGGAGGAGAGAACACAGTTTCTGATGAAAACAGAACAGATCTTAACCACACCCGAAACTTAAAACTGTGAAGTGTTCGTAATTCCCCAAACTGAATGCGTGTCGATGTGATGTGCTCTGACCAACGTGAAGATCTCACTTCAGCTCCTTAGCCACTGTCCATCTGTGTCTCCATGTTTTCCACAGAGAAAGCAAGCCTGAGTGAGACACCAGGCATCCACTGAGGATGAGATCATCACTGTCAAGGATGATGATCATTTGATGATGGCCAGAAGGGAAACACTCTATTTGTAAGTCATAAAACTGGAGACTTTTGTGACTTTATCATAAAATAAATAAAAACATCACAGACCAAAATGAACCAGATCTAAAGTCTCTACAGCTCAGTGAATTTCTTTCAAGCCATTGAAGCAGATGTTCGGGACAGACACTGTGGCTTTTTAAAAAGGATAATGACTCTGCTAAGCCTGCACACCCAGACGGTTTTATCTCCATCACAGAATGCACACTGACCGCAGAAGGCATGTTTTTCTGAGATTCTCTCAGTGCATATGAACAGTCAATATCCTTTTTGTTCTGGATGGAAAATGTCATAACGATATATCCAAGTGGTACCTGTCTGCCTTAATGTATTTGTCTCAAAGCTCACATTTGAATTTCCATATACTCATGTAGTCCTGGGAATAAAAGTTCTGAGAAAGCCTCACAGGGGGAGGCCCCCTCTGACAGAAGGCGGTGGGGCTGTGACATCTTGTCACAGCCAACAAGTCAGTCTTTTCCCTGATAGTCTTTGCTTTTTTTTTAATTTTTCTTAAAAATGTTGAGTCACAACTTACTTTTAATGAAAAGTTTCAGAAAAGTGTTTTAGTAGAAAGCGCACTGAAATCAAGATATACTTATTTTTTTAAATGAACATATAGTTCTCAAAATGAGGGAAATGCCTTTGCAATGATGACAATAACCTTTCTTTGTGGTCTTAAGAAAAAGCCATCAGTACATGCCTACTCTTCCCTCTGCCACTTTTTTTTTTTTTTTTTTTTTTTTTTTTACAACAGAACAACCCAGATTACAGAACGAATTCACAGAGCGGGTCCTCTTATCTAGTTGATTCTTGAAATCCTTCTCTGTGGAGATCACTTTTTTCTTTTTCTTTTTTTTTTTAATTTTTATTTTTTCTTCACAATTCATTCATTAAATATCTCAGTTGAAGCCCCCTCCCTCAGCTCCCGAGTCCCACCATCCCTCTCTCATCCCCTCATCCCCTTCCCCTAGTCCATTATTGCCATCTGCCCATAGCTTGTTAAGTCTCCTCAGGACTGCTTGGATTCTCTTCCTCTGTGGCCTGGAAAGGCTGCATCATCAGGGGCGAGTGCTCAGAGAGCAGTCAACTGAATTTATGATAGAGGCAGCCCCTGCTCCCCTCACTCAGAGATCCACATGGAGACTGAGCTGCCAATTGGCCACATCTGAGCAGGAGGTCTAGGTCCTCTCCATGCATGGTCCTTCATTGGTGCATCAGTCTCTGCAGGACCCCCTGGGCTCAGATCTTTGAGTTTTGTTGATCTCCTTGTGGGGCTCCTGTCCCCTCCATGTCCCTCTAATCCCACCCCTCTCTTCTTCCATAGGGCTCCCTGTGCTCTGCTCAAAGTTTGACCCTGAGTCTCTGCATCTGTTTCAATTCCCTATTAGGTGAATCCTTTCAGAGGACCCTCTATAGTAGACTCCCATTCTGTTTCCTATCTTCCACAGCTTCTGCTGTCTATCCTGTTTGACATTCTGGATGAGATTTAAGCATCCTTCCTAGGGTTCTCCTTAGTGTTTAGTTTCTTTAGGTCTGTAGATGGATATCCTGTGTTGTATGGCTAATATCCACATATTAGTGAGCGTATACCATGCTTGTCTTTCTGTTTCTGGGCTACCTCACTCAGGATGATCTCTTCTAGTTCCATCCATTTGCCTGCAAATTTCATGATTTTCTTGTTTTTAATTGCTGAGTAGTATTCCATTGTGTAAATGTACCACAATTTCTGTATCCATTCCTCCGTGGAGGGATATCTAGGTTGTTTCCAGATTCTGGCTACTACAAATAAAGCTGCTTCTGAACATAGTTGAGCAAATGTCCTTATTGAATGGTGGGGTATCTTTTGGGTATATGCCCAGGAGTGGTATAGCTGGATCTTGAGGTAGTGCTATTCCCAATTTTCTGAGAAAGCGCCAGATTGATTTCCAAAGTGGTTGTACAAGTTTGCACTCCCACCAGCAACGGAGGAGGGTTCCCCTCTCTTATGGAGGTCACTTTTAATGAGCATTCATAAGTGGTGTGAGTATCTATGCAACTTCTGCATATTTGGAGAAATCTATCCATATGTTTGTTCCGCAGCTATCTTTCTCACCAATTTCCCAACCATGCTGCTTTGGAGTCCTGAGCTATTCACTTGAATGAGTTACAGCCCATGGATCGATATATAATTACACATGTTGGCCTTTCTGTCTTTCAAGAGAAATATGTCACCATGCACTCTCCCTGAAGCTCTGCTCACTGAAAAGGTTTCCCTTCACCAGCCTACTTTAGAGTTGTGAAGAAAACAGAAACCATAATGTCTGCTTCTGGGTTGTGCCTGAGTTGTGTGTGGAACCATCTGTAAGCCAGATTCTAGTCATCTCCTCTCAGCTGACTGTTTACAGGGGACATTTCATCTTCTAGTTACTTTTAGCTGTCAACTCAACACAGCCTGGAATTATTAGTCAGAACCAAAATTGAAGAATTGCCTTGCTTGGATTTTGAGAGGGACGAAACCCACTCTGGGTGGAGGTACCCTTGGGCAGGTGGTTCTGAGTTGTCTGAGAAAGCTGTCTGAACATGAGCAGGAAAGGTAAGCTAGTGAGCAGCCACTCCCACACCCCATGATTTCTGCTTCATGTCCTTGAACAGTCAATATCCTTTTTTTGTTCTGGATGAAAAAAAAAATGCCCTAATGATATATCCAACTGGTAACTGTCTATCTTAATGTATGTGTTTCTGCATTAAGTTCTTGCCCTGACTCCTCCTGTTATATGGAAGTATAAGAGGAAATAAACCCTTTCCCCCCCAAGTTGTTTTTTGGTCATGGTGCATAGTCACAGCAACAGAAAGAAAACTAGAGCACTCTATGGGACCATAGGTAAATGTATGAAGTCCCAAAAGCATTGTAGCAGGAGTAGGAGTAGGAACAATAGACATTTGGATCACTTCTTCATATGACTTACTTGTGCCTTTAGGACCTGCTCATGTAAGCATCACTTCCTTGTGATGATGGATTACTTCTAGACCGGTCCAGATTTATATAGATAACAAACACCCCTCCCCACCCCAGCTGATGATGGGCAGTTCAGGTGTCATGGTAACTTTCTGAAGAGTCACTACCTGAAAATGGAAGCTCTTAGCCACTTTAACCTCCTTGCCTCTTTCAGAATTCTCTAAACGATTGAGGGTGAGCACAATTTCTAAGCACAGCCATCAACAAAGCTCTTCTTACAAAAATCAAAGAACAGAGATCTCTCCAGATGAAACCCAAAGTAGCCATGGTAATAGGCTGCTGCAGCCCAAGTCAACATCCCAGAACCCATCAACTATGTTCTTGATAACCTTCCCCAACCAATCTGGAAACAAACAGGCAAGGCCTATCAAAACATGGACCCTGAGGCACTCACCCTTTTCCTTGACTTAGTGATATTCATACCTTGCTATTGGAATGGCCTCAGAAACAGTTTTACATTGGATATTTGCACTGAAATAACACAGAGAAGCAAAATAAATAAATAAATAAATAGATAGATAGATAGATAGATAGATAGATAAATAAATAAATATAATAATAAATGGTATAGATCAGGCGGCCAGTTGAGTGTATAGAATTCTTGACATACAACCATCAATGTAAGAGCCACTGGGCTAAAGCATTCACAGCTGTGTCAACTACTTACCACTTATTGATACACACAACTCTACCTTAGCCGCTGAGTCATGAGACAAGGACTTTGAGAAGCTTAGAGTCTCTCATTCATAAGCAAATTCGGTGTCTTCTCTGTCTTATATATCTCTGTAGACATGACACCCTGGAGATCTGCTGTGTAGAAGATACTAGAGTCTCAAGAGTCAAGCATGGGACCATAACTCCATATATAGTGCTTGGCCCTTGCTAAACCTCTGGGCTTCTTGTGAGAAGTCATAATTATACTTCATTACTCACACCAGTTCGACAGTTGGCTATGAGTAATTTGTAATGAAAAAGTTTCTTAAAAATTCCTATAGGAGCCAGGCGTGGTAGCACACTCTAATTCAAGCACTTGGGAAGCAGGTGGATCTCTTTGAGTTTGAGGCCAGCCTGGTTCAGAAATAGAGTGCCAGGACAGTTAGGGAAACATGGTCTTGAAATGCTCCCCCTGCCCCTCTCCAAAACATCTTAGAGGAAAGGTGTAGAAGCCAAGTTCCTAATTCAGGCACACACTATCTCTTAAATACATAAACTCGCCTATCCTTCACTTCCAAGGTTTCACCATCATCCACATTCTAGAGGTGTTTGTGTGTTTTGTTTTGTTTAGTCTTGTTTTCTGAGACAGTGTTTTCTGTGTAACCTTGGCTGTCCTGAACTCGCTTTGTAGACCAGGCTGGCCTCAAACTCACAGAGTTCTGCCTACCTCTGCCTCTCTGAGTGCTGGGATTAAAGGCGAGCACCACTGTGCCTGGCCATTCTAGGTGTTTTTGAAGCTCTCCTGCTGAGGCTGGGTGCTGAGTGAGTAGGTACTTTCCTCTGTACACAGTTGTAGCCAGTTGTCCACCCATGGTAGGATCTGACTGATTTTCAAGTTCTGAATTTGACGCCAAGAATAACCTGTGCTCATAAATCTTCATGATAACCCTCTAAGGAAAATGAAAGTATCACTCCATGTTCAGAAGAGGAAGGAGAGGGTGCATTTGGAGTGAAGTAAGAGTTGGTGTGAAGTACAAAACAAGTGGGCATTTTCTCGATGTTCTCAAGATGCCCAGCGATGTGAGCACCCAAGACATAGATTTGAAGCCATGTGATGCAGCGTAAAAGGCACTTTTCAGAAAATATACCCAACATTTATCATGCAAACACAATTGGTACTTGTCAAGTTACAAGTGTCTTCATCTCTCCACGGGGCAGAAAACTGCTCAACATGCCTCAGCTTGAGAGGCAAGAAAGGCACAGATGAGGATCATGTAGACACCAGGCAGAAGCCACTGGGGACAGATTCTCTGCAATCCGAGCAGATAAAGGCTTTGTGTCTTTCCTCGCTTGGGTTCTTTACTCAAAAGGGACACCAAAGCCAGCCTGACTCCAGACTGCTTCTTTCTTGGCACAGTGCTGGCTGCACACACTCTCTAGCGACTCCACGGGGCCTGACTTGGGGGAAATACGGTTGGCTGATGGCTTTGCGCTCTGTGACTCAGGCTTAAAATTGTCGAATCTATGAAATGGCAGCGTCTCAAAGTGGAGCTCTTTCCAGAAATTACTCAGACCTTTCATCGTCCTTGTCTTGAATGTGAACATCTTAACAGCGCCTTTCGAAAAAAAAAAAAAAAAAAAAAGGCTCAGGGAGGGAGGGCTGAGTCATACTGCAAACCTGATTCAGCCCTTGCTGCCAGGGTTGGTAGACCTCTGCCATCATGCATGCACCCAGGAGGTGGCGGGGTGGCCACTGTTTTTCAGGACTTGCATTCTGCTGCCTTTCCAACCAGATGCTTCAGAGGCAGAAAACAAACTGGTTTTCTGAGAAATGTAACATGAGACCTCCAACCCCTCCTTGCCTGGCATTGCTTCATAGCTATGCTGACCACCTGGTGGAACTTGATAGAGGCGCTGAATGGCAATGACTGAGTGACACTGATTTCTGGGTTTTGAAAGTGAGGCATCCCTAATACCAAATACAAACTTGGGTAATAAGAATACTGAACCCCCCCCCCCTCACTGTGAAACTCCTCAAAGTGTGTGTAGTGTTTCTCACAATTCTTTGTAAACATTTTTTTTTCAACTCTGCCTTAGATTGTTTTAAATACTATGTGAATGCTTGTTTTGTGCCAAGTACCGTATCATGTCCATAGTTGCTCTTAATGTCAGCTTGCATAGCAATGTCAGTGGGCAGTATTACCACCTGCAGTGTAGAGATTAGGAAATCAAGAGGACATAGAAATAGGAAGACACAGACTGAAGCTGAGCACACATTAATCTAGGAAATCTCTGAAAGAGTATACCCTAGTCTTTAAAAATTTTTAGCATATGTTAATTATATATTAGAATGGGGTTTATTATGGAACTTTCATACGTGTTTATTATGGACTTTCCATACATGTTTATTTTATCTTACTCTATCTGCAGTTTTGCTTAATTTTTTTTTACCTGACCTTAGCCATGGTCTATGAATATTAAATGGAAAATTCTAGACTTAAACAATGAGCTTAAATAAGTTTTGCTACAGTATGCTATTATTTCTCCACTGTTCCTATCATCACTCCCTTGCTGTGTCTAATTTGTGAATTGAACTTTTTGTAGCAGTATATATAGGTTTTCATGCCATCTGCGACTTCAGGTATCCACTGAGGGTCTTGGTGGATTCACCACCATATCTTATTCAGCCCGTTTAATTTTTGGCTTCTTCCTTTCATGAGTGCTTCACTGCTTCATGACCTCTTTTTCTTTTAATTTAGGAAAAAAATGTAATTTCCACATCCCTGCTTCAGGTCCTGGCCACAAATGTCTGCACACACTCCTCTAACTCAAGGTCAGCTCCTGTTATCTCAGTTAGGAGCACCAGCACCTGTCAGGAGAGCACACCTCTTCCACTTCTGTGGGATCCCCAGCACCTGCTGGTAGAAAGAAGCTACCCCCTTGAATGTTTCCTGGCCCTTTGCTGGCCCTCCCAGACCTACTCATGATGCTGAGTGCCCTGTCCATGCCTTGTCCATCCCAGTTGGCACAGCTTCCACAAGGAAGTAGCTTGGGGAAAGTGAGGAGGAAGAGAAAGCAGAGAGGTGAGAGAAAAGCTTTCCAGCTATCCCAGCGTCTGCGACCTCTTCCAAAGCCCTATAAACAGGACATAACTTCCTCCGCAGGGATTTCAGGGTGAGACAGCTCAGTGTTGTGGGTACTCAGAGCTTGGTTCTAACATTCAGAGACACAATCACAGAAAAGCTCCTAAAGGGAGCTGGTCCTCTGCTTACTGTGGCATGAGGTAACCCAGATCCAGAAAGACACACATGGTATATACTCACTTATAAGTGGATATCAGCCACAAAGTACAGGATAACCAGGAGACAATCCACAGACCCAAAGAAGCAAAGGAGGGCCAAAGGAAGGATGCTTGAATCTCACTCAGAAGAGGAAATAAAACAGGTACCTGAAGTAGATGGAGGGAGGGAATTTAGTGGGAGAGGGGATGGGGAAGGTAATGGGGGTGGGGTCAGGTATGAGGAGAGCAGGGGGGAAGACTGGAAAAGAGAATGGAAACCGGTGGGAGGGGGCATCTCTGGGACAGGGGAGGTTCCCTGGAGTCTATGGGGGTGACCCTAGCTGAGACTTCTAGGAGCAAGGGATATGAAGCCTGAAGTTGCCACCTCCTGTAGCCAGGTGGGACTTCCAATGAAGGGAGGAGGCACCAACCCACCCATAAAACATTCATCCCCAGATTTGTCTTGCCTACACGAAGTGTAGGGAGTAAGATGCTTCAGGGATTAAAGGAATGACAACTCAGTGACTGGCCCAACTTGAGACTCACCCTATGGGAGAGAGCCAACTGCCGACACTATTACTGAGACTCTGCTACTTGCAGACAGGAGGCTAGCATAACTATCTTCTGAGAAGCTTCATCCAGCAGCTGATGAAAACAGATGCAAAGACCCACAGCCAAACAACAGGCCAAGCTCAGGGGAGGTTTGTAGAAGACTAGGAGGAATGACTGAGAGAACTGGAGGGGTCACAAGAAGACCTACAGAGTCAATTAACCTGGGCCCACAGGGTTTGCAGAGACTGAACCACCAACCAAAGAGCATACATGGGCTGGACCTAGCCCTTCTACATGTGCAGCTTGGTCATTGTGTGGGACCCCTAACAATGGGAGTAGGAACTGTCTCTGTCTCTGTTCTCTGCCTTTGGATCCCTTTCTCCTAGCTGGGCTTACTTGTCTGGCCTCAGTGGGAGAGGATGTGCTTACTCCTGCTGAGACTTGAGGTGCCAGGGTAGGTTGGTGCCACTTGAGGGCCGCCCCTTCTCTGAGAAGGAGGGGGAGAAATGGGAGGAGGGGACTTGAGGGTGGGACTTGGAGGGAAGGAGGTAGGGGGCTGGGATAAACCTGTAAAATGAATAAATAAATAAATGAAGAGAGAGGGAGAGAGAGAGAGGCATCTCCAAAAAGAATAATGATCATGATAAAAAAAAATTTCCCCCAAGGATGTTTGGCACTTTTTTGTTCTTGTTCATTAGATAATAGTTGTTATCATTTACTCTAAAAACATGGGTTTGGATCATGGAAATTCAGAATGTTTGCACCGTGGCTGTGAAAGCATATGTTGCGATGAGGACTCATGGGATAACAGTAAGCTACCTAAAGGTCTATACATAGAATGGAATTGGTTTTCTGATCTTTTTTCTCGGATTTCTTCACTTTCATTCTTTGTGTCTCTTATGACCAAATATTAAGTGGTTTGTTTTTGTTTGTTTGTTTGTTTGTTTGAAGCAGCGGTCAATCTATAGACTTGGGCTGGCGAGAAGCCCATCCCAGTCTCAGGGTTTGAGATTCCATGACCCTTAAACTTTGGCTCGAGTCTTGAAACACCTTGTGTGCTCAAGATGTGTAACCCGCTACTACATCATTGTGTTGACCAGTGAATTCTGTCAAGCTCTGCATGTCTAGAGATTTACAGGATTTCATTAGCAGTCATGATTGGTTGAACCATTGGCTGTGTAGTTGAACTGGGTTTCAAGACACCTCCACATCAAGCATTCTCAAAGACCCAAAACTCTTGAGATGGACTTTCATCATGGCCAATCTCAATGAATGGTTTGATTAGCTATCAGGGTCTGCCACAAAGATCCTAGGCACTCCACTCTTTGGAGAGCCAGGAGCCAGGAATCAATGGCTGGTGAGATTCTTTATAATATGGGAGTGCAAACTTATCACATAGCCTACCTTCACCTGGCTTCAGCTTACTGTCCAGCTTCCTTCCCACAGCATCAAGCTTCTCTCCCAGGCACTGCAGAACTTCCTGCAGCGTATTTGGCACCTCTGACTGAAGTGAGACTTCTAGGCAAAGGTTCTGAGCCTCCCGGAGACAGGGCTGCTGTTCAATCCTTCTTGTAAACAATGTTTGGAGTAATAGTTACATAATCCTGCTTACTGTGATGTAGTCTAAGTTTCCTATTTGGATTTTTGTTGCTGTTGCTGTTGTTTTGTTCTGTTTTGTTTGTTTGTTTGTTTGTTTGTAGACAGTATTTCTCTGTGTAGCTTTGGCTGTCCTGGATTCACTTTGTAGACCAGGCTGGTCTAGAACTAATAGAGATCCGTCTGCTTCTGTCTCCTCTAATTTTTCTATTTAACATTTTTTCCATTATTTTTAATTTTTTAAATTTTTTTTTGATTATTACAACTGTACCCCTTTCCCTCATCCCCTACCAATCTCACCTTCCCTCTCTCTTCTCCTCCCATGCCCCTCCCCCAGTCCACTGATAGAGAAGGTCTTCCTCTCCTTCCCTCTGACCCTAACCTATCAGGTCTCATCAGGACTGGCTGCATTGTCTTCCTTTGTGGCCTGGTACAGCTGCCCTCCCCCCAAGGGGAGGTGATCTCCCTGTTCCCCTTACTAGGAGACCCATTTGGACACTGAACTGCCATGGGCAACATCTGAGCAGGGGTTCTAGGTTATCTCCATGAATGGTCCTTGGTTGGAGTATCAGTCTCAGAAAAGACCCCTGTACCCAGATTTTTTGGTTCTGTTGTCTCCTTATGGAGCTCTTGTCCCTTCCATGTCTTTCTATCTCCCCCTTCTTTCATAAGATTCCATGAACTCTGCCCAAAGTTTGGCTATGAGTCTCAGATTCTGCTTTTATACACTGCTGGGCAGAGTATTTCAGAGGCCCTCTGTGGTAGGCTCCTGTCCTATTTCCTGTCCCTCTTCCAATGTCCATTCTGTTTGCCTTTCTGAGTGAAGATTGATCATCTTAACCAGGGTCCTCCTTCTTGCTTAGCTTCTTTAGGAGTGTAGATTTTAGTGTGTTTATCCTGTATTATATGTCTAATAGCCACTTATAAGTGAGTATATACCATGTGTGTCTTTCTGCATTTGGGTTACCTCACTCAGGATGATCTTTTTTAGATTCTACCATTTGCCTGCAAATTTCATGGTTTCCTTGTTTTTAATTGCTGAGTAGTAGTCCATTGTGTAAATGTACCACAATTTCTGTATCTATTCCTCTGCTGAGGGATATCTAGGTTGTTTCCAGATTCTAGCTATTAAGAACAACGCTGCTACGAACATGGTTGAACAAATGTCCCTGTTGTATACATCTTAATAGAGGAATATTGAATGGCACAGAAACACTTAAAGAAATGCTCAGTGTCCTTGGTAATCAGAGAAATGCAAATCAAAATGACCCTGAGATTTCACCTTACACCCATCAGAATGGCTAAGATAAAAAACTCAAGTGACAACACATGCTGGAGAGGTTGTGGAGAAAGGGGAACCCTCCTCCATTGCTGGTGGGAATGTAAAGTTGTACAACCACTTTAGAAATCAATCTGGTGCTTTCTCAGACAATTAGGAATAGTGCTACCTCAAGACCCAGCTATACCACTCCTAGGCATATATCTAAAATATGTGAAATTTCCAAAATCTGTTTATTTGCCTGAGTATACCTTAAGATGACCTCTCTCTCTGTGTGTCTCTGTCTCACTTTCTCTCTCTCTCCTTCTCTTTCTCTCTCTCTCATTTGACTACAAATAACATAAAAACATGGCTTAAAATATAGCAATATTCTATTTACTTAAAAACTCCTGGGAAATACAGATATCAGACTTCACAATATCAGTGAGAACGGGCTCTTTCTGGTTTAATGTAGAAGTCAAAGTCAGTGGCTCTGATCTGTCCTTTCTCCTTTGGTACCCATCTCCTCAAGGAGGAGAATATTTCTGAGTCACTTCAAAAGAACTTCCTTTTATATCTCATTGGTCAGCACAAGATGACACATTGTTTCTTGGACCAAACCCTGGGAAAAGAATAACTTTAAAAAATACTTATTTATTAATGTATTGTATGTACATGAGTGCTCTGTCTTCATGAACACCAGAAGAGGGCATCGGATCCCATTACAGATGGTTACAGAGCCACCATGTGGTTGCTAAGAATTGAATTCAGGACATGTGGAAGAGCAGTCAGTGCTCTTAATCACTGAGGTATCTCCCAGCTCCCCCCCCCCAAAAAAAGAATACCTTTTATGTTTTATTTCAGCCAGTGAAACCTGAACATAATCAGGTTCCTCTGGGAAGACAGTCGGTGGGAAATATAGCCAAGGGCCTGAGCAATGAAGAAAGGAAGGAAAAAGAAGGATGGTAACCAGGCAATGGCAGGAAGAAGTAAGGAAAACAAGGAAAACAAACCAAACAGCAACAGCACTTGTAAATATAGCTTGTAAATATTTTTAAACTCAATGTGCTTTCCAAAAAGCCTACGCAAGATCATGTTAATTTATCATCATGACTTACTCTAGCTTGACAGTGGTCAAACTTTTTGAGGTAAACTTTTATAAAAACAATACATCAAAGCTCTTGTTTTCTCAATCTTTTGGTTAGTATAAAACAAGGGCAATTTTCTGTTTATCTGAAAGGACTCACCATATATATTTTTGCCAGTCTATTAATCCATTTTGGTCTCTGTTGGAAAATGATCTTCTCCCTTCTAGACTGACGAGACATGCTTTCTTTAGCTATCGATATAAGCCAGAATTAAAATAACGTGCCCCTGGAAACGTAATTTTTTTTCCAAAGGGGTGGTTTTTCTTTCCCTTGATGTGTGAAAACCTTGGTGAGCCCCAGGGTGATGGCATCCTGGCATCCTTACTCTGGAAAACCTTCTTTTGGAAGGAGAGCAAGCAGATTGTACGCAGTTCTGGCACAGGAATGGGGGTAGCGAGTTGTAGCGTTATACCCCTCCCATGGTATCTGAATGTGTGGGTGTGGGTGGGGGATGGGGGTGGTAGGGTGGATCCAAACCGGTTTCAATGGTTTTAACAATGAAACTCACCTGTGAGTGAGTAAGTGTGTGTGTGTGTGTGTGTGTGTGTGTGTGTGTGTGTGTGTGTGGTTGGCGTTGTCCCTCAGGTTTAAAAGCCCTCTAAAGTCAAACTGAAACCCCTCAGCATGTGTGGTACATGGGGCTGACCCTTCCGTACTTTGTGCTTCAAGCCATGTGAACTGAAACTTGTGGACTTCTCACAACCTGTCAGCACCCACCCCCCAAGTCAGGTGTTTCGTGTTGAATCCAGATGAAGGACCCCTTTAAACCCCAAACTGAATGCCATTCATGTCAGATGATATCTCCTTAAACCTGTGTCCAACACTGAGAGATGAAGCAAACCCTTCATGCACACACACACACACACACACACACACACACACACACACCACACACACACACGTGCACACGCACTTGTGTATACTTTTCTAGAGAACTGGAAATTATTCAGAATGCTTTTAGTTGAAAGTAACAGGATACAGCTATCAACAACTTAAGTAATCAGGCATTTCAATTCATTGGCCAGGGCTTCCACAAGAAAATAGAAATATAAACAGAAACCAACCAAACAGAAATTCACTTCCCAACGGGACTGAGAGCTACCGTTCTCGATCCCAGAGCCAGCAGGGCTGATGCCATGAGAGGCCCTTTTTCTTGGTCTGTAGTTGACTATACTCATACTGTGTCCTCACACTGTCTTCCTTCACTTCCTAATTTCTTCTTAGGATACCAGCCAGGCTGGATCATAGTCCACCCTATTAAACCCATTTTAACTTAATTGCCATTTTAAAGACTCTATCTCTAGATACAATTCCACCCTGAGATACTGACAATTAAAACTCCAACATATGAATTTTACAGGGACACAAATGAGCCACAACAGGCTTGTATCACACACAACAGAGAGGCAGGCTGTTGGTACCCCAGGTATTGTAAGCAAGGGAAGAAGAAATAAGATGTTTCTTTTAGTAAAATAACAAGAATGATCATGGGAAATGCTTGACACATTTCTTTTGCCACATCAACGACCAGACATGTGGCCACACAGCCATCCAGGAGGCAAGAGAGGGGATGAACAGTTTCAGTGCTTACGCCTAGAATAGAGAAGAGGGCAGGAGGCTGACAGCCGCGTAAGCCGATTGGCTCTGCCACACAGATTCTCCATGATACCCTGCCCATGCTTCCTTATTTGGTTTGGTCTACAACTTGTGGCTCCTTAGTGCCCTTTGACTGTGGCTGAAGTCATGCAAAATGTTACCATGGTGAGAACATTTACAAGATGGCAAGTGGCAATTATCAGACTTTGTGTGGTTTAAAATTAATTTTTCTGTAATTTTCCATCCCTTACATAATCAACATGTACCAATTTTACATTTCACAAGAGCGTGAAAAAAACAAATCATGATGTGGAAAAGCAACTTTCGTTGGGTGAGCAGAAAAGATCCCTGAGGCTTGCCTTTTATTTCTTTTTCTTTTTTCTTTTTCTTTTCTTTCTTTCCTTCCTTCCTTCTTTCTTTTCTTTCTTTCCTTCCTTCCTTCTTTCTTTTCTTTCTTTCCTTCCTTCCTTCTTTCTTTTCTTTCCTTCTTTTCTTCCTTCCTTCTTTCTTTTCTTTCTTTCTTTTCCTTCCCTCCCTCCTTTTTTCTCTTTCTCTCTTTCTTTCTTTCTTTCTTTCTTTCTTTCTTTCTTTCTTTCTTTCTTTCTTTCTTTCTTTCTTTCTTTCTTTCTTTCTTTCTTTGCAACATGTGAGGAACACATAGACCAGGGTCATACATACTACATGGGACCCTGGGCAGACTGTTCATCAGCCCAGAGCTATAGAGTTAATCAAGGAGACTCAGTAAATTAGTGGTCCTGCTGCAGTAAATGCTCAAGCAAATCCATTAATGGACTAGAATTACATCTTCTTTCATGTATGGTGAAGAGTTGTTTTAAATGTCAAAGAAGCCCTCAGTTTCCTGGATAATAAATACACTAGCTTCCTTTGAAAAAAAAATACTTTTTTTTTTCCTATTAAGGTAGAGCCCATAGGAGATTTCTGAGAGACTCTGGGAATGTGCCTTGTATGTGGCCTGAGCTACACAGATCAGGAACCCCACAGCAGAAAAAAAAAAAAAAAAAAAAAAAAGGCTGCCATTCGTTGTATACCTATGATGGCTACTGACCTCAACTGCGTTTGATCTAAAAAGAGCAGATCATGAGCTCCATTTTGTGTGGAGTATATTACTCTGTCCCCTAAAATGATACAATGACATTCTAACCTCTGGTGTGTGACCTTATTTGGGAACAGGGTCATTGCCATTGTAATTTGTGAAGTTCAAATGAGGTCATAGTAGGAGAGAATGATGACTGATGTCCTAGTGGGAAGAGGACACAGATGCTCAGAGAAAAGGCCACATGATGACCAAGGTAGAAGCTGGAAGCGACACTTTGATTAGGCAAGGAACGCTATGTTTTGCCAGCCACCAGCAGAAAGCAGGAAAGAGTGGGACTTTTTAACATTGCATTTTCGAGTTTCTGACCTCCAAAACTGTGAGGCTGGAGAATGAATGTGGCTTTGGTTTAAAGGCCCCGCGTTTGTGGTGATTTGTTAGGACAGCTGTGGGGAACAAATGCAGGTGCTCATAAAGTAGGAAGCTGCACAAAACCCTCAGCAAGGACCTGTATTGAGCTCATCTTATTCCAAGAGAATCACACATGCTACTTCCTTGCACTGTCGAAGCTCTGATGGTTGAAGTCCCAGATTCTGTGGCTCCAGCCAAGCATACATAGGGTGGATGGGGAGAGGAGGGAGCTGGGGGTAGCTCGCTTCCTCTTTCGACCTTGCATAGGCCCTGGCCAGAGCAACCCCTGTTCCATAGAATCACCACAGTGTCACTGAACAGCCAAGAGGTATTCAACCCAGGGAAATAATGATATCTTGAGCCTGGACTGTGCCCCCAAAGATAGATGAAAGGCCCATAGTGCTAGTAGGACGTGGTGGAATCCTTAGAAAGATCCTGTAGGAAGTCTTCAAGTCACTATGGGTGTCTTCAAAAGAGACAGTGCTTCCTCTTCCTCTTCTCAACCTCCTCCATCTCATCCTCCTCAACTTCCTCCTCCTCCTCCGCCACCAGAAGACGAGCTTCATCCTCTCTTACACATTCCCTGCTATGTGCTAGGTTGTCACAAAGGCCATGGTGCCAAGGAACCATGGACTGAAACCTTCGGCCAAAGCAAACATCTATGTTAATTATCTCAGGTATTCTGCCCAGTGATAAAGAAGCTTACCAACAAATGGAGTTAGGCAAGGCTTAATACCAATAATAACGATTATAGTATTATAATTATTACATTATAATAATAATAACAGCAATAAACAGTGCTAAATATAAGGAGTCAAGCCGAGAACTTCGTCTTTTCCATCATTTTGGTTCTAAAGTTCATGTTTCATGAGGCACACATGGCAACTATTACTGCCCATAAGCAAGCATGGCTTCAGTTTCTCATCTAAGCAAGCTGAAAGGAAAATTACTTTCTCAAAGTTACACAGTGGCACAGTTGGAACCCAAATATCAGCCCATAAGGACTGGCTGTATTGCCCTCATAAAAAGGCTTGGAAGGGAAGCTTGGGGCCTGGACTCACTGTGTGCAATGATTAGGCTGTTCTCGTGGAAGTTCTCTTAAGATCGCACTATCAGCTTCTAGAGAAGTTGCGCTCATTCTTTTGGATTTTGCCCCTGCTTTTTTGATGGCATTGGGGCTGGACCCAGGGCCTTGTGTGTGCAGAAAGCTGTGTGTACACTGAGCTATACCTCTACTGATCCAGGAATTTTCATTAATGATGGTGACTAGAAGAAAGTGCCTGTAGTAATAGCAAAGATATGGAATCAGTCCAGATGGCTGTCAACAGAACTGATTTTTTAAAATGGGCATTATGCACAGTAAAGTTTTATTTCTTCAGTTTTAAAGAACAAAATCATGCCAACAGCAAGGAAATATATAAAACGGGAAGTGATGATGCTAAACAAAATAAGCCCCAGCTCAGAAAGACAAACATTACATATCTCATATATGGAATCTTGATACATATGTGTGTATGTGTTTTGATATATAATATATAATGTGTGTTTGATATATAATTATATTATATATTTATATGTAAATGTATATTTTCATAAAGCATATAACATACAAAATATCTTTTAACATGGTTATATGCTTATCTATAATATAAATAATATATTATATATCTAAATACACACATTTTGTGGGGAACAATGAACCAGCCAGCAAACTGAGAGACAATGTCCAGGGGCTTGTAAATATTAGCAAGGCACATAATAAGCACGTGTAAAAATGTTATAATGAAACTCATTATTTTGGGTACCAATTAAGAATTTTTGAAAAGAAAGTCCTGTTGCAAACTGTAGATTTCCCAGGGACTCCAATGCTGCAGAGAAACAGGTAGCCATGGAAGGGAGCAAAGGGATTGGAGATAAAGGCAATCTCTCCCTTTGCTGACACATGCAGAGCCCAAACACCTGGAATTTGCTGCTTGGTCCAAAGCACTGCAGTCTCTTTTCTCCTTGCCCTTCCTGTTTCATGGATGGTGCTTGGACAGAAGCAGGAAGGTAGGGAGCAGGCTTTCACCAGCTTGGGGGTGGGAACTGTGGTTTTCTGACACACGGACACTTGGGAACACATTCTTCAGCTTTTTGCACGGTAAGTTATCTCCCAAACCTTCATCAGGAATTCATGTCGTCCTTCAGAAGTCCCTCCATCATTTCTGTGTGTTCTACCCATGTGTACAGTGAACCCAGAGAAGTCTGAATACAGCACTCCACACCTTATAAACCTGTGAGGAGTGAGCACAAATATCTTCCCATTCAAAAAGAAAAAATAAAAGAAAGAAAAAAGATTTGGAAACTTTCCTAGACCGACTCATTCTCTTTTCTCTTAGCGTCTCTCTCACTCTCACAACCATCTCACTCTCTCTAGCTCTTTGTTTCCTTTCATGTCTCTTTCTCTTTCTGTATTTCTCAGGCATCTTCTCTGTCTCTCTTTGTCTCCCTTGTGGATGCTATTTGTCTCTGAGCCTCATTTCTCAGTTTTTTTTTTTCTTTCTGACATCAAAGGGCAGAAAAGAAACTTAGCTTGCATAAACTGACCAGGACAGGGTACCCACCCACACACGGACAAGTGTGAAGAGGTGTGGTTAGTCACTTTACAGAAAGAAACTTCACATTGAGGAGAACAGAGAACAAGAGGTCAGATTATTTATGACCGACAAGAGATGATTGGAGCCTCTAAAGCCAGGTAGAAAACCAAAGCATTGAAAGGGCAGCCACAGGGACAACCTTATCCAACCAGGTCTTTGCCACCTGTGTGCACTTACACCAGGTCCTGGCTAACAGGGGTTCTGGAGAAACTGAACCACACAAAAAGGAGAAAAAAAGGCATTCTGGAAAGAACTATTATAGACACACAGAAACTTTGTTTCTTCCCTTGGAGCCATGTGCACCGAAAGTGCAACTCTCTAGCTTTTCTGAGGCTAAAGCTGGCTTCTCTCTGAAAGTTGTTTCTCCTCATGGTGTCAGCCCGCCCTCCAAGGTTCATCTTGTCACCCACTCCCCATTCTAAGACTGTGCTAGACCCCAAGAGCCAAGCTCATTTCTGGCTCTGATGATGCACAAGAAGCCTGTTTGCTGCTGGTTCCATGCAAGCTCTCACAGAAGGCCCAAGGCAAGGCTGGCCTGTCTTCCCAGACACACCACTTTGAGCTTTTTACTGGTGGTAATTTCCTTTGACCCTTAGCCAACCCGTCCCCATTCCCATTATCATTGGACTACAGGTCACAGGCTTCAGGCATAACTGTTTAAGAGCAAATCACGCTCCTATGGCACTTTAGGTTCCTGGCTTCTTTGCTTTTGCATTCCTTTTATGGTTCTAGACCCAAAGTTTCAACCTCTTGTGTAACAGTGTCCTCTGATACTGAAACATTGCATCCTTCAGGGAAGCTCTTGAAACTGGGAGGTAAGCAACCCAAGGTAGTGCCAGTTCTGAAGCTGACCAGATTCACTAGGCCGGTCTGTGCCAGAGTAAGCAATAAAAAGCTGAGAGTAACTCTCAGACAAGCCAAGCTGCAAAGATGACTCTGAGACCAGACCAGCTGCCTGGTAGAAGGAGAGATCAGCAGAGCTGCCTGGAATGGATTTAAGACCAGACTGAGTCCCCAGCCTGCCAGCTGCCTGCAGGCTGTGCCGTGCTGTGTGCTCCCGGCTCCCCGGTTTACATATGCTGGGGCGGGATTAGGTGACACAGCTGTGTTTGTGTCATTTCTGCTCCTGTGAGTAGCCCCGTCATTCATATTCCTGTAAATAACCTCAATGAAACTCATTGGTTCACCGAGTTGGACTTTGTTGGTATCGGTACTTTGGCCTATCATGAGTTTCTTCTCTGGGATGAGCAGACGTGGGTTGTGTCTCCCCAGGAAACCTTTGTCACACAACACAACTCTAAGGTGGAGTTCCAGCATAGAACAAAAGGCAGACACCATTTCTTTTGTCCAGGGTGTTTGATAAACACTCATCCTCGTTGCCCCTGTGAATTTGCGGCAGTGCATCGACGTTCCCGCCCATCCCCCATCCTCGTTTCTGACAGGAGGAGTACAATGGATGGCACTACTGTCCTTGTGAAGGGTGATTTGACGTAACTGCAAAAATTTTAACGCTTGAACATCTATCAATCTTTTTAGGAAGCATTTTATTCTACATTTTAAAACTGTATGTGTACCTGAAAATGCTTAAGTAGTCATGTCATTGAAGTTGGATGCCCCACAAAAAGCTGTAAAGTATCTTACAGCTTATCCAAACACCAGAGAAACTACACAGTTCCTAGAGCAGCGGTTCTCAAGCTTGCTAAGGCCGCAACCCTTTTAAACTGTTCCTCATACTGTGATGATTCCCACCATAAAATCGTCTTCATTGCTACTTTATAACTGTAATGTTGCTACTCTTATGAATCATAGCATAAATATCTGTGTTTTTAAATGGCCTTAGGCAGCCCCTGTGAAAGGGTCGTTTGACACCCAAAGAAGTTGTGACCCACAGGTTAAGCACCACTGTACTGGTATTTGTTGAAACCATATTTCATTGCATTAATATATCAATGATATGTTGATAATTGCCTAAGAGATAGTATTTTGTTTAATTGCTTTGTAAAGATTTTTATATGTAAATAGAAAAAAATAAGGATCCAAACTTAAACATTAATAATACTTTCTTCATATTATAGATGATTTTAAGCATGTTGTTTTCATAAAATATTTGTACTCTATTATCCGTACCTTTATTGTTTGTTTGTTTTTTGAGTCTCTCTGTAGCCCTGGATAACCGAGGCTTACTATATAGATCGGATCTCAAACTAACAGAGACTCTTCTGTCTCTGCCTCCTGAGTGCTAGGGTTAAAAGTGTGTGCCATCACCAGATTAGAAAATTTAAAAATAAACCTGTTGGATGGCCGAGGTGCTATTCATTTTTTTAATGTTTTCCTATTTTCATGAAAATGTTTTCTTCAGGGCCTGGAGAGATGGCTCAGTGGATAAAAATACTTGCTGCCCAAGCATGAGGACCTGAGTTCAGCTCTCCAGCACCGGTGGAAAAGCCAGCTCTGGCCACATGCACCTGAGACTCCAGTGCTGTACTGGAGTGAAGGGGTGAGACAGCCTCTATGGAAGTAAGAAACCATGTATGTTCCACATGGCTGTATAGGCTAGTGAGGAGATCGGTTTTTGTTTTCAAACCAGAGACTAAGAATTTTTTAAAATTAATTCAGACACACACACACACACACACACACACACACACACCCTGCAGCCTTGCCCCTAAAACTAACAACAACAGCCGATACCATGTGTCACAGGGGGTTTCAGTAGATATTAAATGTGGTTTCACTTTCAGTCTTACCTCATAAAACCATCCAGCAAGTCCACAAGCTCATGAAGCAGAAGGTCATTCAGACTCCTGGCAGTACTGAGGTCCAAAAGCAAACGTGAAGGGGGAAAAGTGAGAATCATCTAGGTGTGAGAATTTGGTAGACACCTCCCAGAGCAGTGGTTCAATCTGTGAGTCATGACCCCCTTGGGGACGACCAACTCTTTCACAGGGTTCGCGTATCAGATATCCTGCATAGCAGATCTTCACAGTGCGATTCGAAACAGTAGCAGAATTAAAGCAATGAAGTAATGACAGAATCTATATGGTTGTGGGTCACCACACGAGGAACTGTATTTAAGGGTTGCAGCATTAGGGAGGTTGAGGACCACTACCCTGTAGTTGGGATGGGAGGTGGAGGACATTAAAGCTCATTGCTTAAAGGCTTCTTCCCAACCTGGGGCCATTGAGAGGTGGTGGCAGCTTTCATAAATAGAGACCAGTGAGACATCTTATGTCACTGGAGGCATGTCTTGGCTGGGTTGAGGGACCTGGGACCCTTCCTGCCCCTTTCCCTATTTCTTGGCTTCAGGGGGCATAAGGCTTTGTTCACTAGTGCTTTCCAAGTGATGTGCCGCCTCCCTAACAGGCCAACTGACCAAGACTCTCAAAACTCTAAGTCAACGATTCTGGTGCCTGCAGAACGCAGATCAAGATCAGTCTTGACAACTTTGGGACCTTGACCTTTATCTTCTGAGAGGAATAATAACAGTATGACATAGTTTTCTCTGTATTGTTGAAAAACACACAAACAAACAAAAAAAAAAACAGACAATAGACCGATATAGAGAACTATCATTTTTGCAGAAGGTGATAATAACTACAATTTCAATACAAACCCTCAGGATGAACTGATATTAGAAATGTTAAGGGCTGTTTGTTTGTTTGTTTGTTTGTTTTTACTTCTCAGTAAACTTTTGACAGCCTGGCATGTCAGACAGACAAACAGGCAAACAGACAGACACACACACACACACAGACACACACACAAAGCTACTTCTGGGGTGTGAGACAGCACCTGTGGGTTATTTTTTAGAATTCCTATGCTACTTTCTATTAAAATAAAAAGTTTATTCCACACTTCCCATGATTTTAATTTCAACTGAATAAAATTTTCTCTGTGCCTTATGAATGTGTCCACATTTCAGTAGCTCCTTAGTCTTCAAGTATGACCCTTTTATCAGCCTTTTCCAGAATCCTTCCCAAACCCTTAGAAAATTTCCTTGTACTTTTATCCAACATTATCTTGTGAAAGAACAGTTTTAAGACTTTGCAAAGTTGCCTTGTAATTCCCAATTCCCTCTGTACATAAGTATAGTTCTGAAACTTTTTACTGAATTGATTATAATAGCTACTTTTCTTTTTTAAATGTGGTGGAATAAAAGTCTCTCTTCCTTCCTGCTGACTAATGTATATAGTTCCAGAAGTTGCTAGGCAGGCAGCAAAGGAAGAAAACTTATATCACTTCAACTAACTCTGGACCTTGCATGCTATGCCAACCTTTAGACAAGGAGGGACCACTGGTACAATAGTGGCATGACTGTTATCAGGGTAACTACCCACTCTGTGATTGGTTCTGTGAGCCCCTCTGCATAGGAGAAAATTCATACCTAGTACCGTAAACCTGATCAAAAACCATGGCTAGAGAGATCAGGCTATCGGAGAGATTTTAACTACTGTTATTTTGCTAAGTCGACATGGTATGAAAGCATCGTTTAAATATTCATGCTTATACTCATAGACTCTTTTTTTTCTTTATAATGAATGGAAATGCATGCAGACACTCATGGTTACACAAAATGTTGAGAATAAGTGACTGTTAAATGTGCAGCCATAAACAGGATTATTTATACAACCCCTTCTAAGGCTTGGGAAATATTCCAGATGATTGGAAAAGAAGAATGGATGGTTCAGCTGATTGGGAGAAAAGCTATGAAGTGCTATCGTCTGGGCATGACACAAGCTCAGAGCAGCTCTGGTCCCTGCTGGTGATCCCACCACTCTCCAGTGGGTGCTTCCACACCCATCATCTTTTGGATGTCCCCAGTTAAGTCCAGTGGGTCACAAAACCAAACAAAACAAAATCTGAGAAAGGGACTTTGTGTGTGGGTGTAGAGGGGGTGATGGTGGTAGGAGAGAATAAGAGAGAGTAATCAGAATGTGTTATGAAGATAGGTGAAATTGTCGAATCAAATTTAACTTTATAAAAATATAGCATGTGCTCATTGTATAGTTCTACCAAAGTTTTATTTTACAGGGTAATTTTAATGTGAGTTTCACTATAAGCTACAGTCTTACCTAGGCTGGCCGCAAATGCATTATCCTTCTGTCTTAGCCTCCTAAGGACTAGGATTACAGGTGTGTGTGCCTTGTGGCCATATCATGACTTGGTTTTACCCCTTTTTAAATTCTATGTAAAAGAAAATCATTAAGCCAATTTTTATCACTACTCATAACTCTTCCCTTTCTCAGAGCCTCGTTACCTTCTGAGATGGTGCTAAGTCTAAAAGAGCCCCCGAATTCACCTGTCTGTGATGGGCTAAGGTGATCTGCAGTATAAAAGGATGACAAACTGGACAAATGTTACACAATGACAAAGTTCACTGTGAGAAGTGTGGAAATCTAATCTTTTGGGTACTTGTTTGAAGTCACCAAACTTTCATACTCTCCTTATGGAAACTTTTAGATTATGTGGGGCTTTCAAATTGAGCCATATGAACTTAATATTTTCTAAGTTAAAATGGAGAAATATCAGCAAATCCAAATGATTCAATTTAGTTTCTCTCTTTGGATAAATACATACATACATATATATATATATATTTTTTTCAATCTAAATTCCCTCTATATACATATATGTACATACACATATCACATACATATATGCATTCATATACATATATATCAAGCCTATATTACATTAAGCAAAACCCTAAATGATCAAAGCATTCTCTGGGTTACTTGGCAATGAGCAGAAAGCCATTGTGCTTTTTTTTTCCTGTTTCTTTTTTTTTTCTGATTGTTATTTTTTTATTAATTACACTTTATTAATTTTGTATCCCCCCATAAGCCCCTCCCTCCTCCCCTCCCGATCCCACCCTCCCTCCCCTTTCTGCATGCATGCCACTCCCCAAGTCCACTGATAGGGAAGGTTCTCCTCTTCTTTCTGATCTTAGTCTATCAGTTCTCATCAAAAGTGGCTGCATTGTCCTCTTCTGTGGCCTGGTAAGGCTGCTCCCCCCTCAGGGGGAAGTGATCAACGAGCAGGCCAATCAGATTATGTCAGAGGCAGTCCCTCTTCCCATTACTATATAACCCACTTGGACACTGAACTGCCATGGGCTACATCTGTGCAGGGGTTCCAGGTCATCTTCATGAATAGTCCTTGGTTGGAGTATGATTTTCTGGGAAGTTCCCTGTGTTCAAATTATCTTGTTCTGTTGCTCTCCTTGTGGAGTTCCCGTCCCCTCCAGCTCTTACTATTTCCCACTTCTTACATAAAATTCCATTCACTCTGCCCATCAGTTGGCCATCAGGCTCAGCATCTGCTTTGACAGTCTATACTGCAGAAGCTTTCAGAGGCCCTCTGTGGTAGGTTTCAAGGTTGTTTCTTGTTTTCTTCTGGCTTTCAGAAGCCCTCTGTAGCAGGTTCCAAGGTTGTTTCCTATTTTTTTTTCTTCTGATGTCCATCCTCTTTGCCTTTCAGGATGGGGATTGAACATGTTAGTTAGGGTCCTCTCTTTTGCTTAGTTTGTTTAGATGTACAGATTTTAGTGGGTTTATTCTATGTTGTATGTTTATATGAGTGAGTATATACCATGCGTGTCTTTTTGCTTCTGGGACAACTCACTCAGGATGATCCTTTCCAGGTCCCACCATTTACCTGCAAATTTCATGATTTCCTTATTTTTCATTGCTGAGTAATACTCCATTGTATAGATGTACCACAGTTTCTGCATCCATTCTTCAGTTGAGGGGCATCTGGGTTGTTTCCAGCTTCTGGCTATTACAAATAAAGCTGCTACAAACATGGTTGAGCAAATGTCCTTTTTGTGTACTTGAGCCTCTTTTGGGTATATGCCTAGGAGTGGTATGGCTGGATCTTGAGGAAGCGCTATTCCTAGTTGTCTGAGAAAGTACCAGATTGATTTCCAGAGTGGTTGTACCAGTTTACATTCCCACCAGCAGTGGAGAAGGGTTCCCCTTTCTCCACAACCTCTCCAGCATGTGTTGTCCCTTGAGTTTTTCATCTTGGAAACTGCATGGTACTGGCATAGAAACAGAATGGTGGATCAATGGAATTGAACAGAAGACCCAGAAATAAACCCACACACTTACGGACACCTGATTTTTGACAAAGATGCCAAAACCATACAATGGAAAAAAGATAGCATCTTCAACAAATGGTGCTGGTCCAACTGGATGTCTACATGTAGAAAAATGAAAATAGATCCATACTTATCACCCTGCACAAAACTGAAGTCCAAGTGGATCAAAGATAACATAAAACCAGACACATTAAATCGGCTAGAAAAAAAAGTGGGGAATACCCTAGAACTCATTGGTACAGGAGAAAACTTCCTGAACAGAACACCAACAGCACAGGCTCTAAGAGCAACAATGAATAAATGGGACCTCATGAAATTGAAAAGCTTCTGTAAAGCAAAGGACACCGTCATCAAAACAAAGCGACTGCCTACAGATTGGGAAAGAATCATCACCAACCCTTTATCTGACAGAGGACTCATATCCAATATATATAAAGAACTAAACAAGCTGAAAAGCAATAAACCAAGTAATCCACTTAAAAAATGGGAACAGAGCTAAAGAGAGAATTCTCTGTAGAGGAATATCGAATGGCAGAGAAGCACTTAAAGAAACGCTCAACCTCATTAGCCATTAGGGAAATGCAAATCAAAACAACCCTGAGATTTCACCTTTTTCCTGTTTCTTAAAGCACTTCTTTCTGAGTGTTTTGTGAAATATCATGAGGAAAAAAAAAAAGCAATGCAGGGTTTTTGGCACTTATAAGCTCAGGAACTGGAAGGGCATAAGAACAACTGTCGCCCTGAAATGCAGTCATCGCATTAGGAGAAACCATCTTCATTAGAGTTTTCATTCTGAGAAGGCCTGCATGTCTCATCGTTATTGGGAATGAATATAAGACTCTTGAGATGAGGCTGGAAACTTTGTCTTACTTCTAGCTCCTTGGCTTCAGGCCTTGGAGAAAAAGAATTTCAAGAGAGGTAGTTCTTTCCTTTCCTTTCCTTTCCTTTCCTTTCCTTTCCTTTCCTTTCCTTTCCTTTCCTTTCCTTTCCTTTCCTTTCCTTTCCTTTCCTTTTCTTTTCTTTTCTTTTCTTTTCTTTTTTTAAACATCTGAATGATCTCTTCCAACCAGAATAAAAAAGTAGACAAAACATGGCCATGATTCTGCTCATGGGGTTTCCAGAGATTCTGAATTTGCTTCTCCTACATTTCACACACCCCACCCCTCAACCGCACAGCACACCACGCTCTCCCACATCCATCGCTGCTTAGGTGACACCGGTGATGACACTGGTTTAGGAGGGCTGTACTCACGCTGCTGTTCCCAGTGGTGTTGAATCATCTTCACCTTCTCACCTTTGAAGGTCACTCCTCCGTGTGAGCACACAGCGCTCAGCAGGGACATGGCTCGTGAGGTTTACTACTGAGTACAGAGGAAACTGAGTCTTCTCCAACTCTTAGGAGTCAAGACTTAAGGAGGAGGAGGAGGCAGAGCAGGAAAATGTTCCTTAATGAAGTAGTCATTACGGGACAAATACTAATTCAAGAAATACATACTTAAGGTCCGGGATGATGGAAAAACAAAACAGAAAGAGTATACACATTTTACATAATAATTCTCAGATATTATTCACATACCACAAATCGCCCTTTGAAGCCATGAAACTCAGTGTTTCTCACACTCAGAGTACTGTGTAATGGTCACCACTGCCTAATGTAGACTGTTTTTTAATCCCCCAACAAATTTCATATCTGTTACCATCGAGTTCCTACAGTCACTGACAATCAGTCATTTAATTTCTGCTGTCTATGATTTGCCCATTCTAAACACCACGGGTGCCTGCTTCATTTAGTATGTGGGCTTTCGTACCTGATTTCCTTCACTCAACACAAAGTCTTCAGAGCACACCGTGGTTAGCATGTATTAGAACTTCACTTTGTTTATGACTGAATAATATTCCATTCTGTGAATGTGTCACCTACTCACATAACTGTTTTTTAAAGAACCCAAGTTCTCACTACAATAGCTAGATATAGATGAGATAGATAAATGATAATAGATTGAAGAGAGAGAGAGATACATGAATGTTAGGTAATATTCCTAAGCATAAATGACAAAAACCAAAATTAATTAATTAATCATGTCTGATCAGAATTGAAAAATGAATTGGCTCAGGCTGGCCTCAGACTCACAGTTCTCTTGCCATGGCCTTGTGAGTCCTGGGACCATAAGTGTGTGGCCTGGCTAAAAGGTTGTTCTGCAAAGACCTCATCCATTGTGAATATAGACACAAAAGCCTGAAACAAGTTACTGAGTCCAGCGACACACACACACACAAAGAGTTATTCAAGAGGAATGTCTTAAAAATACGAAATTATTTTTCAACTGAAAACATTCTTTTTCAATTTTTAATATAATTTTTATTTATTAGAATTTATTCGGGGGGGAGCCAAGATGGCGGCACCAGGAGAACACCGTGTCTGAGAAGCAGGACAACACACTCCGAGCAGCGACCAGGAGACTGAACTCTGGACCCTAAAAGAACAGTGATCGATCGTGTTTCCCAGGTGAGGGGAGGCTCCCACGGCGTGGGAATCGGTCGGGTCCACTCTCGGCTGCCCAGCCAGAACCCGGAAGAGAACCTAGCTAACGCAGGCTTTGGGTCTCTGGGCTGGTGCTGCAAGCCTGCTTGTCCCGATCAGTTTCCCAAGCTGATTGGTGGGCACATGGGTACCTGAGGCTGGGAGTCCCAGTCGCAAAAAAACCCAACGGGGAAGGAAAGTTGCCAGACTGGTCACCGATCACCCAGTCTTTCCCTGGAAGGTCTCTCCGACCTCGGCGGGTACCTGCCGCCATCACAATTGAGCTCCTGCCGTGCACGGATCTCAGCTGCGCACCCAGCTCAAAATCCCTACTCCCTCTTCAGAGGAGGCAGGAGGCATCCAGCAGAATCTGCCACAGACCACATTGTCTGTACCCCAACCCGAGATCGGGGCTGAGAAAACCCAATCCTTTCGGGCACTCCCCCAAACGCCGCCATAACCCTGCCACAGTGGAGTGGAAGGATAAAGAGGCGCACAGCGGCTTCACAGTGCCGGAACTCCAGTGCTGCCTGCTGCTCCTAGCAAACTACAGCTCAGGATCTGGGACTGTGGTCATTCTACACGTCCTGAGATTATCCTGGGTCCAGCGCAATAAGGTCTAGCAGCAAGTTCTATCACCAGCGCCCCCCCCCCCAGCAGAGAAACGCCGCCAGCTCAGGATCCGACTGAGAAGCCCCAATCCCTGCTGGCACTCCCCTGAGACCACCTCCATAAGCTTGACCTAGCAGAGGAGAAGGTCAGAGGGGAAGGACAGAGAGGCAGCCTGCCAAGGACACAGCACCCTCTCTCCAGCGGCCCCTAGCAGAGAAACCCAAGCTCTGGATCTGAAGACACTCAACCCTACCCGGTACTCTCTTGGGATCAGCAAACATAGATTCTACCACTAGGCTGCTTCTGGCAGAGAGATCTGGGCCCGGGATCTGGGATTGAGTACACTCACCCTAACTCTTTCCCGTGCCACCCAGGGACCAGTCAACATAACCCCTCCTGGCAGAGGGAAAGGACAAAGAGGCAGCACACAGGAAAGGTGGACACCGAGTTCTGCAGCCACAGGGTCACAGAGCTGACTGATAGCCTACTCGTGCACTTCTGCAGCAGGACCAAAACAGAGAGTAGTGAGCAAGGGGAACCTCTGTGCATTCCAACTGGTCCTGCAAGAGAGTGAGTGAGCCTTCTAGGGAGAGATTGCCCCAGACCCAGGGCCTCTCCACAGAAGCAACCAGGCAAGATCCCTGGCACCCACACTCCTAGTGTGGGCATCAGAGGGATTCTTGGGATAGCGACCCCAACAGTGAAGCCTCTGCCTTGTGGGTCCACCAGGGTAATCCTGCATAATAGAACTGTGTAATAGTGGCTTGCAGGCCACTGCAATAGTCAGAGAATCCGTGCATGCACACTGCGCCCGCTAAAAGCGCACGCGAATAGCGCCAGCGTCACATTCTTTACTTAGGCAAAACTGAAAACAAAGTGCACACTCCCAAAGCAGTGAACCTCTCTCATCTTCCTGAAAAAACAGTCCAGAAAACAGAAAGAGAGGATCATAGCCCAAACTACAATCTCGAGGAACAACCAGTGAGGATTATAAATAACCAGATGGCTAGAGGCAGACATAAGAACACTCCCAACAAAAATCAGGACACAATGACCTCACCAGCAACCCCACAAAACAATGGACACTTCAATTCACTAGATATACAAGAAAACGACCTTCAAAACTATGTTTCTCCAGCTACTAGAGGCCCATAGAGATGAAATGAACAAAGCCCTCAGAGAAATAACCAAAGAAATCGAGACTAACCAAGAGGAAACAAATCGTGCTCTCAGAGAAATGACCACGAAAATTGAGGCAAACAGAGAAGAAATGCACAAAGCTCTCAAAGAAATGTCCACACAAATGAAGGCAAATAAAGAAGAAATAAACAAAGCTCTCATAGAAATACAGGCAATTATACCCAAAGAAGTAGAGGCACAATTAGTGATACATAGAGAGGAAATGGACAAAAAAAAAAATAGAAGCTATCATTGAAAAGCAGGAGTCCACATTCAAACAGATGAAGGAAATGGTGTAAGACATGAAAACAGAATTAGAATCAATAAAGAAAACACAAATAGAGAAAAACCAGGAGCTGGAGAACATAGAGAAAAGATCAGGCACTACAAAGGTAAGCATCACCACCAGAATACAAGAAATGGAAGAAAGAATCTCAGGAGCCGAAGATACACTTGCGGAAATTGACACGTCTCTCAAAGAAAAAATAAAATCAGAAAAGTTCCAAACACAAAACATCCAAGAAATCAAGGACACCATGAAAAGACAAAACCTAAGAATAATAGTAGAAGAAAAAGGAGACATCAGGCTCCAAGGTCCGGAAAATATTTTCAAGAAAATTATAGAAGAAAACTTTCCCAACTTAAAGAAGGAGATGGCCATAAACATACAAGAGACCTACAGAATACCAAGTAGACTAGACCAGAAAAGAAATTCTTCACGTCACATCATAGTCAAAACACTGAACCTACAAAACAAAGAAAAAATTCTAAAAGCAGCAAGGGAAAAAGGCCAAGTAACATATGAAGGTAGACCTATCAGAATCACACCAGATTTCTCAACAGAAACTATGAAAGCCAGAATGGCCTGGACAGAAATCATACAGTCCTTAAGGGACCACAGATTCCAACCCAGACTACTATACCCAGCAAAACTTTCAATCAACATAGACGGAGAATTCAAGATATTCCAAAACAAAACCAAATTTAAACAATATCTACATAGTAACCCAGCTCTACAGAAGTTACTAGAAGGGAAACTCCAAACCAAAGAAAACAACTACATCGAAGGAAACAGAGGAAATAGATAACTACACAACAAAAAAACCAAAAGAAGACAAGCAATGAAACTCAGTGACACCACCAAAACCACATCTAAAGTAAGTAACAATTGTTGGTCACTAGTTTCTATCAACATCAACGGACTCAACTCCCCAATTAAAAGACACAGACTAACAGAATGGTTGTGGAAACAGGATCCATCATTCTGTTGCATCCAAGAAACACACCTATGCAACAAAGATAAACACTACCTCAGAGTAAAGGGCTGGAAAACTGTCTTTCAAGCAAATGGTTCCAGAAAACAAGCGGGAGTAGCCATCCTAATATCTAATAAAATAGACTTTCAACCCAAGTTAATCAAAAAAGATAAGGACGGCCACTATATTCTCATCAAAGGAAAAATCCACCAAGAGGACATCACAATTTTGAATATCTATGCCCCAAATACAAGAGCACCTACATTCATAAATGAAACAATATTAAAGCTTAAATCACACATTGATCCTAAAACCCTAATAGTGGGAGACTTCAACACTCCACTCTCACCAAGGGACAGATCAACTAGACAGAAAACAAATAGGGAAATAAAAACACTTACAGAGACCCTAAATCAAATGGACCTAATAGACGTCTACAGATCTTTTCATCCAAACTCAAAAGAGTATACCTTCTTTTCAGCACCACATGGAACGTTCTCCAAAATAGACATATAGTTGGTCATAAAGAAAGCCTCAACAGATACAAAAAGATTGAAATAATCCCTTGTATTCTATCTGACCACCATGGACTTAAGCTGGACCTCAACAACAACAGAAATAACAAACTGCCTACACGTACATGGAAACTGAACAACCTGTTACTCAACGACAGCTGGGTTAAGGAAGAAATAAAGAAAGAAATTAAAGACTTCCTAGAATTCAATGAAAATGAAGGCACAACATACCCAAATTTATGGGACACACTGAAAGCAGTGCTCAGGGGAAAATTTATAGCACTAAGTGCCTGCAAGAAGAAATTCGTAACAGCACATACAAACAACTTAATGGCCCAACTGAAAACCCTAGAAAAAAAAAAAAAGCAGATACACCCAAGAGGAGCAGAAGGCTGGAAATAATCAAACTCAGGGCTGAAATCAATCAATTAGAAACAAATAAAACTATTCAAAGAATCAATGAAACAAAAAGCTGGTTCTTTGAGAAAATCAACAAGATAGACAAACCCTTAGCCAAACTAACTAAAAAGCAGAGAGAATCTATCCAAATCAACAAAATCAGAGTTGAAAAGGGTGACATAACTACAGACACACAGGAAATTCAAACAATCATTAGGTCATACTACAAAAGCCTATATGCTACAAAATTTGAAAATCTAAATGAAATGGACAATTTTCTTGATAGATTCCATCTTCCAACATTAAGTCAAGATCAGGTAGAAAGACTGAACAGCCCTATATCCCCCAAGGAAATTGAAGCAGTCATTCATAGTCTCCCCTCCAAAAAAAGCCCTGGGCCAGATGGTTTCAGCGCGAAATTCTACCAGACCTTCAAAGAAGTGCTAACACCAATTCTCCTCAAACTATTCCACAAAATAGAAACAGAAGGTACATTACCGAACTCATTCTATGAAGCAACAGTCACCCTGATACCTAAACCACACAAAGACCCAACAAAAAAAGAGAACTTCAGACCTATCTCTCTTATGAACATTGACGCAAAAATACTCAATAAAATACTTGCAAACCGAATCAAAGCACATCAAAACACATCAAAGATATCATCCACCACGACCAAGTAGGCTTCATCCCAGGCATACAAGGGTGGTTCAACATACGGAAATCCATCAATGTAATCCACCACATAAACAAACTGAAGGAGAAAAACCACATGATCATCTCCTTAGATGCTGAAAAAGCATTTGACAAAGTCCAACACCCATTCATGTTTAAAGTCTTGGAGAGATCAGGAATACAAGGCACATATCTAAACATAGTAAAGGCAATATACAGCAAGCCGATAGCCAACATCAAACTCAATGGAGAGAAACTTAAATCAATCCCACTGAAATCAGGGACAAGACAAGGCTGCCCACTCTCTCCCTACCTCTTCAACATAGTACTTGAAGTCCTAGCCAGAGCAATAAGACAACTAAAGGAGATCAAGGGGATACAAATCGGAAAGGAAGAGGTCAAAGTGTCACTATTCGCAGATGATATGATAGTATATATGAGCGACCCCAAAAATTCAACCAGAGAACTCCTCCAGTTGATAAACACCTTCAGCAAAGTGGCAGGATACAAAATCAACTCAAAAAAATCAGAAGCCCTCCTGTATACCAAAGACAAAAGGGCTGAGAAAGAAATTAGGGAAACAACACCCTTCACAATAGCCACTAACCACATAAAGTACCTTGGGGTGACACTAACCAAGCAAGTGAAAGACCTGTTTGAGAAAAACTTCAAGTCTCTGAAGAAAGAAATTGAAGAAGATCTCAGAAGATGGAAAGATCTCCCATGCTCATGGATTGGTAGGATTAACATTGTGAAAATGGCCGTCCTGCCAAAAGCAATCTACAGATTCAATGCAATTCCCATCAAAATACCAACTCAATTCTTTACAGACCTTGAAAAAAAGATTCTCAGCTTCATATGGAGAAACAAAAAACCCAGAATCTCCAAAACAATCCTGTACAACAACAGATCATCTGGAGGTATCTCCATCCCCAATCTCAAGTTGTACTACAAAGCAATAGTAATAAAATCTGCATGGTATTGGCATAAAAACAGAAATGAGGATCAATGGAACTGCATAGAAGACCCAGAAATAAACCCACACACCTATGAATACTCGATATTTGACAAAGAAGCCAAAACCATTCAATGGAAAAAAGATAGCATCTTCAACAAATGGTGCTGGTCCAACTGGATGTCCACATGCAGAAAAATGAAAATAGATCTCTACACAAAACTAAAGTCCAAGTGGATCAAAGACCTCAACATAAAACCAGATACTCTAAATCTGTTAGAAGAAAAAGTGGGGAACAGCCTAGAACTCATTGGCACAGGAGACAACTTCCTGAACAGAACACCAACAGCACAGGCTCTAAGAGCAACAATCAATAAATGGGACCTCATGAAACTGAACAGCTTCTGTAAAGCAAAGGACACTGTCATCAAAACAAAACGCCTGCCTACAGATTGGGAAAGAATCTTCACTAACCCTTTATCTGACAGAGGACTAATATCGAATATATACAAAGAACTAAAGAAGCTGAAAAGCAGCAAACCAAGTAATCCAATTAAAAAATGGGGAACAAAGCTAAACAGAGAATTCTCGACAGAGGAATATCGAATGGCAGAGAAACACTTAAAGAAATGCTCATCCTCATTAGCCATCAGGGAGATGCAAATCAAAACGACCCTGAGATATCACCTTACACCCATCAGAATGGCCAAAATGAAAAACTCAAGGGACAACACATGCTGGAGAGGTTGTGGAGAAAGGGGAACCCTCCTCCACTGCTGGTGGGAATGTAAACTGGAACAACCACTCTGGAAATCTATCTGGCACTTTCTAAGACAATTAGGAATAGTGCTTCCTCAAGACCCAGCTATACCACTGCTAGGTATATACCCAAAGTTTGCTCAAGTACACAAAAGGGATATTTGCTCAACCATGTTTATAGCAGCTTTATTTGTAATAGCCAGAACCTGGAAACAACCCAGATGTCCATCAACGGAGGAAATGGGTACAGAAATTGTGGTATTTTTACACAATGGAATACTACTCAGCAATCAAAAAGGAGGAAATCATGAAATTTGCAGGCAAATGGTGGGATCTAGAAAAGATCATCTTGAGTGAAATATCCCAGAAGGAGAAAGACAAACACGATATATACTCACTTATATAGACCTATAAGATATAATAAACATAATGAAATCTATACACCTCAAAAAGATAATCAAGAGGGCGGACATGGGGTAAGATTATCAATCCTCGTTTTGAAAGACAGATGGGATACGCATTGAACATTGACAGGAGTTTACTGAGCGCATTGTAAAGACTCTAACTAGCAGTGTTTTCAAAGCAAAGACTCATGACCAAACCTCTGGCAGAGTACAGGGAATCATAAGAAAGAAGGGGAGTTAGACTGATGAGGAAAGGATAGGAGCTCCACAAGGACCAAACATATCTGGGCACAGGGTCTTTTCTGAGACTGACATGCAACCAAGGACCATGTATGAATGTAACCCAGAACCTCTGCTCAGATGTAGCCTGTGGTAGCTCAGTAACCAATTGGTTTCCCATAGTGAGGGGAACAAGGACTATTTCTAACAGGAACTCAATGACTGGCTCTTTGGCCTCCCCACCCCCCAAGGGAGGAGCAGTCCTGTTAGGCCACAGAGGAGAGCTTTGCAGCCAGTCCTGAAGATACCTGATAAAACAGGATCAGATGAATGGGGAGGAGGTCCCCCCTATCAGTGGACTTGGCAAGGGGCACGGTGGAGATGAGGGAGGGAGGGAGGGACTGGGAGGGAATGAGGGATCGGGACACGGCTGGGATACAGAGTTAATAAAATGTAACTGATAAGAAAAAAATAAAATACAAAAAAAAAGAATTTATTCATTTTGTATCCCAGCTGTAGCCCCCTCCCTCATCCCCTCCCAACCCCACCCTTCTTCCCTCTTCTTTCCCATGCCCCTCCCCAAGTCCACTGATAGGGGAGGTCCTCCTCCCCTTCCCTCTGGCCCTAGCATATCAAGTCTCATCAGGACTGGCTGCATTGTCTTCCTCTGTTGTCTGGTAAGGCTGCCCCACCTCTCTCCAGGGGAGGTGATAAAAGAGCCAACTACTGAGTTCATGTCATAGATAGCCCCTGTTCCCCTTACTAGGAGACCCACTTGGAGACTGAGCTGCTATGAGCTGCCTCTGTGTTGGGGTGCTAGGTTATCTCCATGAATGGTCCTTGGTTGGAATATCAGTCTCAGAAAAGACCCCTAGATCCACATTTTTGGTTCTGTTGTTCTCCTTTTAGAGCTCCAGACCCTTCCAGGTCTTCCTATCTCCCTCTTCTTTCATAAGATTCCTTGCACTCTGCCCCAAGTTTGGCTATGAGTCTCAGCATCTGCTGTAATACCCTGCTGGGTAGAGTCTTTCAGAGGCCCTCTGTAGTAGGTTCCTGTCTTGTTCCTTGTTTTCACCTTCTTCCCATGTCTATCCCATTTGCCTTTCTGAGTGAAGATTGAGCATCTTACTCTTGCTTAGTTTCTTTAGGTGTATAGATTTTAGTATGATTATCCTATATTATATGTCTAATATGCACTTATAAGTGAATATATACCATGTACATCTTTCTGCTTCTGGGATATCTCACTCAAGATGATCTTTTCTAGTTTCCACCATTTGCCTATAAATTATTTTTTATTTAAAAAGAAATACAATCTTATTTATTTAGACTTGGTAGTCAGTTGTTCCAGAGCTATTTATTATCACAAACGAGAGTTTGTTTATGAGCCCTCAATCTTTTTCTGTATCTACATCCTTAGCAGTAATCTAGCACCACACAACACTGTTCACTGCAACTTTGTGATAAGTTTTTGAAATCAGGATCTGTGGTTTTATTTTTCAAAATTTCTCTGGCGTTTCTAGAACTTTTGCATTTTCTCATTTTTTGACCTTGGCATTTTAATTTATAAAAATATGTACAGAAGTTTTGAAAAGGATTTTATTGAATTTGCAGGTAAAATTGAGGTATGTTCTCATATTAATAGAAACGATTAACTATTCCATTTTGTGATAATGGGATGCCTTTCCATTGATTTAAATCTTTGCTAATTCTTTAGTGCTTTTTGTATTTTGTATTCCATTATGAACATTTTGTGTTTCTTTTGTTAAATGTATACTTCAAATATCTAATTGTTTTAAAGACGACTGTAAGTAGAATCCCTTCTTAATTTTATTTTTAAGTCGTTCGTTGATAATACACGAAGAGGATTTGCTTCTGTGTATTGATTGTGTACTGTGTGATTCATTTGTTAATTATAGTGGCTTATTTTGTAGATTGCTTGGGATTCTACATATAAGAACACATCATCTACAAATAAAGAGAGTTTTACTTCTTTCTTTTCAACTTGATGGCTTTTACTTCTCTTTTCGTCTGTCCTCATTTGATCCTCCAGTACAGTGTGGGTTCAAACATTCTTTTCTTATTCCTGATCATACAGATACTCTGTGTTGGGGTATTTGAGAAGCTTCCCTTTTTTCCTTAAATTTTTGAGGGTGTTTTTATGGAAAATAGTTATTAGATTTTGTAAAATGCCTGATGTCGGGAAGGGCCCATGGTTTTGTTTCTCTATTCCATCCCAGTTTATTAACTGATTTTTCAATAGCAAAATAATTTGCTATTCCTTCAAAAATTTCTCTTAAAAACATGTTTTTAACTCTTGTCACAAAATAAACTGATTTTTAACTGAGATTCTTTTCTGTTTATTTTTGAGATTATATTTTAATTACAATATTTCTCCATTCCCTTTCCTTCCTCCAAGCCCTCTCATTCCCCTCTCTACTGTCTTTCAAATTCATGGCATCTTTTTTTTACTAATTGTTACGCATTCATACATGTATTTGCACATACATATACATTCCTAAATATAAATGGTTGAGTCTATATAATGTTACGGGTATGTATGTTTTCAAGGCTGACCAACTGGCAGTGGACAACCAATTGTGTACTTTCCTGGGGAGGACACCCCTCCCCACTTTTCTCAGTTGCCTCCTGCAGTTCATTGAAACGAATGCCCCTTCCATGCTGCTGGACTCAGTAGCTCATTGAGGGTTTCCCCCACCCCCATATTCACAATGGATATGGGTTTGTATTCTTTTCCTGCCTGTGGTGTGAGGCCTGGTGTCTGTAACATTGGCTTCCTAGAATGAGTTGAGAAGTACTCCCTAATGTTCCTCTTTTTTTGAAAAAGTTTGTGAGAGGATCTTGCCAGATCTTGTCTCTCTCTCTCTCTCTCTCTCTCTCTCTCTCTCTCTATATATATATATATATATATATATATATATACATTGTAGTTTATTCAACCTCCAGATTTCTGTTTCTTCTGTCATTTTTGGCAGTTTATATCTAGCACACATGTTAAAAAAAAAAAAACTCTTTCTCCATGCCATTTACTCATCCTCTTTTTTTAATTAGGCTCATTTTTATAGACAGTGAAAAAAAGAGAAAGCAAAACTGTTCCATATTACAGATCTGTTTAGGTAAGTTTATTGTGGCTTTCTTCTACATAACAGACCTCTTAACTTCTCTTTCAAATTTCATTATGAAGAAACACAACAAATGAGAAAAGCAATATTATTCTGCTGAGATATGAATCCATTTTTGCAAGGTCTCATGGGTGAAAAATGAGAGGCATCAAATTTCACCAATTGGCCTGGCCCAGGAGAACACTGGAGAGCTCTCATAAAACATAATGTAATTGTTAGCAAAACTGTGATGATTCATAACTTCAACAGAATTGAGAATATGAAAATCTGCACTTCCTCATTAGAATTGTTCATAAGGGAAATGCTACTTCTTTCCTGAAAGTTAATTGCAAGTTTCTTTCCTCTCTCTTTGAATACAATGTTTCATGCATTGGTGGAGAACTACTTTCACAGAGAACTAAGTCAAGATCTCACATCTTTTCATTTCAGAGTAACTGAATAAATACAGAAGGTATAATTCATCCTTTTATTCCTGCAAGAGAGTTCTCAATTCTGTTATTTAAAGGGAGTGCATTAGTTATGTTTCTATTGCTATGGTAAAACATCACGACCAAGACAACTTACAGGAGGAGGGGTTTACTTGGATTTGCAGTTCCAGAGCAACGTGCAGGCTGCTGAGGAAGACACTGACATCTTGAACTGCAAGCACAAATCAGAGAGCGTGACCTTGAAATTGAGTCTTTAAACTCTCAAATCCTGCCTCCAGCCTCCTGTGACATATCTTCTCCCACAAGACCACACTTCCATAAGCCTCCCTACACATCATCACCAACTGGAGACCAAGTGCTAAAATGCCCCAGACTATGAGGGACAATCCCATTCAAGCTACCATAAGGGATAAATAAATTATTTCTCCCTAATATACCTTTAAAAAAAAAAACACCACCAATTACAAAAGGTTCTTGCTAACTTAACTTCAAATGGAAGTGAGAAAATTTCTCCTAGCAAAGCTACCATTTTTCTGATATTGTTGTACCTCAGGATCTGAGTTTTCCAATTGCCCAGAGCAGAATCTTGTTATTTTGAGACTTTGATGGTCTCTTCTGTAGACTCTTTTTCTTTCTCTCTCTCTCTTCTCCCCTTTTGTACTCCCTTCTTTTTCCTTCCTTCCTTTCTTCTTTCCTTCCTTCCTTCCTTTTCCCTCCCTCGCCATATCCATCTTTACCTCCCTTTCTATCATACTTCATTTTACAAGGATTTTGCTTATATAAGATGAAGCAGGCTTGTCATTAATCAGTCTGCACTATTTAATTACACAGAAATTGGTCAGCTATTGCCTACTGAAGGATTTCTCTGAAGCTGAACTCATTCTGAATGCTTTGCTCCACAGCCAATGATTGGGTTATGGAAGGAGACCCTAACCTCTCCTAAAGTTGATTTCACCCTGTGCTTTTGCATTATTTAAACTCAATTAATTTTTTTTTTTACATTCTTTGCAAAGCTGTTATTGTCGTCCATTGATTCTGGTCTAAACACAATTGACTAAGCCTCTCAAATGAACGCCCCTTCAGTATGCCAATGCTCATCATAACAGTTTACTCGTTTATTTACTTATAAAACTGGTCTATCAAAATTATTTCACACTGATACAAAAACTTCAAAGTTAGTGCCTACAGTCCTCATTTCCCCTTCACCAAAAGTTCTCATATCCCCTTCACCCAGAGCCCCAGATTTTCATCTCTTATCAGAATCGTCTTATCTACAGTAATTTTTTAACAGAGTTGTGATCTCTAAGGGTGGATTATGTAAGACCGAGCTTCATTTCACCACATAGTATGCATCAGCCGGGTCTGAAATACACAGCTCAAACAGGCAGATTTGTTGCTATTCAGAACTCACCTCCAGCTTTCCAATCCTGTTTCAGAACATCTTAGACCCGTATCTTCTTATACCTTTAAAAACATCGAAGGACCCGAAAAGCCTGTTTTTAATTATTTCACAACTGAAACTAAAGCAGTTTGAGCATATCTGTCTACTACTGTAAGCCACACACAGGAAGCTTAAGTTCAGTGGAGAGTCTTGTTTTAGAATGCTAAGCCAGGTATTGTCAAAGCACTCTGTCAAGGCTGTGACTCACATATTCGCGTCAGTAGCTTGGCTCCGATATGAAGCCAGTTAAGGACAGCTCATTCCTACCTGTGGCAAAGTGACTATCTCAACATGTAAAATATTAACAAAACCCCAAAGACCTAGAATATTAAGATGATTAGCTGATAACCTGAACAAAATTATAAGGATGTTTATTGTATTAGCATCACTAGTTTGTCTTGTTCTTTTTATTTATAGGCTTCAGTTGTGCAAATTTGTTATCTTTGGTCATAACTGGTTTTCACCTTGGGTCCATACCTAGCCTATTTTTAATGATTTTTCCCCTCATTTATTTATTTTTAATAATATAAACAAGACCCACGGAACTCTCACCAACATAAAAGCCAAGGCTAAAATGACTGAATTCTAGTTCACCAGTCTTCCTTTCTTAATCTCTGCTTCTCCCCCATCTAACATTTAAAATGCTAACTATCCCCCTAGCTCCTTTGTTCATCACCACATTGTTTTTGTTTGATTCAGCTTCAGAGTTTTGTTTGTCTGTTTGGTTGGTTGGTTTTATTTTTGAGACAAGGTCTCTTTATGTAGCCCATGCTGTCCCCAAACCCACCATCCTCCCTCCTTGGCCTTCCTAGTGTTGGAACCATAAACAACATAATGTTGGTTTGTTTGACTGTTTTCTCCATTTTGGAACGGGTTTATTTATTTATTTGCCCCCTTATTCTAGCATTGGGAATCAAACCCAGAGCCTGTATACACTAGGCGAACACTCCATCATTGAGCCACATCCTCAGCCCACCTTGTCTTTTTATTTTTTTTTATTGGACTTTACCTCTGCATCTTTTGATTAGAAAGTTCATTGGCTGATTGACTTTAAGTCCCTCACAGATTCCACTGGGATGTGCCTTTCAGCCACTGCATTTGAGTGAATGCTTTTGCTCATCAGTTTGGGGATGGCTCGCTCTACATTTATGCACATGACTAGAAAAGTCAGAGAGCAATCTCATTCCAGTTGTTAATAAAATACATTGGCATTTTGGGGGGTTGCCTTGGTTACTTCACATTGGGAATCATCCATGATGTGTACTCTGGGTACCACTTCTGGGTACTAGAAGTGGGTACTCTTCCTGAATGGCATCTGTGGCTAGCCGAGCTGTCCTGAGTGGCAGCCAAATGAAGAACCTGTACAGAGGAAGGAGAAGCTGAGCAGGGACACCCTGGTTCTGGGAGGCTGAGTATGAGGCACCAGGTATCCGTGGCCAGGCTGAGGTGCAGTGGCAGATTAGAGACATTGAGTGCACTTTCAGTTCTGCTCTGAGCTAGCTGTGTGACCTTGCAGATAGTTTTACCTCTCTGAGCCTTAAGTTCCTCTTCTGGAGATTAAATATTTAAAAGCTATTTCTAAAGGTCCTTCCAGATGAGGAAGCTAAGAAGAGAGTAGGGGAGGACCCGCTCAAGGCTCCACTGTTTCTCTTTCCCCAGCTTGGTTCACAGGGTCAGCATTCATTCTCCAGAGCTCCTCCATGTGTCAAGGATGCAGGAAACTCGCAATCCAACCACACCATGAAATATTTCAATGTACTTTTCCATCCTACTTACCACTTACTTGTCTGTGCATGGGCAAGGATATGCTTTGATTATGAACAGCAAAGGTATGTATTGGAGCTAACATTAGCCAAAGTAAGGGCTTTGGAGACACAGGGGTACCAAGTAGCTCATAAAAGTCATCAGCAATAGTGCCACTGGGACTCAGCACAGTACCACGCCTCAGCTGAAATGTGGAGCAAGACCAGGAATTTATCTCTCCCATATCACTGGAGGATGTGGTCCTGGATTATATTCCCAGTGCTGAGGAGAAGAGGGTGAAGAGAAGAATGAAGAGAGGGAGAGGAGAGGAGGAGGAGAAGGAGAAGGAGGAGGGAGGGACAAAAGGAGAGCAAAAAGTAGAGAAAGAGGAAGAGGTAGGAAGGAAGAATGTAAAAAGGGGGAGGAAAATAAAAGGAAGATATTTCACTCCAGCTGGCTCTTTCTCCTTGTCATCATTCTTCATTCTCTACTTCTGCTCCATTTGCTGCTTGATAGATGATATCTCTGGTGTTTTATATGGGAAGAGACAAACCTCCTCCCACTCTCTAGTCTACATTCCTAAGAAGGGTAAATGGCCAGTTTTCTACCAAGCCCCTCTACGTCAGCCCTACTCCACTCTACTAGACCAAGCTGAAGTGGATGTTGAGGTAGTGCATCTATTCTCAAGACTGGGATGGGAGAAACTGCTTTTGGGCTTCATAAAGAAACTAAAAAGATATTAACAGCAGAACATAAGGCACTGGCATTTGAAATGAGGTTTCTAGAAGGCAATGATACTTGGCACTAAACATTGAACCCACAAACATGTTAATGGCATGCTAGAGACAGAAGACACATGCTGCTACAAGCCTGCATTTTCTCATGAGAAGAGGACAAGAGAGCCTTGACGAGGGGATGATATCGTTTTTTGAATTTTTAGTAACTTTTAGGGGTTGTTGCTGATTCTCACATCCTTTTAAAATACTGACACCAGTAAAGAATGGGCGGAGCCTGGAAAAAGTATGTTTTCGAGCTCGCTTCCCCATGGTTACAACCTTAAAGTCTGAAGAAAGTATCTCATGGAAAATGGTGGCACTCAAGAGCACAAATGAGCCTAATCCTGCAGTCAGCCCTTCCTCATTTTACAAGAGGCTCAGCAGCTCTCTGTCAGCTGGTGGCAGGGGGACCCTAACTTCCTGTTCTGGGAAATATCAATCTTGGGTTGTCACTACTGTTACATGTATACAGTGACTAACGGCTCACACATTCTTTCAGAGCTTAGAATCAGACCCCAACCAAGCTTGTGTTAGGGCCGTTCATGGGTTAGTCACCCAGGTGCTGGCTCCGATCCAGTCTGCAGCAGAGCTTGGTGTTCACAGATCAGGTCCTCTGTTGGTCTTATCTACGCTGTTCTGCTGTTGTGATATTTGGACCTGATTTGTGCTTGGTAGCTCTTACTGCTCCTGGGTTTGGAAAATAGGTGCTATGTTGAAACTGGCATGTACAGTCTGGATCCCTCTGGTTCCTAAGTGGATGCCTGATGGAAATGACAGATGACTTCTGTGTGGACAGCCATGTTGGCAGTGTGAGGAGACACAGTGGGAGGTGAGCCATGACATGCCATGTTAAATTATTCATACTTAACATGTATTTATTTGAATATTTGAATCACATTCATATAAATGTATCATACCCAGCATCAAATTATATTTAATAGTATAAATCACAAACTGTGACAAATGAACATTTTTTTCAAATTTTATCTTGTGTCTTATGATACTTTTTAAAGGAAAGAAGTCTTTGATGTTGTCTCCTTTAAAATTAAGGTAATCATTTTTTTTTTAAATCTAGAGTATAAGTCCATAAAATACATTTGATACCAAAAGTGTAAAATCTATTGTGGAGCCCAACAGTACCCTTCCCAAGTGCAAATTCTGTGTAGAGAAGTTTATTGAGTTGTATAGAGCTCGCATCTCTGTAATTTTAGTGAATGATGTTATTTATTTGAAAGATTTTTATTTGAAATTTTTAATAATAAAGTTTATTTTAAATTTAAAATCAATAAAACAAAATACCTTATGGGGAAAAGCTTTTGGGGAAATTTTCAGCACTGTAGAATACCTATTGGTAAAGTCAACACATTTTTTTTTTCCTTTAAAGCACTAAAGGTATTCTAGAAAAAAAAATCATACTTCCTGAAACAGTTTCCTTTTAAAAATTAACTCGATCTTCCTCTGTCTGCTTCTGGTTGACTAATCGTAAGAAATCTCCCCATGATGAGATAGTTCCAATTTTGATTTTATCATTGTGGGGAAAAGGAAACTTCCATTTTTTTTTTTTTTTCCTTAAGAGGTATCAGTGCTTCAGACAGATGTTTCTCTGAAAAAATACATTTCCCTGAGATATGGAATTGTTTAAGTTTAGGCAATTAGCTAATTCAGTTGTTTAAAATAAAAAGCTACTTCTAAAACTGATAAAATGGACATGATTTAAAGATTACTCTCATAAGTTAAATTCCAGCAAGAAAAAAATGGAATAGAAGTAAGTGTTATTGCTATAATTTCTTATATTTTTTTTTAAAAGAAATAAATCTATGAAGTTGGAGAATGGGTTCTTGGATGGACTGGTAAGAGACTCTTCATGTGAACAAGTTCTTTAGAAATTGCCCTAAAAATGTTGTCCTCTAGTTGGCCAGAGGATCGTGTTTTGAGTGTACACACAAGAAATCTGTAACCCCAACCATTAGGTGCTTCACTGCAGGTGAGTTAGGCTTCCACAGAAAAGAGTGTGTGTAAGCAAGAGGCATAGAGTACTGCTCTCCTGGCCTTCCATCAGCCTCTTGAGCCTGTTCTTGTCCTTCTTCTGAACACTCCAGATACTCAGCCCACCTTATTTTACAAGCTTGCCGAGGACGGCTGGCATGTCTGCACACATGCTTTTGTCCACTCCGGACGTTCTCTTCCACAGGGAGGACTGTTTGTTAGTGAACTCTGTAGGGTGTTCATCTACAGTCCACCACAGCCCCTCATCTGATTAATGCGGAAAAATCTAAATCTATAGTTGTCTCTCTTTCTTCATCTTAGTCTCATGAACAAGATGCCCCCCAACTGGAAGCATTAGTTCTGTGGAAAGTCTTGCCTGATCAGACCGCTGAGGTCCATTAATTATCAATTCCAGAAATAACTTTGGATTTGTTTTGGATGCGGCTTGACACTACCAAGGCTCACTTAGCATCTGGTTCCCCATATGGCAGTGTTGGAAGGTGAGGCCTGTAAGAGATGATTAAGTTCTTTGTTGAGAGTGATTAAGCCATTCTCCCAAGACCAGGTCAATCCTCACAAAAACAAAGCAGTTACCTCGAGTGGATTGTTGGTGCCTTTTTAAACTCTATTTTATTTACACTTCTTATGCCTCTACCTCCCTACCCTACCCCAATCCTATCTAACACCAGGTAGGAAAGAAGGATGGTTAGTGTATACAGGGGGGTCATAGTTCCCTTAAGCTACTTCCTGCCAGTTAGGGTTATCGGGTTCCTTGGGGCAAGCCCAATCTTTGTTTCAGGGTATCTCTGACTTCTCCTCAAACTGCATCAACAGCAACCAGAAGCAGCAGGAGGGAAGCAGCCGCCATCTTCCTTGGAGCTTCCTTCATGCTCACTGGGCTCTGGCATTTACTGACTCTGCAGAGTCCTGAGATTTAAACTATCTGCAGCTGGCAAAGAGCCTATCTCAGAGTCCACAGGAGGCAAATAGTTTGCTGCTGTGGACAGTCGGAATCAGTCCCATATCCCACACCTGGGATTAAAATGAAACCATGTTTACATATCATAAACCAAAATTTACACAGCAGTAAGATTGTTACAAATAACCTCCCTTTCTAGGTGTCCATTTGTCCTCCCGTTGGGAGTTACAGCAGTGTAAGGCTTTCAGGAGAAACCAAGCCGGCGGACATCCTGACCCTCTAGAACAGAGAGACAAATGGACCTCTTTTTCCTGTAAATTACCCGGGCTTGGAAAATGGACTAGGACAAATATGCTGTGACATTGTCCAAGATCAAGGGGGAAAGCCCATGATTTTGTGGGAAAGCCTGTGCTTGCCTGCAGAAATGTTGTACCTTTATTTAGTAACTCATCAGTCCTACCTCTGACATAGTTCCACTCAGCAATTAGGCTCCTATAGACCGAAACATTGGAAAGAATCAGTAAGAATCTCTTTCTTCTCTTGATTTCAGCCATGGGAAAGCTCATTACAGAAGGGTACAAACTGGGTTTCTATTTACTTTTAAATGTCTTCCACTCTTAAGGAACATCAAAGTTACTATTGTGGTTTGGGGTTGAGAATGCAAATTCATCGTCTCCCTTTCCTGTTAAGGTTTTATAAATTAATTGAGAAAACAGATACAGAAATTAGCTACAATGAGTTAAACTCTTGACTTAGAACAACAGGGTCCAAAAGGTCTTAAGGGAATCCGCTCAAACCCCCTCTTCACGGGCAAGACAGCTGTGGCCTCCCACAGCAAGGACAGCACCTGGCTCCTTGGTCTTACATACCCCATAGAGGGGGAGGACAGGTGCTTCCTGTTTAAAAAAAATGACTAGAGAGAGGAGGGTGGGAGAGTCAAAGAGGGGACTGCATACCAAAGCAAAAGGAGAGCAGGGACCTTACACAGCAACCCTGACCATTGGTGAGCAGCAGAGTTAGGCCCTGTGTCAGGGGAACAGTGGAAAAGACAAAAGGTCCTCACAAGGTTAAGAGTTTCTTTTCTCGGCTGAAGCAGAGGCATGGGGGAATGTTGTCACAGGCCAATGCTGTGACCTGACTTGACTATGGAGGTTTTGTCCCACGGTACCCAAATCTGAAATCCAGCAAGTATTAAATGCAGGTGTGTGAAAGTCACAAAATCCCACCTTAAATAAGTCCTGTGCCATCAGGGCAGAGCGGGCACTAGCAGTGCCGAGCCGACCTGGAAACCCAGTGCTTCTATAGACATGCAGCTTCCTGTTCTGCTTCCTTCCCTCTTTCTGCTGTGCACACTAGGACCTCTCTCGATCTACAGTGTTCACGTGTTCCTTATCCTAATGTCAAAACGTCCAGTTAGGCAGGGAGGAACGTGGACTTGATCAAAACATATCATGTGAACATGTGAAATTCTCAAATCAATAAAAAAAGTAAAAAAAAAAAAAAAAAAAAAAAAAAAAAAAAAAAAAAAAAAAAAAAAGAAAGAAAGGCAGAGGATTTCATTTAAATAACTTAGAATTCCCTCAATAGGGGGAACTGGTGAGCTGGGAATCCAGCTCAGTTGGTAGAAAGCCTGGCTAGCATGCACAAGGCCATGGGCTCAGGCCCCAGCAGTAAAGGTGCCACCAGGCATGGTGACACATAACAGTAATCTCAGGATTCAGAGGCAGAGGCAGGAAGATCAAGGGTTCAAGGTCATTATCAGCTACAATCTACCGGTGAGTACGAGACCAGTCTGGACTATATGTGACCTTGTCTCCATGAAAAGAATGCACCAAAATTCTTTCAGGATTTTCCATGTGCTGTGTGTTATTCTAGGACCTTAGTAAGGAGCACTGAACAAAACTGAGCTCACATTCTGGTGGGAACTGTGGTGACCAGGGAATTTATCTTTGGGGGGGGGGGGGTTTGCCTACTCGTATCTGCTGTCCAAGCTGCTATGCAAACCAGAAAAGCAGCAAATCTGCTACATCTACTTCGAAGATATTGAGGGTGTTGTTCAAGGAGTAATGGCCGTAGAGAAGGCAAGAGTGACAGATGAGGTTTATACAAGTGTCTTATTTAGGCTATGTAGCAGCACTTCCCCCCCCCCAACTATGTGAGTGATCCTGCCTCTGCCTCCTTGGAGTGGGGATTACAGGTATGTGCTACCACACTTGGCTTCAGACACTCTCATGCTAAGGCAGGCAACACACCACAACCACAATTCACTACTCTTCAAAAATTTAATGGTGAAAAACAAGCTTTGAATTCACATTTCTGCCTCGTTTTAACCAGGTATCCAAAGGGCAGTAGCAAAAGATTTTAAATATTGTTTGTTTGCTTTCTTATTTATTTGAGACAAGGCATCGTTTGTAGCCCAGACTGGCTAAGAGCTTGCATTCTTTATATGTCTTGATTGCTTGGATTAAAGGAATGTAGCACGATGTCTGGATTTGGACAAAAAAAATGTTTAGATTTTCATATTTTATTATTTACAGATATGAAAGTTTTCCTGAATATATATATATATGCACCATGTACAAGCTCAGCACCTGTAAGAAGTCAGAAAAAGGCACCAGATCTCCTTGGGCTGGAGTTCTAAGCGGGATGGTTGTAAACTGCCGTATGGGTGCTGGGAGTCAAACCCAGGTGGTCTGAAAGAACCAATGCTCTTCACTGCTGTGCCAACTACCAGCCCAGATTTAAATTTTTATTGCGGTAAGGTAGGTACAATATAAAATGCACCATCATAATCCCTGGGAAGAGTAACGGTTAGCAGCATTCCTTACGCTCAGAGTTGTGCTGTCACCAGCACCAGAATCCAACACCAGGCTTTCCCAGCTTCCTGAACTGAAATCCTGTCACCGTTAACACAGCTCCTCACAACTCCTCCTTCTCTTCATATGCCAGTCCCTGGAAACCATTGTTTTACTTTCTGACTACTAATTTTCCTACTCTAGTTTCTAAGTTTAAACTCATAAGGGGCTCTATTTGTTTAGAAAACTGTAGGTGCTAGTTTTTCAAATGCTACTTTATTCGGGGGGGGGTGTTCTTAAAGCTTATACCTTCCTTCCAACCCCCAATCCCAGGTAGAGGAAAAAGAAGGTAGTAAGGGAAAAGGGACATAGCCCTCTTTATTTCTTCCTGTTGGGTAGGGGTGTAGAATTCTTTGGGGGAGGCAATACCAACATCCATTGTCAGGAAATCCAGAAGTCCAGGTAATGAACAAACAGCAAACTCAGCAGCAGGATGAACCAGCAGCTAGCAGACCTCCTCTGACTTCTCCAAGTGACTGTACTTTTTTTCTCTTGGGCTATCATATTTATACCTCTCAAAGACCTCAGACGTCAACTAATTCCAGCTGGCAAAGATCATGCTCCCAATGAGACAATTAACAGGTGTGGATAAACTAAAATCCCTCACTTGGGATTATAACAAAAATAGGTTTACATACTATAAACCAAGAATCCACAACAGAAAACTCTCTCCAAGATCCATTCATATCGTAGCAAGTATCAGAATTCATTTGTAAGACTGAATAACATCCCATTTTGCAGCTAGCCTATGTTTTGTTTATCTAATGGCTGATGGACATAAGGTTCATTATATGACATACTAAAAATTGTGATCTGAGTATCTGGGTCACCATTTTCAGTTCTTTGTGGTCCATGTTGAGGAACTAAATTGCCAATTTGTGGTATAATTATGCATTTAACCATATAGAAGCATTATACTGTTCTCCACAATAGCTGTAGCATTTTTAATTCTCATCAGCCATGTACAAGGATTCTAGACTATCTATGTCCTAAGCAACACTTATTATGGTTTTCATTAGCACCTCTCTAGTGCCTAGCAGTGTTAGTGTTAATGATTCATGGCCTTATTACACATTTGTTCTTCTTTTTTTAAATTTTTTTATTAATTGCACTTTATTTACTTTGTATCCCCCCTGTAGTTCCCTTCCTTCCTCCTCCTTCTCCATGCATGCCCGTCCCCAAGTCCACTGGTAAGGGAAGTCTTCTTTTCCTTCCTTCTGATCCTAGTCTGTTAGGTCTCATCAGGAGTGGCTGCATTGTCTTCCTCTGTGGCCTGGTAAGGCTGCTCCCGCCCCCCCTCCCCCATCAGGGGGAGGTGATCAAAGAGCAGGCCAATTAATTCATGTCAGAGACAGTCCCTGTTCCCATTACTAGGAGACTGAACTGTCATGGGCTACATCTGTGCAGGGGTTCTGGGTTATCTCTATGCCTTGTACTTGGTTGGAGTATCAGTCTGAGGGAAGACTACTGTGTTCAGATTTTTTGGTTCTGTTGCTCTCCTTGAGGGGCTTCTCTCCTCTCCAGACATTACTATTTCCCACTTCTTTCATAAGATTCCCTGCAATCTGCCCAAAGGTTGGCAATAAGTCTCAGCATCTGCTTTGATAGTCTGCAGGCAGAGACTTTCAGAGGCCCTCTGTGGTAGGCTCCTAACTTGTTTCTTGTTTTCTCCATCTTCTGATGTCCATCCTCTTTGCCTTTCGGAGTGGGGATTGAACATTTTAGCCAGAGTCCTCCCTCTTGATTAGTTTCTTTAGGTGTACAGATTTTAGTAGGTTTATCCTATATTATATGTCTATATGAGTGAGTATATACCGTGTGTGTCTTTCTGCTTCTGTGATAGCTCACTCAGGATGATCTTTTTCAGTTCCCACCATTTACCTGCAAATTTCATGATTTCCTTTTATTTTTATTTTTTATTTTTTATTTATTGCTGAATAGTATTCCATTGTGTAGATGTACCATACTTTCTGTATCCATTCCTCAGTTGAGGGGCATCTGGATTGTTTCCAGCTTCTGGCTATTACAAATAAAGCTACTACAAACATGGTTGAGCAAATGTCCTTATTGTGTACTTGAGCCTCTTTTGGGTATGTGCCTAGGAGTGGTTTAGCTGGATCTTGAGGAAGCGCTATTCCTAATTGTCTGAGAAAGTGCCAGATTGCTTTCCAGAGTGGTTATACAAGTTTACATTCCCACCAGCAGTGGAGGAGGGTTCCCCTTTCTCCACAACCTCTCCAGCATGTGTTGTCTCTTGAGTTTTTGATCTTAGCCATTCTGATGGGTGTAAGGTGAAATCTTAGGGTTGTTTTGATTTGCATTTCCCTGATGGCTAATGACATTGAGCATTTCTTTAAGTATTTTTCTGCCATTTGATATTCCTCTACAGAGAATTCTCTGTTTAGCTCTGTTCCCCATTGTTTAATTGGATTACTTAATTTGTTGCTTTTTAACTTCTTGAGTTCTTTATATATACTGGATATTAGCCCTCTGTCAGATGTAGGGTTGGTGAAGATCCTTTCCCAATCTGTAGGTAGTCATTTTGTTCTGACAACAGTGTCCTTTGCTTTACAGAAGCTTTTCAGTTTCATGAGGTCCCATGTATTGATTGTTGATCTTAGAGCCTGTGCTGTTAGTGTTCAGTTCAGGAAGTTGTCTCCTGTGACAATGAGTTCCAGGCTCTTCCCCAATTTTTCTTCTAACAGGTTTAATGTGTCTGGTTTTATATTAAGGTCTTTGATCCACTTGGACTTTAGTTTTGTGCAGGGTGATAAGTATGGATCTACTTGCATTTTTCCACATGTAGACATCCAGTTAGACAAGCACCATTTGTTGAAGATGCTATCTTTTATTCATTGAATGGCTTTGGCATCTTTGTCAAAAATCAGGTGTCCATAAGTGTGTGGGTTTATTTCTGGGTCTTCTATTCGGTTCCATTGATCCACCATTCTGTAATTTCAAGTCTCTGAAGAAAGAATTAGAAGAAGATAACAGAAGATGGAAAGATCTCCCATGCTCATGGCTTGGCAGGATTAACATAGTAAAAATGGCCATCCTACCAAAAGCAATCTACAGATTCAATGAAATTCCCATCAAATTGCCAACACAATTCTTTACAGACCTGGAAAGAAAAATTTTCAGCTTCATATGGAATAACAAGAAACTCAGAATTGCTAAAGCAATCCTCTACAATAAAAGATCTTCTGGAGGTATCTCCATCCCCGACCTCAGGCTGTACTATAGAGCAACAGTGGTAAAAACTGCATGGCACTGCATTTGTTCTTCTTCTGAGGAACATACTCGCCTTTTTTTTTTTTTATTTTTTATTAGCTCATTTGGGCTTTTTATCTTTGTTTTTTTTTTTTTCACAAAAACAATAGTTGAGTTCTAGGAGTTTTTAAAAATGTATTGTGAATATTAATTTTATCAGACACATATATGATTTATAAATATTCACATTTTATAGCTATCTTTCACTTTCATTTTATTATTTTTTTAAATCTTAGTTATAGTTTGTTAACTTTGTATCCCTGCTGTATCCCCCTCTCTCATTCCCTCCCAATCCCACCCTCTCTCCATAATCTCCTCCCTGCCCCTTTCTAAGTCCATGGATAGGGGAGGACCTCCTCCCCTTCTATCTGACCCTGGTTTATCAGGTATCTTCAGGACTAGCTGCAAAGTCCTCCTCTGTGGCCTAGCAGGCCTACTCCTCCCTCAGGAAGGGGGGGGCGGTCAAAGAGCCTGCCATTGAGATCATGTCAGAAACAGTCCCTGTTCCCCTTACTAGGGTACCCACTTGGATACTGAGCTACCATGGGCAACATCTGAGTAGAGGTTCTAGGTTATATCCACACATGGTCCTTGGTTAGAGAAACAGTCTCATAAAAGACCCCTGGGCCCAGATATATTTGGTCCTTGTGGAGCTCCTGTCCTCTCCAAGTTGTATTAACTCCCCCTTCTTTCTTATGTTTCCCTGCACTCTGCTGAAGGTTTGGTTATAAGTCTTAGTATCTGCTTTGATACACTGCTAGGTAGAGTCTTTCAGAGGTCCTCTGTGGTAGGCTCCTGTCCTGTTACTTGTTTTCTCCTACATCCAATGTCCATCCCATTTGTCTTTCTAAATGAGAACTGATCATCTTACCCAGGGTCCTCTTTCTTGTTTATCTTCTTTAGGTGTATAGATTTCAGTGATAATGTATTTTAAGTACAAGGCTTTTGATGAAGTATGTAGTATACCCATATTTTTTTCTTTTGTTGCTTGGTTCTATGAGAAATCATTATCAAATTCCAAGCAATTCAAATTTGTGCATATTTGGCTACTGAAAGTTTTTGAGACTTATTTTTATTTTCTTTAATATTTCAAATGATTAATTTATCTATATTTTAAGTGTACGAGTATTTTGCCTACATGTATGTGTGTGCACTGTGTGTCTGGTACCCAGGGAACCCAGAAGAAAATGTCAGATGCCATGCAAATGGAGTTATAAGCAATTGTGAGCTGCCAACTGGTATTGGGAATTGATTGCAGGTCCTTTGCAAGAACAACATGTATTCTTAATCCCTGAACAATTATATCCAGTTTGCAATTCTCCTTTCAAAGTTTTAGGTTCATTTACAGTAAGGTAAAAGATTTTCCACATATTCTTGGTGTCCTCCATTATCAAGATTGTCCCTCAAGCAGTGCCCACAGTTTACGAACCCACATGGGCCTTCATAATTACCCAAAGTCCACAGTGTACCTCAGGGATTACTTTGGGTGTTGTAACTTTTATGGGTTCCTGTCATTTCATCATTTTGTTTTCAGCTCCATAAAACAGGTCAGTGTCTTCAAGGAGTTTAACAGTTGGTATTCTTCATTCACCTAATCCATCCACTGCAAGTAAAGTTTTGAATGCACATGAGTCAGTGTTTAAGTTCTTTTACTTGCTTCAGTTATCCTAGCATCATTTGTGAAAGAAAGTATTTTCCTCTCATTGAATGAAACTGGAACCTATACTAAAAGCCATTGGATAGAGATGGTGGATTTAATTTGGGACCCTTGATTTTATTCTGTAAGTCTGTACATGTATCCCTACGTTAGTACTACCTCGTTTTGCATATTTATCTTTGGTGGAAGTTTTAGATAGAAACAATGAGTCCTCTGTTATGTTTGAATATGAAATGTCCTTCATGGGCTCATGTGTGTGAAGAATAATGCCCAAGGGGCAGTGCTGTTTTAGGAAGTCGTGGAACCTTTCTTATGGGAAACATGGCTGATACTGGCAGAGGTGGGTCATGGCCATGGGCCTTCTGCTTCCTGCCCAACCTCTCTGTATCGTGGTCCTTGACATTAGTTCCTATGGCTCCATGGGCTGAACCCATGATGGAAATAAAGTTCCTCAAACAGAGATAGAATAAATATTTCTTCCTTTAAGCTGAGATTGGTTTCTCTCTTTTAAGATTATTTTTCGGTACTGTGAGCAACTTGAAATTCTCTGTAATTTTTAGTATCAGCTTTCTCCTGTCCTCGATGGAGCCTGTTGGAATACTGAAAGGAATGGCATGAAGTGAGGTGGGTATTAACATCTTAGCAATATTATATTTTTTAATCCATGAGCACAAGATATCTTTGTATTTTTCCTTTCTGTTTCCCCAGAAATGTTCATAGTTTTCTTTTATCACGTTGATTAATTTTTTGTCGTTGTTTTTCTTTTCTATTTTGTTTTTCAAGATGTTTTTCTGTGTAGCTTTGATTGTCCTGTAACTTGACCTGTAGACGAGGACGGTCTGCAACTCACAGAGATCCACCTGCCTCTGCCTCCCGAGTGCTGGGATTAAAGGCATGTGCCTCCAACACCCACCTTTCGGTTAAATTCATTGGCAGGCAATTGCATTTTAAAGATATGTTTGCAAATGGAATTGACTTTTAAATGTGTTTTTTTTTTAATTGTTCTTTGCTGGTATGTAGAAAGATACCTCATTTTTGTGTAATGATGTTAAAAACTCTAATCATTCCTCCACAGAGGACATGAGAAAGCTGATACTGAAAATTACAGAGAATTTGAGGTGTCCCATGGTAGCTAAAATAATCTTGAAAAAGAAAAATTGTGTTATAATAGATTCTTTAGGACTTTATCTGTTTGTGTCTCCTGTCAATGCTGATAGTTTGCTTGTTCCTTTTCAGTTTGATTTCCTTGTTTTCCTTGTGTGATTTCCCTGACTAGAATCTATGATGCTGAATATAGAGGTGAAAGTACACATCCTTGCCTTGAAGGGAAACTGGGAAATCTAAAACCGAAAGGTTTTTCAGTCTTTCACTATTGAATCTGATGTCATCTCTATTTTCCACAAATAGCTCTTAACATATTTAAGAAGTTTCATATAAACTCCGGTTTGGAGAGTTATTTTTAATCTTGAAACCATGTTGAATTTTACCAAATGACTTTTTACATCAGATGAGGTGATGGTGTGTTACTTCTCATTTGTCCTGTTAATTTTAGGGTTTTTTTAACAGCCATACAAAGTAATGGTCTAATAGTGACATTTTCATACATATACCTCACAAAGCTGTTCCTATTCCTCAACACTGTCCTTCCCCTTCACCATCCCCTTGATGTCCTACTAAATAAATGCAACATAGTGATTAAAGATTTTTTCAACCACCATTGCCCTGGTTGGGTAATTCTCACTGACTCAGTGTTCAATCTTCCTAATATGTCATATGATTTCATTTGTTGTCCATAGATTGAGATTGTTGCATTTACGTCTTTGAAAGCCGCTTCTCTATAATTAATTATCTTGTGTTTTCTTAGCTTTGCTAGCCATGTGATGCTGGATTTTTACAGCAAGTTAAGATGGGTTTCCTCCTCCTCCCTTCCTCCTTCTTTTGCAAGAGTTTATGAAGAATTGGTATCGATTCTACCTAAACAGCCAATAGAATTCATTGGTGAGGCTATATGGTCTTGGATGCTTTACTGAGAGCTATTCACTCTTGGTTCGATCTTGAGTGACACATTTATAGAGATTTTCTACTTCTTTGTATTTCTCTTCGGATAATTTGTGTTTCTAGGAATGTGTCTATTTCATTTAACTAGCTTATCTGATTTGCTGGCACACACTATTCCTAGTATTCATGCAGAATACTTCATTTCTGTAAAACTGGTACTAATTTCTCTACTCTCGTTTCTGACTTCATTCATTTGTGTCTTCTATTTTTCCTTTTTCTGTCTCAATGGACTTGCTGAAATGTCAACTAACAATAGAGTTTATTGATTCTATTTCCCTCCTCTCAGTTTCACTTATCTCCACAGTAATCTTTGCTATTTCCTTCCTCCTTCTAGGTTGGCAGATGAAAGCTTTGTTTTCTCTTCTCATGGTGTATATGCTCAAGATGTAAAGGTGATAGTTCATTGATGTTTCTCGTGTTTTAACATGCAAACACTTGGAGCTCTGCCTTTGCTGTGCTCTTAAATTTGGTATGCTGTTTCTGTTTTCAACCACTTCTGAGCATTTCCCCATTTCCCTTTTGATTTCTTCTTTGATTGTGTTGTAGTTTAAAAACAGGTGGTTAATTTTCACACACTTGTGATTTTTCTATTATTCCATCCTGGGTTTCTAGCTTTGGTTTTATTCCATTGTGGTTGGAATATATATAGTCTATCTTGGAGAATGTTCCATGTGCATGTGAGAAGAAATTATACTCTGTATTTCTTTGGATGATATGTATGACTGTTGGATTTAGTTAGCTTATCACGTTACTCAAGTCTTCTGTTTGCAAAGCCACCTTCTGTTTGATTGTCACATCCATTTTTTAAATGGGATATTGAAGTTTCCAACTCTTGACTATTTCTTCCTTTAGTATATCAGCTCACTTCTTATATTTTGTGTATATACGTTTATAATTGCTTTTTCATGAACTAACTCATATGCTTGAGCCAACACAAAAGTCACTATTAAACTTTTCCACCTGAAGTTTTCTCTTTGTGAAACAAACAAACAAACAAACAAAAAAACTAAATGTTTTCCTTTTCTGTAAGCTCCCTGCTCATATCCTTAGCTTATATTTTTGCTGTTTTTAAATTGTTACTTTACATGATATATCAGTAGTCACCTGAGGATGGAAAGTGGGCAGGGTTCAGCAAGAAGGGAGGGATTTGAAACATACCATACTGGACTGGAGAAATGGTTTAGCAGTTAAGAGCACTCACTGTCTTTCAGACTTAGGGTTTTGTTCTCTGCACCCAGATGGCATCTCATAACCACCTGTAACTCCAGGTTCAGGTGACCAATGCCTTCTTCTGATCTCCATTGACGCCAGGCACACACATGGTGCGCATAGATAGATGCAAGCAAAACACTCATATGCATAAAATTATATATATAATAAAAATCTAGCATGCTTAGGCTAGGGGAAAAAGAGAGTGGTTAAACTCTTGCAGAAGATCTGATTTCTGGTCCCAGCACCCATGTCATGCAATTTACAGTCGTTTGTACTTCCAGCTTCATGGGATCCAAAATCCAAAGACCTTTCCTGGACTCTGTGGGCACATATGCTCACATGTGCGTATACACACTCCCACACAGATGTACACATAAAGGAAATAAATTTTTAAAAAGAAGTGGCATGAAGAAAATTTGGAGATTTTATATATATATATATATATATACTTATTCACTCTCAGGGCTGTAGAGATAGCTTCATGAGAATACAAATACTTACACACAAATAGGTGTAGACATATGTCAAAATAGAAACTGTACATTTCAGTTATCTAATGTTTGTGTGTCATTTATACCTATATCTAAGCAGTTGAACGTAATAGACTGAGGAATAGCCTTTAAAATAGACTTACTGGTGAGCATTAGGCAGTGGGGAAAATTATGAAAAAATTTGAGAGAAAGACAATGCTCATGGAACTATTTCTATGGCATCTTAAAATTAAATGCAAAGTCAAATGCATAAAACTGATGTTGGGGGAATTCAAAGTAGCATCTTGTAGACTATTAGTGTGAACTATGTATGTAATGCTGGATGAGTTGGAGACCATTGTGAGCTTATGTTCAGCTAAGAAGACACGCACAGGTATAGAAATTTTATTGCAGATATTTGTGTATTTTCTGACTCTGAAAGGGGTGAGATGAACCGAAATGACTGTACTCTGTGCTGTCTTGATTTCTGAGCAATCTTCCACAAAAGAAAGAAAGAAAGGGGATTACGAAGGGTGGGTGAAAAAGGAGAAAGGAAAATATAATCAAATGTTTAATACCAAAAGACTACAAATATTCACCCTGTGAATCCAATATTAAAACAAAAATAAATATCAGAGAAACCCAAATGGAGAAACACTGTACAAATATCTGATGAGTATGTCTCCCAATTATCAAGGTTTTCATAAAAAAAAATCATAACATCTCTCCTAGACATTTTGCCCTCTGGGATGTATAATTATTCCTTCCTTTCTACTCCTGCTCCTTTGCTGAATATGAACTCTGATCCATGACTTGTCTCCAGTGCATTACTGGGAGGGGCAATGTTACTGTGGGAAATTGGAAAACACTGGTCTATCTAGTTGCCAAGGCCAGCATCATCAGTGATGAGTCATGTTGAAAGAAGGTACTCCCAGCATGATACAATGAAAATGACACCTCACCCCCATGTTCTCCTCTCCAAATTCTGTAAACCCAATATAACCATAAGTAAATATTAGAGAAACCCAAATTGAGGAACAGTGTACAAAATACCTGACCAATAGGTCGCCCAATTGTCAAAGTTCTCAAAACAAAGTCTGAAATTTTCTCACAGACCAAAAGAGGTATCTGAAAGTGATGATGCTATTGTTTATATGATCCTGAAATAAAGAATAAGACATTCATTGGAAAACCTAATGAAATCCAAATGAGTATGCCATTCAGTCAGTAATGATGGACTAATGGCAGATTATAGGTTTTGGAAGAATATAAATTGTATTAGTTATTTGTTTCATGGCTATGATCAGATGTCTGACAAGCAACTTAAGAGAGGATGGACTGATTTTGGGTCATTTTGAAGATGTATTCCTTAGTGATGGTAAAGGCACAGAGGCAAGAGTAGTTCTGTGGTGTCAGGACATGAGGCCCACATTGTGGAGAATTATTAAGCAGAAACCAGACAAGAAATAAGGCAGTGATGTAGACCTCATGTTCCCCAGTAACCCAGTTCCTCTGAGCTGGCTCTACAATCTAAAGGTCCCAAAACTCAAAACGCCATGTCTAGATGAGCAGCACAGTCTACATGATGCAAAAGACATGGCATCAGGAGAGTGACGTGCCTGGTCACACTGAGTCAGAAAGCAGGGAAAGCCTTGCCTTCTCCTTAGGATTCAGTCTGGTACCACAGCCCGCAGAATGGTACCACCCACATTTAACCCAAATGAGAAACTTCCCTCATGGCCATACCCAGATGCTTGTCTCCTAGATCCTTTCATGTTGAGAATCAATATTCTAATTTCTTTACCTCCTATGAGATTTTATTTCAGGGCTCCCTATTCTATTCCATGGGTGGCTATGTCTATGTTCTTGTTAGGTTTTGTTTGTTTGCTTTATTTAATTGTCAACCTAACACAAGCTAGAATGTTCTGGGAAGGGCAACTGAGAAAACACTTCCATCAGATCGCCTATAGTCAAGTTCTTGGGGGAATTTTCTTGGTTAATGATTGATGTGGGTGGGCCCAGCCCACAAGGAGTGGTACCACCCCAGGGCAGATGGTCCCAGGTTGCATAAGAAAGCAGGCTGAGCAATCCAGTAAGAAGCATTTTCCCATGGCTTCTGTTCCTGCCCACAGGATTCTGCCTTGAGTTCCTTCCCTGAATTTCCTTAGGGATGGACTTAGTTACTTACTTGGTGTAAGATGAGATAAACCTTTTCTTCCCCAAGTTTCTTTTGGTCATAATGTCTTATCAGAGCAATAGGAATTCTACTTAATATGGTCTATCTTTATGAAATTAGGAAACATTAGACATCCAACTTTTTGTTTCTTTTTCAAGATCTTTTGTCTATCCTTGAGACCCTTGAATTTTTTGCATGAATATTAGGATGAAGCTATCTATTTCTAAAAAAAAAAAAATTGTAATTTTAATAGAGGTATCATTCAATCTGTGGATCACATTGGGTAATAGTGATTTTTATGTTAGCCAATCTTTTATTTCTGTAAAAAATACCTGAAACCAACATTAACAATAAAAAAAAGCCTGAAGCAGGGAAGATTTATTTAGGCTCATGATTTCAGAAGGTTTTAATCCATGGTCACATGCTCCAATTGTTATAGGCTTGTCATGGGATAGAACATCATGTTGGAGAGGGCATGACAGAACAAAGCTGCTGACCTTATGTGTCCAGGAAGCAGAGAGAGAGAAAGAGAGAGAGAGAGAGAGAGAGAGAGAGAGAGAGAGAGAGAGAGAGAGGAGTTAGAGACAAGAGATACATTCAAAGGCAGGGCCCTAATGACCTACTTTCTGTAGCCAAGTCTATGCTTTTACAATCAACTTATCAACAGGTTAACTCACTGATGGAAGAAGTTAATGTCTTCAGAATAAAATTGGCTCTCAGAAGCACCAACAGCTGGTGCATAAGTCTTTAATACATAGGCCCTTTGGAGGTATACAAAAATATATAAAAATATTTTACAGACTATTAAGTTATAGTCATAAACATGGGATGTCTTCCACTTATTTAGCTCATATATATATGCTAATATATGCTCTCTATATATGACTATATAAATATATATATGTAACTTCACCAGTGTTTTGGAGTTTTTATGTATAAGTATTTCATCTCTGTGGTTAAGATACTGATTATATTATGCCTTTCAATATTATCATTAATGAAATTATTTACTTTATCTTCATTTTTAGTTTGCTTATTTTAGTTTATAATAAAGCAAATTATCTTTGTATGTTAACTTAAAAAAAGATTTGTTTTATATGAGAGTGCACCACGTGAATATGCCCAAGGAGGACAGAAGAAGGTATTGGATCACCTAGAACTAGAGTTATAGGTGGTTGTGGGTCAATGTGTGAGTACGGGGAACTGAAGCCAGGGTCTCTGTAAGAACAGCACGTTTTCTTAACCGCTGAGCAATCTCTCCAGTCCTTGTATATTGACTTTTATATATCGCTGTTTGTATGTTAGTTATAACTCTGTGTTCGATCCTATTTGGTCATGATGTGTAATCCTTTAACAGTACTATTAAATTTGTTTGAATAGAACTTTGTTGAGGCTATTCATATCGGTCTTCATAACAGATATTCTGTAGTTTTCTTATAGTATTGTTGTCAGGCTTTGGGAACTCATGAAATAGTGGCATCTTGAAATGAATAGAACTCCTTTCCAATTGTCTGGATGGGTAAAGGATAATTGGTGGTGTTTCTTTAATTTTGTAGAATATGTCAATGAAGTCATCCTAGGCTTTTCTTTAACGGGAGGTATTTCAATGCTGGTTCAATCTTATCACGAGTTACAGAGTTTCTTCATGATTCATTCTTGGAAGACTTCGTGTCCGTGGGTGTTTGTCCATTCATCTAGGTTATCTAACTTGTTGGTGTATTGTTTATAGTTCTCTTTTATAATCTATTATCTTTCTGCAGAATGGGTAGTAATGACCCTGCTGTCATTTCTGATTTTAGTAATCTGACACTACTTTCTTTTGTTCTTAGTCAATCTAGTTAAAGTTTTATTGGTTTTTGTTGATATTTTTGAAGAGCCAACTTTGGGGTTCCCTGATTTTCTCTATTGTTTTTCTATTCTCTATTTTGTTTATCTCTACTATAATCTTTATTATTTCCTTCCTTCTGCTGGCTTTGGGGTTAGTTTGTTCTTCTCTTTTCTAGTTCCTTAAAGTATAAATTTAGGTTGTTGATTTGAAATCTTTCTTAATGTAAGCATTTATAGCTATAAATTTCTCATTCAGCAGTATTTTTGCTGCATCCTGTAAACTTGGATGTTATATTCTAACTGCTCTTGTCATTTCTTGTCTATTTTACTGTTTTTTTTTTCAGAGTGTGCAGTTTAATTTCTACATATTTGTGAAGTTTTCAGTTTTCCTTTTGTTTTTGATGTGGGTTGGCGAACAGTACTCGGGGCCAAACCTAGGGCCTAATATAAGCTAGGCAAGAATTCTACCTTTGAGGTATACCCTCAGATTCCCTCCTCTTATTGATTTCTAACCTCTCATGTGTCTAGAGAAGACATTTTGTCAGATACAAATATTTTTAAATATACATAAACTAATTTTGTAACATAACATACAACCTATCTCAGAGAATATCACAAGTGCTTTTGAGAAGAATGTGTACTCTATTGCTGTGAGGTGAAGGATTTTATGTTAGCTGTTGGATTGAATAGGTTCACTGTGATGCTTGAACCTTCTGTCTGAATGCCCTATTTTTATTATTGAAGTGTACAAGTATCTCTGTAGAACTATCATTTCTTCCTTGGAGAATATCATGTTTGCATCATATATTTGTGGACTCTGGAAATGTTTGAGATCATTGCCAGATAGAACGGTTATTAATGTGAAATTCTCTTTTTTCTTAAAACTTTTAAAGTCTGTTTTTGTATGCTATCAGTAAATACGCTCCCCAAATCTCTTTTGGTTATTATTTACATGGAACGTATATTTCATAATTTTATTACCAGTGTTTCTTTGAATCTAAAGTATAGATATTATATAATTGGATCCTATTTAAAATTCTATCACTCTCTGTTTTAGCATCCAAAGAGATCATTTAAACTAATGATCTTCTAAGAAGAGACTTATTTTAGACATTTTTCTATTTTTTTATGGAGTTTATAGTTTGGTTTTTTTCTTAACTTCTGGATTATTTGTATTCTTGTTTCTATTTCATACATAAATGCTATAGTTATATTTTGTAGCTACCATGGATCTTACATTCAGTGACTCAAATGTCCAACAGTTGGTTTTGGATGTACACTTGTAGAAGCTCAAAAGCATACAGCTCTGGCTCCACCTTTATGTTACTGATGTTAGAAACTGGTCAGACTCAAGGACAGTTCCACACAATGTTTGTGTGTGTGTGTGTGTGTGTGTGTGTGTGTGTGTGTGTGTGTTTGTCTTTTGGGTTGAACAGAAAATTGAAAGGAGAGTTTCAAAAAAGCAAAATTAACTTTATACTAACTTTAAAAATAAAAACACCAAAGTCTGAACTCAATGCTCCTTTGAAAAAATACCTGTGTAAGGCAAGCAGTGGCTTGCTGTGCAGACAGGAATCAGTGAAAACTGGTGTTCCACTGCCGGTCTAACACTAATAGTTCCCGCTATTGACTCACAACTCAGAATCCTGCCAAAAGTGGGTGGTTTTCAGTGGAATAAACAGAAAACAACTGACTTTACAATTTTTCAAGTGTTGTTTGTGGGGAACCTTAGCAATACACAACACTTCTTGGCAGACTCATCAATACGTAGCCTCAGTATTGTCATGTTAACTGTCGCCCTCACCAAACAAGCTGTTATGGGAACATTAATTTAGTAAACATGTCCCAAAAATCCTTTGGAGAAGCTGCTGCTACATAACATTGTATTAATCATGACTGCCACATATGAAAATGAACCACACTGTGGTATAAATGGTGTATTTCCATTTATTTAGATATTTTTTACGTTGGAACTTGCTCATGTTGAAAATGTACCCGACACACTTAACATATTGATCATATCAATGTGGCAACCAGGGAGTCATCAAGTTTGGTTGTCATTTTTCATACTCCTGGGACACGTTTTCACAATTCTTTGGAGTTGTGGCTTCTGCAACTGCCCAATGGGTGATAGTACACATCTATGACCCAAGAAAAGACCCAGACTCAACATTTGAGTGTAAAAGAACTTGCTGCCTGGCCTGACGATGCAGGTTCAATCCTTGGGTTCTGTACCATAGAGAAGAGGTAACAGACTCTTCCTACAAGTTGTCCTCTGATCAGTGCTGTGATATGCATGCACCTGCCCACAACCACACAAACACTAGTTAATAAATAAATGTAAAAAAGTACTTAAAAGCAAAAGCAAAGTGAACTACATAATTATATCTTTTCTTGAGCCTATTGGAGACCTAAAGTAAGAGGATACAGAAATAGCCTGTCTAAGGAAAGATAGGACCTTCTCTGAATGGTACATTAAAAGCATTCTCAATTTCTGATATTTCCTATTTATGGTGTGTTTTTTTTTGGGGATATGACCACCTTATAATTCAAGGATCATCTTTACTTAGAACTCTTTGAATTTATTTTACTATAAATGGAAATTTTAATAATGATGTAAAAACAGAACTTCAATTTTGTGCAATTAAATTGGTCTTGCAAAGTTCATACATTTCTCTCTTATTATACACAACATAAGCATTAGTCTGTAAATATATGCTGGGGACTTTTTTTTTTTTTGGTCTGATAATATGACCACACAGATGTTGCTATGAGGGACTTGGGGGAGAACTGGGAGCCATCTCTCAAAGAGGTTGTGTCTCCCAGGACTATCTAATGGACACAGTTAGGATAGTAAGAACTACCATATATCCAAATGGAGATGGGTGATGAGATGTTCAAAGTTAAGATAAGCCCATTCTCAGGTCATTCATTTACCACAAATGGGTATCACTAAATTATTGTTCCCAGGTATGGCATCATATGGTTTACCTCCTCAATGTTTACTATCGGCTTAAACCTACAATGTTCAAACATATGCCAAGGAGGAAGCATCCTGTATGACATGGTGATCAGCTCTACTGTGCCACTTGGGAGCTTTGTCTTCAAGCATCCTTCATCACCACTTCAGAGCTCAGTTGGGGACATTAGAAAACACTCTGTCCACAGGGATCCCTCATTCTCACACCATCCTCTCTACCACCTTGTGTAGAATGATGTTGCTATTACCTCTTCCATGATGACCATAACATTCACCTTTTGCTTTTACCTACTTATTTCCCAACACTTATTTCAGCACTGTATGTGAAAGGGTTAGACTAACTTTGTAACCTGTATGTCTTCTAAAGACTATAGTTTTGAGTTTTAGGTTCAGGTTAAGCTAAAGCCTCTTAGTACCTTTCCAGAGAATGGAGAAATGTGACCCTATCTGTGAGGACAGATAGAAAAAAAAGCAAGCAAGCAATGACCTTCACTCAGCAAAAAGAACGACCAGACCCTTGTCTTCAAGATAATGTTTCTTAGCAACGAACCCAGAGAGCTCCAATTCTTCTTCTGAGTAGCTCCTGACCTCCAGCCAAGAGCCCACAGCCCTAATCTTCAAAGATGAGCTAACCACCCCCACCTTCAATTGCAGCTCCATTCACACTTGGCAGGACTGGCCAAGCTTGAGCAGCTAAGACTAACCAATTATCTTACTTTATAGCTTCCTCATCCAATCCTAAATTGCCAAAACTGCAGCTTCAAATTTCCCGCAATTTTTCTTTTAAAAACCTAAAGGCCTTTGTCTCCCGGTGCCACTCTTTGCTGACCGGCGGGGGTGACCCCATTGTGCAATGGTTAATAAACCTCTTGCTTTTGCAACGAGTCGTGGTCTGTGGGAGTTTCTGGGAAGGGTGCGATCTTCAACTCCTGAGCTGTGAGACCCCAGGTCTTACATATGCAAGTTTAGAATGTTAACCATGTGTTTAAAAATGAGTAAAAGAATACGCTGTCACCTAGCCGTGGTAGTATGTGTGCTCATTTCTCAGACCTGGTGGGTGGGAATTATCACCTGTGGAGCATTCAAAATACAGTGATTTTACTATAAACTACTTAACAAAAGAAGTTGCCATTGGGTTTGATGTACTTTTTGCATGTAACATGTCTACATTTTCCAATTGGAGTTAACCCAGAGGCATTCATCATTTTTCAACAGAACCTGGTTTTCGGTCTTTGGGCATGGGGCCCACTCTCCAGGCAGTTTCCCCAAGCTGGAAACCCTTGGTCACCATTGGCTACTTCTCGCTCTCATTTCCTATTTCTGATTAGTCTCTGCACCTAATGAGTCTCCTGCCTTATCTTCTTCAGCTCCTGCCTTTCCCCAAGCCCTGGCTGTCCATCTTGATTGAAAGCCCCCATGACTTTTCACCTGGCTTTTTATACTGGTTTTCTCACTGATTTCTCTCCTTTGAGAACCAGTGTCCTACCCTGGTCTCGGTGTGTTCATCCTATAATCAAGGTCTTTGCAAGGTTTCTGGAATTGAGTTTGGGATTACCGAAGACATGTCCAGGTCTCCCTTTCCATCTACCTCCCTTTCCCTCTCTATTTGCACACTTGGTACTCCATACATGGGCCCAAAGGCACAGTCTCTCTTGCTAGCAGGCTTTTGGAAGACGTCACTCTGTGGAACTGCCCTTTTCTTAGGCTTCTTTGTCTGCTTAGTGAGTGTGCACACATGGGCTGCAACCTTGACCCAGGGCTTTTAGGCAGAAAGGCCTGAGTGTGAATGCTGCTTTGGTCATTTGGTTGGATTCCCAGATCTTAACTTTCCTAATCATTAGTAGCAGTAGTAGCAGCCTTCTGATAGTGTTCGGAACTAAAAGAGAACGATAAAGGATCTGGTACTTTAAAGCACGGCACTATGAGAGCTTGAAGACACAGAGAGGAAAGCGCCATGTTATATCAAGTCCTACCAAAGACCTTGTTTTACCTTAATGACCTTGATAAAAGCTTTAACTGAATTCAGCCTCAAACGTGAGCAAATTCTGAAGTGCTAGTTTAGAATTTCAACACGTGAATTCGAAGGTACACATCTGCTCAATGATAATATTCCTCAACGCCAACTTCTCCTGGGCACCAGCCCATCCATTCTTTCTCTTCTGCATATGGACTTGAATAACTGGCAACCACTGCTCACAGCCACCAGTCTCTGACACCTTTGACTGCTTAGGTTCCAGCAAGCCTGGCCCACCAGTCATAAGTAAATCCTCTCTAATGTTGTGTAGCTTCCTTAGGTGGGTTCACTTTCCTGCCTATGTGATGTAGCATGCCTTTCCTGCTGTACTCCAACCCTTAGTGGTACAACTGACTTCTCTGTGATTTTCCATATGTGGCTATAAGTAAAAACCATGATGTTTGCTTTTGTATCTTTAGGTCAAGTTGTGTCTTCTCTATTTGTGGCACAAATTTCTCCCTGACTGAGGTGCTAGTCCAGCACTCTTGCCTTTACTGACAAAACTATAGAAGCCAAGCTTAGGAGCCTGAAGACCCCGTGGTGTGTCAGACTCTGAATCTTTCTTTAGTTGCTGTAAAACTGGGAGTGGGAGAATTTCTGAGGAGGAGCTGGTGATGGAGTAAGCCTGTGTGGCCTTGAAAAAAGCCACTTTACACCTCAATAGCTGACTGGTTTAGATTAGAATGTGATGGTCTGTAAAGGCCTTCTAGCTCTACAATTTGATTTCTGTTAATGTCTGCAAAGGTGGATTTGATGATTTAGCTCATCACTCCTAATTAATTTCCAAAAGCTAGCTCCCCCTCACCCAAGCACAGGATAAAAGGTTTCTCTTCAAAAGGTAGAACACTACCAATATGAACCTACACAATAAGCTGCCTGTACATCTACATTTGTGACTGCTCTAAAGTGAAAAGGTTCTGCCTCCTTCCCTCCCTCCTTCCTTTTCTCCCTCCCTCTGATTTTCCCTAAACAAGGTTTTTATCTGTGTAATCCGGGCTTTCTTAGAACTCTGTAGACCAGGCTGGCCTTGAACTCAGGGATCTGTTTGCCTCTGCCTCCCAAGTGCTGGGATTAAAGGCATATGCCACTACATCCAAGCTTCCAAAGGTTTGTTTTAAAGATGATACCTCTGAGAATCCCATGAAAGGGAAGAGAAATGAGTGAGCATGGGAACCTGAGACATCAGGTTTGACTTCCAAGCAAGAGCACATTCTCTACAGACCTTATTCTTCGAGGCATAAGATACCTGCCTTACACCCTTTACTATAGTCCCCTCTGGAAAAGATCATTTGTGGATCTCCATCACACAACACAAGGATAGATCAGTCTTACATTTCTGACTATAAGTCACCAAATTCGGTGAACGTGAAACACATATATGTTTGAAATTTTCCTGCATAGAAAAACAAAAAACAAAAACAAACAAAAAAAAAAACAGGGCTTTTAGAGACAGCGTTAAAGTTTGGCAAACTCAAGGTATAAGAGACTGTATAGAAATTATTTGTATACACGTCCTTCTTTTCAGTAGACTTACCAATGGGTATGTGCTAAGCATGGGAGCAGTTTTTTGTTTGTTTGTTTTTTGTTTTGTTTTATCTCTAGGTTCTGACAGAAGGCCCAGAACATAGCAGGTTCTTGGTAAGTATTGGTTGAATGAATATGAAAGATTCTCAGTGCTTGAGGTGGGCACTGTGCCCGGGGCATCTGACACGAGTCAGTGAGTAAAGTGTGGGCAGCAGACAGTAAAAGGGCTTTCAGAGAAAGATGATTAATTGAGGCCTTTATGTGCTAACCCGTCACACTGTGGCACTCTGAAAGCCTGTAGGAGACTGTCAATCTCCTTTTTAAGCACTTTAAAACAATCTCTGTTTAAGCACTGTAACCTCAGTTTTGATGTCAGCAAGCTCCTGGGCTCTCTTTTGCTGATTTGGTAATGATTCCTTGAGAAAACACTCAAATGGAATCAGGCATGAATATTGGCTTACTTTGAGTAAGATCAAAATACATTTCTCTCAATCAAAAAATACTGACTTTTCTAAGCTGGGCAGAGTTTCCTTTCCAGAAAGCAGAAGAGGGTTCTAGGCGTGTGTCCAAGGCCAGTGTTGTCTGAGCTGTGTAGTAATTGCAGGCAGCCATTTTCTTCCTACATTTTACAGGTGAGATTTTTATGTAAATGAAAAGTCAACTGCTTAAGTGGTAATTTAGTTTGTTCTCATTTAAAGATAATCCCCATTTCACAAAAACGCACCATAGATGTAAAGTGTCCTGTTATTGCTCAGGACCAAAGTGGTTCCTGGAACACTGGGTTTCCAGTTTAAAAATCAGGAGAATATTTGCCAAGACAGAACATATCAATCACTTCACATGACAGACACCTTGTACTAAACCAAAAAGCCAAATTACCTCCTCTTTGCAGCTGATAACCAAACATCAGAAAAATAATAAATGTTCCTAATTTGAAAGACTAGAGGGTAATCTTGCAAATAAAAACACATTTATGTACATGTAACTATCCATATATTACACGTGTATTATATATCTTTAAACAAATACTAAAAGAGTGGTAGAGGATTATTTATATACTTATGTGGACGTACATTAATAACTGACTAGATGACCAGTGCCCTGTTTAAAGTATCAGGTCTTCCCACCACTTTAGACATTTCACTTCTGTTGCCCTATGATGTTCAGACACAGAATGGCAGACATTGAAATTAACACCTCTACGGACCCTCAAGTTCTAGAGTTGCTATCAATCAAGAGGAAACTAAACTTCCTCTGCAGCAAGAAGCAGCTGCCTGCCATGGTATGAGGAAAATATCACAATGCCAAGGGCCTGCAGCTGTTCCCTCAGTAGTTATGAACACTGCAAGACAGCAAGAGTTCATCTCACATGATGGCTATTAATAAAAACACTATGATGAGGAAAGATGCCGCACACCACCTAAGTTTTGTACCAGGCCATCTTCCTGCTACCCACTCTGCCTGCATCACTTCCCCTTTGGGCTGCCCTTTGACCCCTTGAAAAGGGGATGGGGTGCTATTACTTCAAAGTTACAGGTTTTGTGTCTGAACAGATAGAGATCTCATATCGTCTTAGAGACAGAATATACCTTCATTGATGAAAAATCACTATCAGAGATCCTTTAATAAAATACAAGAGAAAAGAAATATTCCTTTGTATTTTTGAGTGAGGAAGAGGAGGTGTTGAGGCTGTTACTAAACCAGATATAAATGCTCCAGTCTGTTAGGGTACCCTTTGCCACAGTCTTCTCAGGTCCTCATGAAGGTTTAAGAAAAATCAATCCTAATCCCATGTGACCTCAGGTCTCACTTGCTTAATTCACTGTGTAACAGCTTTTCTTGTGCTGGTTGATTTTAGAGAAAGGTTATGGAGGTGTGACAGAGATATGAAAAACCCAGGGCAACTAATACTGTTGTGGTGGGAGGATCTTTCAAGGAAACACAAGTTACTGGTGCTGGGTGGTTGCTCTGGGTGAGAATGTGTCTTTTGGCCCCCATCCTTGAAGGTAGGCATTGCTCTGTGGGGGGGGAAAAGTGTAGCATAGTGGATAACGGATCACTGGTCCCCAACTAACCTGAGGTAGGTTCACCGTATGATGAGTTTCTCAAACTTACAGGGCTTTGACGATGACTGACTAATCAAAACAATGAAAACTATTAACAAAGGTAAAACCCGATGTAGAACGTTCAATATCGATAGTGTTACTTCATGCTAAATGGACTTCCCCATCACAGTGAGTGAAATTTCTCTTGGGACATTCCATTCTCTCAGGAAAGCCCCTCCTCCCTCCAGCCCCCATCCTGGCTGTGCATGTGCCTTCATTTCCAATTGAATTTCAGTTTCACATAGAGTAAACATATTTTTTTTTTAAACAAGCAAAACAAAGCTCAAGCCCTTCTTTTGGGAGGAGTTCCAAAATTACATCCAGTACTCAAGCACAAGATGACTAAGGCAGCTTGCCCGGCCCCAAACCACTCTTTTCCTAAGCGCTCCTACTGTCTGCACTTCTAGGCTAGCCTCTGGCCCCCTTGGGCATCAGAAGAAGCAGACGTGAGTCTCAGAGAGGTGGCCGCCTGTGCAGGCGCAGCAGGTGCCCGAGGATGGAGTCCTCTCAGCAGGAACACTTGGGGATATTCCCCTCACCCCACACACTGCAGCTTCCATGGTCAGTTTGAACAGGTTTTGATGAAGATCTAGAATGTGTGGCTAGATGCTGAAGAGAGGCGGTGTTGGTAGGCCTTCTGAGTGGGGGGGGGGAGCAGGGGGGGGGAGCAGCGGGGGGCGATAGAGCAACAAGGCTCAGGTTGGATCTTATGTCAGTCCTGTCCTGATAAATACCAAGATAAAGGCAAATTATACAGGACCTGAGAAGAGATCAGTGGTTTAGATTTTCCTAGTTGTTTGGGCATAAAATTACCAACATGAGAAGGTTTTGTTTAATTATTATTATTATTATTATTATTATTATTATTATTATTATTAGCCTTTTCAAGACAGGGTTTCTCTGTGTAGCCTTGGCTGTCCTGGACTCTCTATACTAGGATGGCCTCAAACTCACAGAAACCCACCTACCTCTGCCTCCCTGGGTACTGGGAATAAAGGCATGTGCCACCATGCCTGTCTGAACATTAAACATTTTAAAGGAACAAATTCATTGTTGCAGGACCTTTCTTGGCAGGCATAGAAAAGTACTTGGGTCAAACCATGTCAAACAGGGAAAATAACTACAAACAATACCCAAGATAGAAGTGACTGGGACAAGCAAAGTTTCTTACCCAAAGCTCAGACAACAGAATATCAAGGAGTGGAAACCACCACCCCCCCCAGCTCCCCGCCCCCAAACCCTGTGGTCTGACAAATCAGCAGTTCACCAAGGAGTGAAGCCCAGCAATGCAGGAAAGCACTCTTGCAAGATTAGCACCCTTCTCCCTCTTCTCTCTTCTCTACCTTTGTGCCCCCTTTCCCTGCTCTCCCTCTCCTTACTATCCCCCTTTCTCTATCAGAGTCACATTGTATCTGTGTTTTCTTTTTTTTTTTTTTTAATGGAAGTCAATAGGAGGTTGGTTACTCACAGATCATAGAACCATCACACATACAAATGATATTGCTCTAGGAAAAAAAAAATAAAAGAGAGTAGCAATGCACACACATCCTCCTAGCACTTGGGAAGCAGAGGCAGGAAAATTCTGAATTTAGCCTTGGGCATAGTTAGCTTGGGTTAGCTTGGGCTACATAGCAAGACTGTGTCAAATAGAGAAGAGGAAGAGGAAGAAAAAGAGGGTGGGGAGGGGAAGGAGGAGGACAAGAAGCTTCAGAGTTGACAGAGTGTTTGGTATATAAGTGCATGAATGACTTGCGAAATTCATGGCTGGGACAATTTAACAACATCCTGGCCATGCTTCTCTCCTTATCTCACATATAAATTTCCCCATATGTGGAGTTTTGAACTAAAATTGTTCCCATAGGCTCATATGTTTGAATAATTGATCCCCAGTTGGTGGAATCGTGTAGGAAGGATTAGAGGTGTGGTTTTGTTAAAGCAGGGATGTCACTGAAGGTGGGCTTTGGAGTTTTGAAATCCCTCACCATCCCAAACAGTCAGCCTGCTCTACCTTGGACTTGTGGCTCAAGATGAGAGCCCTTAAAAACTGTGATAAAGATGCTGAAGTGTAGCTCTTCACAGGTGATGGCTTCCATGAGGGTGTGTGGGAAAAGGTTTTCTTTAAAGTTTTCTTTAAAGTGTGTGTGGGGTGAGGGGTATGGGGCGATTCTTTCCTATGATCTTTAAAGGGCTGGCCACTGTGAGTTTACCATGCTCCGATGAGTATATAGGCAACACAAAATGACTTGGTGTGTTTCTCTTTTTTTGGAGGGTGGTGGCACAGGTTGGGGGTTGGCATGGGAGGAATAGGAAATTAGTGTGATGGGGTGCATTATATAAAATAGCCTACCACAGAGAGCCTCTGAAAGACTCTGCCCTGCAGAGTATCAAAGCAGGTACTGAGATTCATAGCCAAGCTTTGGGCAGAGTGCAGGGAATCTTATGAAAAAAGGGGGAGATAGAAATACCTGGAGGGGACAGGAGCTCTACAAGGAGAGCAACAGAACCAAAAAATCTGGAGACAGGGGTCTTTTCTGAGACTGATACTCCAACCAAGGACCATTCATGGAGATAACCTAGAACCCTTGCTCAGATATAGCCCATGGCAGTTCAGTGTCCAAGTGGGTTCCCTATTAATGGGAACAGGGACTGTCTCTAACATAAACTGATTGGCCTGCTCTTTGATCACCTCCCCCTCAGGGGGGTGCAGCCTTACCAGGCCACAGAGGAAGATAATGCATCCACTCCTGATGAGACCTGATAGACTAGGATTAGATGGAAGGGGAGGAGGACCTCCCCTATCAGTGAAATGGGAGAAGGGTATGGGTGGAGAAGAGGGAAGGAGGGTGGGATTGGGAGGGGAAGAGAGATGGAGCTACAGGTGGCATACAAAGTGAATAAACTATAATTAATAAAAATAAAATATAATTTTTTAAAATTTCCAAATATTAACAAAAATATTATATTGGGGAAAATATGTAAGTTCTTAACTACCGATCTTGTGCTATGTCATTCTGCCTGGTGCCTCACTTCTAGCCTGTCACAATGGTCATAGACTCTAACCTTATGGAACCAGGTGCCCCAAATTAAACACTTTCTTTTATAAGTTGTATTGGTCATAGTGTCTTATGATAGCAATGAAAAAGTATCTAAGACAAAAATTTAACAACATCCTGACCATGATTCTTTCCTCATTTAGCATATAAAAATTTTTCAGATTAGGAGCTATTTGGTATGCTGGATGCCACATTCAACAAATTTCCTGAGGAAAACAAAGAAACTGGCAAACAATCAACTGGCCTTTTGGCAAGGGCCAGTTGTGCTGACAATACCTAGCCCATAATCTATGACTTGTGTGAAAAAAAAAAAAAAAGAAAAAAGCATAATTTTCCACCCACTGTTAGAAACCAGTGTTTCTTCTGTCTTTGCATGACATTGATTTATAAACTTCTCACAATTGCATTCTCACATTTCACCAATGTTCCTGCAGTTCTCAGGCCAACAGACTTTACTAACCCTCAGATAATAAAAGCCTGGCAGCATCGCCCTAGATTCTAAGAGGGGCCTCCTTCCCCTCTCCTCTAAAGCACACTGCATATACCTGGAATTCTGAGATCTGAGCTCTCTAAGCCTCTTGTCAGAAAGAAGGAAACTATATTCAGAGGGCTGATTGAGTGCTGGGAACAGGTGGCCTTCTGTAGGATGAGGTCATCCTCCACACAGGCCAAACCCTATGCGGCCAGTCAGTCTATCGTGTAAGCCCAGAGGCCTCAAGCGTTCATCTGAGCCTCTTTCCTCGGGACAGAGCTGCAGAAACAAAGAAAACAAATCTGTGCTTCTACTTCTGAAGTCTGGATTCTGCTTTGTTTCTTCTTCGTACACGAGTATCTGGCTTTTCTTTCCAGTCATGTTTTGGCCAATGCATATTGCATAACTACTCATTTGGGCAGAGGTTTTTCTGAATTCTCTGACATTATCATTAATATTCCTAATGATCTGACTGGCTCTCCTGAACCTCTGCTTGTAGATTTTTATATGCCATTATTTTAAAGTTGAAATGACTGCTTACTAAATAGACAAATCATTATCATTATCCATGTGTAAGTATGGGCTGGCCACAAGATATTCATTGAGCCATGAATACTCATCTGTGATGTTGGCAATGCAAGAGGGTGGGGGAAATGGTAGAAAAGAAAAGGTTCTGAATGGGATACTTTTAGGCTTCTGGCCTTTAAAACATTTATGAATAAGTGAAAATACAGGTGAACAAGCACATTCCATATTGGATATGAAGCACACTTGTTTAAGGAAATGAAGGTTTGTTTAGATTTTTCCCTCCTTTCCATAATCAGAAGCTACACAGAGAAAAACCTCATAGAACTGCCAGAATTGAAAAGCAGATAATAATCATGTTGTGATGGAGGGAGGCAGGTTTTAGTTCTAGGGTGAAGGTAGGGGATGAGAATAGATAAAGACTCATGTTAGGTAACTCTCACGATAGATAGATAGATAGATAGATAGATAGATAGATAGATAGATAGATAGATAGATAGATAAAAGAGAAATGAACAAATAACCAGACTTTTTTGACTTCTTATGTTAATCATCTTTTCTTTTCCTCCTTTTCTCAAAAATGAAACTAGAGGAGTTGAGTTCTGGGCATGTGAGTATTCTAGAAAGAATCAAGCCAAATGCAGGCAAGAGTGCTAAATCTGACTGCCAGGAGAGAATAAGGAACTGTGATCTAATGAGAAACTCTCGATCTAAGCTATAATAATAATAATAATAATAATAATAATAATAATAATAATAATAATAATGTGATAGTAACAACAACAAATATGTGGCAGAAGAAAAAAAACACAGTTTATGTTTGTCATTTATGGGTGTGTACCAACTTATGAACTAATTGTGCTTTGTGAAGCCCATCATTCTATTGGAAACAATGACTTAAGGAGAGTGAGGAGGAGTAAACAATTGGCTGGCTGCTTTCACAAAAGTCTAGTGAACTTTTTTTTTAAGTTAAAAAAGCTGAGAAAGTGAATCATCTTGCCCAAGATTTTTCTAAGAGTTGGGAATAGAAGCTGATCAAGGGATTTCCCCTCAAAGGACCTAATACTACGGTATAATGACAGTATGATGCAGAGGGGAGAGGGCAAGGTGCCAAAGTGACAGGGAGGAAGAAGAAGACCACATGAGGTTGGTAGAGTGGAAACAGTCCTATAACAGGGAGCAGAAGCAGGCCAGGATCTTATCCTGCAGGCAGGAAACAACGCACGTGCACATTGAGGGAGGGGGTGCCTTTTATTGCCCAGGACAAGAGTGTACAAGGAGGAAAATGACACTAGATGGAGTCAACGAGCTCTTCCCCCAAAATTTTAGCATTCTTTAAAAATTTTTAAATACATTTTTGACATCTGTTTGCTTACTATTTGTTTATTTTATTTATTTATTTATTTATTTATTTATTTATTTATTTATTTATTTATTTGTGTGTGTGCATTCATAGGTGTGGTCAGAGAACAACCTACAGAACTTGTTTCTCTCTTTTCACAGAGTGGTTTCCAGGCTTTGAACTCAGCTCCTCTGGCTTGGCAGCAAATGCCTTTACCAGATAGTAAAGAAATGCTACTGAGGAGGAGTAGTAATAATAATAATAATAATAATAATAATAATAATAATAATAATAATAATGTGATATTAACTCAACTCAACAGAATGTCTTTTTTCTGATTTTTGGCTTTTTGTTTGTTTGTTTTTAGATCCTCCCCACTGGTTTCTCAACCAAGAATCCATTAATTTATGTGACAAATGTTTAGTCTATTTTGTGCTGGTTGCTGCCCCAGGTCGTATGGCTAAGTAGGGAATAAAACAGAAAGGAGGCCTTTTCCAGGAGGCCTTTCTAGCTTATGAGATAGGTCAATATCAAGCAATTAAACATAACTTCTGATCCTAAGTGCTGTGAAAAAAAATACGATGCAGTAATGTTATAAGCTATCTTCGATATCCCTCAGAAACTGGGTAGTTTAGTCGAGAGAAGAGAGACCTTAAAAAAAGCTATGCAAAGAATTAGGGGACTGAGATGTCAGCACAGGACCCTGGGCTAGATCAAGCCTAGGACAGCTAAAAATGGGGCAGCCTCTGGGGCTGATTCCAAGAGCACGGAGGCACAAATGATCTGAGGCCAGCAGAACTGGGCCTGTCACAACTTGAAGCGTGGCATATCTTTATTCAACAAGTACTTTCTAAGCATCTACTGTGTGCAGGACATTGTCCAGAACACAAAATGAAAACGAGAAACCTCTCACTCAGTGGTTCTTGACCTTCCTAATGCTGAGACCTTTTAGTACAGTTCCTCATATCGTGGTGACCCCCAACCATAAAATTATTTTTCTTGCTGCTTTATAACCGTAAGTTTGCTACTGTTCTAATAGGAATGTAAATACTCGTGTTTTCTGATGATCTTAAGTGAAAGGGTTGTTCCATCCCCAGGTTGATAGCCGCTGCTCTAGCTGAAGGATGTGTGTGTGTGTGTGTGTGTGTGTGTGTGTGTGTGTGCGCGCGCTTAAAGGAAATTAAAAGTTCTGGAAGGATGACAGATGCCTCTCAATTTTATTACATGCCAGGACCTACTGTAGACAAAACCGCAATGCAGGTATGTGGGGTGGGAGGCTTTCTGGGAACAGTCATCTCAAACAATTCCCTGAAGAAGACCTGGGACCCTTTAGAGCTGTCAGCTGCCTTTCTCTCCTAGCTGGGTCAGGTCTCCGCAGAGGTGAGTCACCTAGCCCACCTTTCCCAGACGGTGGTCCTTTTCAGGCTAGGTCGGGTGGGGCACGGCCACAGGAATCCCCCCGCCTAAAACTTGGCTCAGAAAACCCAGACAGGGGAGGCCCAAGCCCAGGCTCCGTTTAGCACCTGATTCACCCAGGGAGTCAAAGCCTGAGACTCTGCCGGTAATTAGCACTAGGGAGCCCCAGGGGAAAACGCCTTTGGGGACTTGGGGACCCCCTACCGCAGCGCCCGCCTCCGCCCCCGGTGCGCGTGCGCGAACTGCAGTCCCTCCCCCCCCCCCGGTGCGCGTGCGCGCTGGGCGTCCGGCCGCGGGGGCGAAGGCCGCTCTCCCCCGACGTGCGCAGAACCCGGCGGCCATGCCGTGTCCGCGGCGGAGCGCGCTGCGAGCGCCGCCCTGGCGCCGCCTCCCGCCGCCCCGCCCGCGCGTCCGAACGCGCGCCGTCTCCTCCCGCGAGCGCGGAGCGGCGAGCGCGGCGCGGCCATGGGGAGTGGGATGAGCCAGGTAACGTCCGGGCCCGGCCGCCCCCTCCTTCTGCGGCTTCCGCCGCCAGGCTCGGCCCGCACTGCTTGCCCTTTTGAGAGTCTGGACCCGTGCTGGATGTGGTCTGTCTCCCTCCCCTCAGACCGGGCCTCTTGACGCCTGCCACCCACAGCATTGGTGAACCGGGCCAGATGGGCGGCTTCTGTAATTTCCTCTTTTCCCCAGATTTGTGTGCGCGTGCACAGAGAAGCCGCCCTGGTGGGGAAGTTCACGGAGACATTAGAACTGACCTGGCTTTTCGGTGTCAGGAGCTGGTTGATTGACCCTAGATTGTGGGGCTTCCGTAGGGCAACCTGTTGGCTGGCTGTTGAACCCACTAGGCCTTTTAGAAACATCTGTCTTTGTCCCTGTCGTGGTCCAAACCCTCTGGGCCAGTTTCCACACCCCACCCCATCATTCTCCCTAAGCTGGGCATGGTCTGGCGGTGACTGTCATCTGGGGTCTGTTTGCGTCACCCTGAAGGTTAAAGAGCTTGCTGTTTCAAAGGGAAATCTTACCACGGTTTTAGATGTCTGGGACTAAGACAAGTACTTCTGTTCAAGCATTTTAAATAGTCCGGGCTTTGGTTAGCTTCTGGCATCATGTCCGTCCGACCCCTCCCCCCCCACCTCGTCTCCATGTCATGTTTGTGGGATCTAATGGTGTGGCTTGCTTTCTCCTTTTCTTTCCTTCACCCTTTTACATTTGTACCTGCTTTGCGGTGAGGAGCTGTTGCAGTGGTTTAGTTACTTCCACAGGAATGACCATTGAATCAGGGATCCAAGATAGGGAAAGGGAACATGTAGTTGATGGAATCCTGCATGCTTTTTGCACAGACTTCACGCATTTGTGTGTTGTGAGTTTTGTGTGTTCGTGACTAGGATTTAATTTTATTATTATTATTTTGCCAGTGATCAAATTTGAAACAAACACCCTTTATTGGTTGTGTTATGCTCTCATTAGCACGGGGATCCGCCAGCACTATGAGCATTCTGCTTTTAGAATTTAGACCAGTGGGCTTGGGGGCTCTATTTGCCTTCCCCCTGACTATGGTCGTGCCTCAGCGTCCCACTGGCATTCCTAGTTCGCCCCCACTGTTTACTGTCCCTTTCTGCATTTGGTGTCTAGTATTTTATATTATAATTGAAAGAATAGGTTTAGGTGTACAACTGATTGCCTAAGGGATGTTAATGTTACATTTCTCTGCAAAAGTGGTATTATTCATATCCACATTGTGCTATTTACCTTTTATAGTAATGGATTTCTTGACTGTTGTATCATAACTATCTTGAACAGACACAGTTTTCAGTGTAGAAATGGAAAACTGTATGTGCAGAGAGAAAACTATATATGTAGTATGGTTCAACACATACTGACTGTACTGTTCCTGGCCAGGTTTAGTGCTTTGGGGTCACAGAGGAAGGAAGCCAGTGCAGAGGAGAAGGAGGTCCATCGCAGGCCTCCTCAATGTAGGCCAGTGCTTGTCCAGTAGAAATATAACATGAACCAGACAGACATTTAAGTTTTTCCAGCGAAATTTCTTTGAAAATTTAGAACAGATGATGATCATTTAAGGAATGCTATTAAACTGAGTATATTTAAGATACTTCAATGTGTAACCAATAAGTACAGTTATTCATGTAATGCTTTTTCTGCAGTCTTAAGTTCTCATTAGATACTTGCTACATTTTAAGTGCTCAGGAGCCACTGTCTAATGGCCACTGCTGGCATCTCTGTACTCTGTGTATGGGAGAGGTGGGGGAGCTCACCAGGTAGAGGATGGAAGGCTCTAAAGATAAATTTCCAGAGTGTGGGGGAAAGTAGGTATAGACCTAAATGGTGCCTTCAGTCCAGGCAAAAGATCCCTGCCACAACAAACATGCTTATTCTAAGATCAGAGGGAATTACCCAGATTACAAGGCAAGACAGTGGCAAAGAAAATTGCTGGATGCTAGTAACCAAGAGCTTTAACCAGAGTTCTTCCATGAAATGTTGCCTAACTTGAAACAGCCCCCCCCCCCCCGACTTGCTGGGAAAAGAAAATAAAGAACAGTTTATTTACAGAGTCAGGAGAACATGCTGATGGTGGAGATGTGATTCCAAGAATATAAGAAAAAATGTTTACTGCCTTAGAATTTAAGATTGTCATTTGGGGGGTGTGTATCTGAGGTTCTTGGGGCAAAATTTCTCATCACCTATAAATTGGTCATCTTTGGCAAAGAATTATGGTCTGAACAATGTAAATTCCACTCTTTAAGGAGCCAGCAGTTTGTATCCTCTTGGTAGGTGTTTGTCCCAGTTTCCTCTGTTATTCTGAGGGTGAAAGGGAAAAGGCCCCGTGAATTCTGTCCAGTTAAAGATGAGAGAAAATAGCAGCAGACAGCAAGCAGTTGGGTCCATCCTTTTTTGAGCTTCATCTCATGTACCTGTACTTCACATGTCTAAGGAAGCCGGTTTCCTCTTTGTGCACATTGGGAAATGGAGATTTGGAGAGTGTAGGTAAGACAGCTACATCCTGATACAAGAGGTGGTAGAAATTGGGTTTCAGTCCCAGCTCCCATGGATTAGAGAGTGATGGATTTCTTTCCTTTGACTAAAGCTGCCAGTTTGTCTCAAGTAAATTCTGAAAATCTCTAAAGCTTACCAGAAAAGACCACCACAGATTAAGACTCATTGTAGAACAAAGTCAGTCTCTTCCTTCATGCTTGACATTGATAAAGGAGAAGTTAAAGGCAGGCAGCTATAACTGTCTTTTAAAATTATTTTGTGTGTAAGTCCCAAGTAGATGTTCAGAGCTGACGAGAATATGGTCACCAGTGAGTTTGTGGCTCCTGGGCTTTTGAGCAGTTCTTTGTTGCCTAAGAGTAACTTGCTTGTTCCTTAACAACCCGGAGAAGCAGTGCTGCTCATTCCGCGCCTGTTTTTCACCTGAGGCACACACAGCTTAAGGAACTGGGCACAGGAGCAATTACTCAGTTGTGCTTACTGCACAAGCATGAGTATCTTGAGTTCGAGCCTCAGCACCTGGGCCAGAAGCCAGACAAGGTAGCATGTGCTTAGAATCCCAGTCCCAGGGATATGGAGACAGGAGGACCTCTGGGGCTTGCTGCTTAGCCAGTCTGGCTAAACTGAGACCCTGTCTGAAAAAAAAAAAATAGGTACAGAGTAATTAAGGATAAGTAATTTAAGGATTACTGCAATACCCCATTATAAACAAAAACAAAGTCAAAAACAAAGAAAAAAATCCCTGTCTCTTTACTAAGCATGATGTCACAGAGAACTGCCCCCACATGCTCCTTGTGTGTGTGCTTTAGCTTGATCAGCCTAAGATAATGACAGGTGGCAGGAGTGTTGCCATTGTAGGGCAGGAAATGAGGACCCTCTGACATCTGTCCCCCAGTTAAAATTAGCTGCTTCTGCCCTCCACATGCACACATGTTCACATATCCCCATACACATATTGATATGTGTGCATGAACAAACATACACACACATGTGTGTACAAGGAACTGGCCAAATTACCCAGCCAGTGAGTGGCAGAGTCTACACTCAGCCAGTTGATCTGGCTTCACAACCACAGAGTAGAGGGCCTCCTGGTATGACTGAGGGACCATCCTAGGAAATGTTTCTGGTAATACTGGGACTAACTAAGTACACTGTTGTGTGTAAATATCATTTTTCTGTGGAGTCTATGAAGGCTAATTGACTGTTTTCTCAAGAGTCTGGAACAGTGTGCATTTTTAGAGTGAGGACATATACATAGACCCCTATCCTTACTGTCATCTGATTAGTCTTAAATACTGCAATACAAACAAAACAAAGCCAAAAGTAAACAAAGAAAAACCCCTGTCTCTTCATTAAGTATGATGTCACAGAACTGCCCTACATGTTCCTTGTGTGTGCGCCTTTAGCTTGATCAGCCTAAGGTAATGACTGGTGGCAGAAGTGTTGCCATTGTAGGGCAGGAAATGAGGACCCTCTGGCTCTGATATCTTTGTCCTCTAATAACTTCCAGTATTGTTTGGCTCATGAGCGTTCATCTGACTGGCCTGGTGGCCTCTTCCTCCTCTGTGCCTTTCCTGGCAGGCAAGGATATTGCCCTGGCAGTTAGTAGGAAGCCTGCTATCGCTTCAGTTGGCATTTTCCATGAGAATACCTTTTTGCTAAGAGGGCAGGGATACCAAAAAGCCAGATTTTCCCTTGCTGGATTCATAGATACTTAAAACTAAAAGACCTTCAATGGTTAGCATAATCCAGTGTCCATTTTCTCTAAAATGTTAGAATAATGCCTCTCCCAGTCACTACTCAGATTCTTGGGTGAAGTAAAGGAGAACTTTAGGTGACATTTTTACAAACTGTAAAGTGGCACATGAGCTCTGTGATCGATGTTCTTGGATCCATTCCCTGCTGAGCACAGTGATGGACTGGTCCTGGGTCTGGCTGACATCTGCTTTAGAATGACTATGAGAAGGTAAAGGAATGAAGAAAGGATTACCGTTCAAAGGAGAAACGATGCCCCCAGTGTAGAGAAGGGTTCCTCAGCAACTGCCCCATTGACATTTGGGCTGATATTTGTTTGCTGTATCATGGGGAGCTAAAAGGCTTTCCAGGCCTCTACCCAGTGGATGCCATTCGCATCTTTCCCTACACTGGCACCTTGCAGTATCCCCTGGGGAGCAAACATGTTCCCAGTTGCCAACCTCTAGTTTAGTGTTCTCTGTATCAGAATCCCCTGAAGCCTGTTTTACCTGGAACTGTGTATTTATCACAGAGTGGACTTAACCCTGTGGGAAGTACTGTTTCAGTATGAGAAAGTGCTGGAAGTCTCGTATTTTTGTCCTGGTAAAGACTGTCCATTGTTAGCAGGTAACTTGGCTATGTTTGTTATTAATTCCTGCATCTGTCCATTCACCATTCAAGTTATACTATTCCACACCTGCTGCTGCCAAGGCTCAGTGCAAGTTCCTGTAAGGGGTGGGGGATGCTGAAATATGAAGACTCTCCCCTCGGCATTGGTTCTGGGCATGGAGGATCCCACTTTAGAAAGTGAACGTGTTTGGGGCTGGAGGCTGGCAGACAGATAGAGCACCATAACAATATTGTCTTTCCTGCACCCTCAGAATCTTGTCTTTACTCATTTTTTTTTTTTTTTAAGTATCTTGAACTAGGGATTGAACTTAGGTCCTCACATGTACTGGGCAAATGCTGTACCACTGACCTTCATCTTCAATGCTTTTTGGTTTGTTTTGATTGAAGATCCTGTTTTTATGGCCTAGGCTGGCCTTTAATTTGTAATCCTGCTCTAGCCTCCCAGGTAGCTGGGATTACAGGCATACAATATGATGACTATCTTTTCTCCTTTAGCATTACATTTTTGTTTAAGGATGCATAGTAGATAAATCTGTGGCCAAAGAGTATTGAAAAGTCTCTGTTCTTCCACCATTCAAGGAACCCATCAAAGTTTTTCCAAATGTCTTTGGGTTTAAAACCTAGAAAAATCCCTTTTGATCTAGGAAGAATTATAATGCCACACCCACTTGAAATACTGCTTTATGCTGGCTGTTTCATCAGGAGTTTCTCATCTTTTGGGATAGAGTTCTCAGATTTTGTGGCATCCTGAAGTACTAAGAAAAGTTTAAAAATAAATTCCAAACATTTCCTGCCTCCAAAGTACACTCCATTTGGATATAAATATGTTTCCAGGTAAAGGATTTGTGTTTTTTGCACTTTTGTGAGGTTGATGTTAGAGATGAATAATATGTAAGTATGATCAAGAGGAGCTGCAAACTCCTGTGTGCTTCCATGTGATCCCGAAGTGCTTCTGTCTTTTAGGGTTCTTTTGCTACTGTGTCTACTGTCTGGTGACTGACAAGCATCTTTCTGACCAGTGGCTTCCAGGGCCAGTTCCTCCGTGGTTGTGCAATTATCTCACCCGTTCCCTGTTAGTGTGCCACACGGTGGGAAGGGCTGTGCCCTGCCTTGGTTTGAACATGGTGTGTGCCCACAAAAGTGTGTTGAATCTTGATCCTCAATATAGCAGTGCAGGTAGGTCCTATAGGAGGCATCTGAGACCTGAGGCAGCGCTCTCATCAATGGACTGATGTTTTCCTCCCAGGAAACTGCCTGTTGCAGTCTAGTCTCTCTCTTCCACATGTACCAACATGCCCTTCCACTGCAAGCCCCTGTCAGATGGTGCTGGGCCCCCATGCTCTAGGACTTTCAGAACACCAAGCCAAACTAGACCTCTGCCCTCTATAAGCTGCTCAGTGTTTGGTGCTCCCCTGTAGTGGTAGAAACTGAGCAAATTCCTTCCTGGCTCTTCAGGTTAGTCAGAAAGTAAAAAAATGAAAGTTCTGAGTACTGAAGACTGTGGTAAAGAAAATAAGACCAGACAAAAGGAGAGAGCGAGATGAGCAGTCTGTGACCAGAAGAGACCTCTCTATAAGGAACCCTAGGGTAAATGGTAAAGGAGGGTGGCCCAGCAGAGAAAGAATGATGACTCCAAAGGACAAAGATGATCAGGACCAATTCTAAGCTTATTCTTCTAGAGAAGAAAAACATCCCCAGGTCACATCATAGACTTTTTTCCAATCTGCCTTTGCTGCCTACCAGATAATGGTGTCTGCCTTACCCCTGTCTGCATTCTCACTGGCCTCCTGTCCGCTGGGCCCTGCAGGCTGCTCTACAAACCATCTTTCTGTGGGCAAGTCATTCCAGTTGGTTTACTTCTTTTTTTTTTTTTCTTTCTCTGTGCCCAGAGGTTGCCAACAGTAACAGTATCAGCCAAGTGGGTGAGTCAGACTTACTGTCTTGTTTAGATGATGACGCTGACCAGTTGAGAAGTTTACCCAAGTACTGTTTAATCTGTTGGGAACCAGCCTTCCTTGATTTTGTTTTGTAATTCCGTTTGGAAGAGAACCAGACTTTAACTACAGAAATGGGTGGGAGCAATTTGCATACTAGTCCAACCCATGAAGTTTTAAATCACTGTCCTGTCTAGAAAACAAAGTTAAAAGATGACTAACCCCATTCTGTCCTTTCCTTGCAGTTTTAAAATGCATGTAAAATCCTCATCTTTCATTATTTTTCAGTAAACAGCTTCTCTAGCCAGACTCTTTCCTGAGCTGTCTTTATGGCCTGCTTAGTTTCACATAGCTTTCAGCAAGAACTGTAAATCTTGTGCCCTGGCAGGAAGACCTGTCAGAATTGAGCTACCCCATGTCTTAATCCTCAGCCCTGTACTAACAGGGACCTTTCTCTAGTCTTATCCACATCCCAGAAGGTGACTGACTGCGTCTTCCTGTAAATATGGCATGCAGACTGAGTTCACTAATGCAGCCATAGCTTACCATTTTGGGGATCCTTGCTTTTTTTGTAGGATTCATTGCTCAAGCACCATTCACCCATGTCTCATTCTTGTACTGTATAGTTAGGCCTGCAGTGGCTGCTTCTGTCTCAAGGACATGTGACATTCCTTGTTGTCATTATGCCCCAAGCAAAACAGGGCATGGCTGTTGGCACAGTGTCTACAGTATGCCTGCTGCTATAGTCATGTAAAGCTGATTGAACATATATGCTTATTAATACAATGCCATTTATATAAGGGGCCATGGATCATTTGGTGCATGGGTGTCCTAGAACCAGTCCTTAAAGGACACGAATGCAGGGGCACATAGCGGTTACAAACTATGTTTACTGGCTATGGTCAGACAGGGTTTCTCATTGTACCCTTGGCTCTCCTGGAATTGCTTTGTAAACTAGGGTGGCCTTGAAATCAGAGATCCCCCTGCCTCTGCCTCCCGAGTGCTGGGATTAAAGCATGTGCTACCACCACCAACCAGCTCAGTTGTACCTTCTTAATTTACCGTATAATTGGGTAATTTTTTTTAAATTAAGGTAAAAATGTCTGTATACCATAAAATCTGCATGCTAGCACTTGAGGCTCCTGCCTGTGTTTCCATGTGGCTAAGTTAGTGATGTGCTCTTGCCATCTCCTCAGGTGTAGGTGAGGTCAGGGAATGCTAAGGGTAGGACTGAGACTGAAAATATAGGAAAGCCAGTCTTGGAAGGTCTTCAAAGGTTCTGGCGCACAGAACCTGCTTACAGTTTATGTTGAAAGCTATGTGAAGACTGAAGCTTATGAAGGATCAGCTAAGGGCAGGGAGTAGGTAAGTAATTACCAAAGGTTTGCTGCATCATCCAACATTATTGATGAAGGATTTCGTCATTAGCATGATTGATTGCATGCTCAAGTCTATGGCTGAGCTTCATGAGAAAGTAATCTCAAGGTAGTGCAGCTATGCAGATGTGCCAGGAGAAGCCTCAGTTGCCTTTCTACACAGGTTTTTTTTTTTTTTTTTTCCTGGTGAAAGTTCATACCAAGGACGCGGCTGTAAGCAGTGGAATCCAAATATAGCTATTTTAGTAGAACAGGGCCAATGGCCAGGAAAGCTTAGGGACAAAGCCTCAGGGGTTACCCTACCTGGAGCAGATTCTACAAGAATTCCGTTGAGAACATTTCTGTTGGGAACCCAAGATGCCAGGAAGGCTTGGGGACAAAACCTCAGAGGTTACCCTACCTGGAGCAGATTCCACGAGTATTCCGTTGAGAACATTTCTGTTGGGAACCCAAGATACTGATACCATAGCCAGGGTGCCGAGTGTGCTGTCAGCCCAGTACTTGTGCTGCCAAGGAACACTCTAAATTGTTTCTGAATTATTGTTCATAGTCAGGTCATATGCTTCGACTAGAGCTGTAAAGTCCTGTGGGAACAGGAATCTGGCCCTGTGCAACCTCTATAGTAAGAGTTGAGCACTACTCCAGAGGAGGTGAGAATGCTGAACCTGCCCTCAGAGATGTCTACCCAGCCCACTCACAGGTGCTGTGGTAGTGAAACCCTGTATTGCCCACATGACTTTATTTTTCTTCTTTTGAAATGACATTTCCAAGGTACATTAAATACTTTCACCCATCCTAAATTCTTATCCTCAGTGCAGGACCAGCTCTCCCAACCCATGTCCACTGCCTGCCCTCTCTCCTCATTCCTGTACAGGAGCCATGTGTTCTATTCTAGATTAGGTCTTATTCTTGTCCACAGGGTAAGGTATAACCAAAGAATCAAGCTGATCATAGACTGCACAGTCCCTGGCATCCACCAGTGAGCCCCCTCTTAGTGATTTTTTTTCAACCCTTTTAAGATGGGGAGTTGAGCTCATTGTCTCCCCTGTCTTGAATAGAGTCTTTCTTGCCATTTGAATACTATTTTTAATTATGAGTAGGTGTGTGTATCTTCATGTGGGTGTATGTATTTAAGTACAGGTGCCCAAGGAGGCTAGATGTGTTGGATGCCCTGGAGCTATAGTTTTTTGCAGACAGTTTGAGCAGCTTGGTGTGGGTACTGAAGACTGAATGCTGGTCCTCTGGAATAGCAGCAAGTGCTCTTAACCTTTGAGTCATTACTCTAGCCTCTTCCTTGCAATTTTCAACAAATGTCAGAGTAACTCTTCTTTCAGCATTGATTGTGAATGTCCCCATTTCTATATGGTTGAGTTGTGATGGACTATGATTATTTGTTTTTCCAGTATCACCAGTTGTGTAAATTAGCCAAAAGAGCCATGTTCTGAATATGCCCATTAGAATTTGATATCACATCCTAATAAAGACAGGAGGTCCAGGGAATGGGAGATGAAGGTAGAAAAGCTCCAGGCAGCTAAATGTTGCCAGGAAATCTTAGCTTGGGCCATATGCAAGATGAACATGCATTAGAAATGCTATGGTTCCACTCTGCTTCATAAAAATAGGGACCGTGAGAGGATGGTACTGAGGCAGCAGGGGACAGGAGGACTTTATGGCCACAGCATCTGGGTGTGTGCAGAGCCTGGAAGCCAGGTGCAACTAGAAACTGGCAGGGAAGTCATTGTACGTGCTCTTAGTTTCCAGAGCATTTTCATAACTGGATTTCACTATCTTTGCAAAAGACTGACAAGGATTTGCTTGGTACTTTGAAAATTATGGGGTGTTTGTGAAACATAGCCTCTTAGCCCCTCTGATGTCTTCCATAGGGAACGGGGAATTTTCTAGTCCGGCAGAGAAGCAGGTCTGGCAAACAGTCACTGAATGGGGTCGCAGAACACTGTATACTATTAGTGGCACTTGATAGTGGACACTGTGTACAAAGATCTTGAACACGGGCAGTGATGGAAGTGCAGTGTGGAGAAGAGTGGTGTTTTCTCTGAATGCCCAGAGCACCATGCCATCCGTGTTCTAAGCTCAGGGATCTTAAGGGAGTTGAAAGTTTATAGTATAACCTTTTGAACAAATTTTCTTAGTGGCTGTGGTCAAGGAGGTGCTGGGAGTTGGGAATGGTAGGTGAGGGGCTTTGGCCTTAGCTGGGTCATCTTATGAGAGTTTCACCTTTTAGGCAGCAACCCTGTCCACTTGGCATCCACTGACAGTTGTACCTGTGTCTCTCTTCCAGATCCTGCCTGGCCTGTACATTGGCAACTTTAAAGGTGAGTTATCACTCTCTGTTTATTTAATGGTAGTAAATACATATATGGCATAAACTGTACCTTTGTGGCCACCCATGTACAGGTAGAAAGCCCTACGTATTTTCACATGGTGTGTAACCATCAACACCATCCATTTCCAGAACTTTCCCTTCGTTCCAGATGGAAAATGTGAGCCCCTGCCCTCCAGAGCCCAGTGGGTTGGGTATGTGCGCCTCTTTGGGTTTGAGACATGTCTGACACTGTGCAGGTAATACCTCTTTGAAGATCTGATTTCAAAGTTACAATCTTTTGTGGCTAGTGAGCTATGTGTGCAGTGCATTGCCACAGTGGCTGTGGTTATGGGTTTTCATTTAGAATGCGCAGTCATTTGAGGTTAGTAAGTACCAGAGGTCTACTGTCATCATCCAACATCACTGATGAAGGAGTTCATCATTGAGCATGATTGATTGCATGCTCAAGTCCATGGCTGAGCTTCATGAGAGAGAGTAATTTCAGGGTAGTGCAGCTATGCAGACATACTGTGATGCAGCAGCAGCACTGGCCAAGCCTTGTTTCCGTGTCTCCAGTGACCCAGCAGCCCACAGGGTCTTGTTTGGCAGAGTGGGCCTCCTTATCCACAGATGTACAGTTTTTTTCACCAAACCACATTTTAAAATGGTAAGCTGTTAGAAAATATATTTTATTGGTAATGAAAAATTTTAAGTTAATTTTGGTTATAGTTGCACAACTTTCAATGTACTAAAAACCACTGACAGAGTGCATGTTAGAACAGAGTATCACTACTCTGAAAAGAGTGACTCTTATGGTATGGAGTCATACTTGACCATTGCCAAAGGCTGAGACACTGTTGTGTATTACAGCACAATAAAACTAAATAACAGTTAAAAAATAGCCCAGTAAATTTATTGCCCCTCAATATCTGCTGTTGGCTAGCTCCAGGATCCCTCACAGAAACTGAAAACCAATATCAAGTCCTTTGTGCAAAGTGATGCAGCATCCACATAGAACCCCAGTGTGTCTCCTCTGTACTAAAACCATCTCTAGTGTCCCATTGTCCTCTTTAGGGACATGGCCCATAGAATGTAAAATCACCTGTCAGAGGATCCACCACCTTTCAGTAACACTAAACTGAGGATCCAGACATATACACATGAGCCATTCTACATTGCATTCCGCAGGACAGTATGAGTCAAAGCTCTGTTTCCCTAGCTTTTGATAGTGGTGCCAGGAGGTGGCTGAGACCACTGTGTGGTAAGTAGAAAGCTGCTTTTCAAGCTGGAATTTGAAGTGGTTGAAGTGGAATTTAGGTGGCTGAACCAATGAGGAGATCTTCAAATTAAAAACAAGTATTTTAACATTGCAGTTAAAGCCTTTCCCAACAATGCAAACTATTCAGAATATCATCTCTTAGTTTTTGCTCTTTCTGAGGATTTGTTGGGAATGTAAATGACATAGTTTGACCATAGACATGGAATGAGACTGGAACCCAGGAACTAGCCTTTCTGACATGCTGCCCAGAGTGGTTGTGTATGATAAACTCTTAGACACACACCCACGTGCACTGCAAAGAATAGACATTGTCTCATTATTCTATATCTTAATAAGCCTGCTTACTGCTTGTCCCACCACATGTGTTCTGGCTGTACATGTTTGTACAAATTGAGTTTATAGAGTAGTTAAATTTGGTACCTCCATTTTCCCATTGCCCAGCAGGCCCTGGGTAATTCCCCATGTCACCAGATATTCTCTAGAGACACCATCATATACTTGCTTTTGGTCCTTTTTCTCTTGTATTCCTTTAAAGAACTTGGTCAAGGCCAAGGACTTAGAAGAGTGGGACTTTTTCTTTCTTTCTGGGCTATTTAGTAGGTTAGCCAAAGTTTCTATCCTACAGGTAGGAACATTAGAAGAGAATATGATTTTGGTGTCAGTTTTTTTATGAAGATAATTTAATAGCCAGTTGATAATTCTATGTGGAATTTCTAAAAAATGTTCTGGATTATTGTTTGTTTTATCTCTAACATGGACATAGATATTATAAACCATAGTCCTATCTCAAGCTTTCTCTCTGTCAAAGAGAGAAGTATCTATTGTACTCCTCTGTCTTCTTCAGCAAATGGGTCCTGGGATTTTACTTCCAGTAAGAGGTAACAGTTTATATATATATGCTTTTATGTGACTTATATAAAAATATACTAGTGTACTACACTACAACATCTTGTATTTCTTTAGCAGTTTTCCCAAGTACATTGTTTTTAAAATCTGAGTATAATGCTTGAACTCAAAAGTTGTATCAGTCAGACGTAAATTAAGGCAAAATACATAAATACAGTAGTCCTACCTTCATCCATCTAGATTATTCTGGATATGGTCAGTTATGAAGTATAAAGAAAAAATTCTACAAGTCATGTGCTGTTTTCTGCTTAGACCATACGAGTGATGTCCATCTCTTATGTTTGATGGCAGATGCAAGAGATGCAGAACAATTGAGCAGGAACAAGGTGACACACATTCTTTCTGTGCATGACAGTGCCAGGCCCATGTTGGAGGTAAGAGAGAACATTCAAGTTAAGTTTACACCTCTGCTCACTTGAAGATATGCTGTGGCCTGATGGAGAGGTTGTCCTTTACTGTGCTCCTGCTGCATGGCTTGCTTATCTTTATTTTTTCTAAATGCCAATAGATAGATAGATAGACAGACAGACAGACAGACAGACAGACTGACTGATTTTGCAATTCCCTTTGAATATGTAGGATACTTAAAATGAAATTTACAGCCTTGTGGTGGCTCATCCCAGTAATCCCAGCACTCAGGCAAAAAGATGGCTCTGAGTTTAAGGACAGCCTGGGCTGTGTAGTGAACTTCATCCTGGCTTAGGCTACCGACAGAGACCCTGTATAACCAATGAACAAACAAACACACACATGAGACTGAGGGTATCTTGGTGATGCCTAGCATACATGAAGATCTAGGTTCCATCCCTAGAACTTGAGAAAAAGAGCTAAATAAGTAAAACCTATTGCTGCTTTCAAATTATTTCTGATTTTGTAGGATCTTAACGAATTTGGGTTGCTCATTTCCTGACGATGTTTGCCACAAAAGTTCTAATACCATTTATGTTAAGGAGTAAAGGACAAAGGAAGGCAAGCCACCCTTGTGTTTTTTCCCAGGCCTGGCCTGAATGGACACCATCAGTAAAAAGCTGCAGTGTTTTAGGTTTGGGAGGTACACAGGGTGTGTCTGCTTGCACACTAATTCCAAAAACATCTTCAATTTTACCCCAATGGACGGTTTGAGCTGTTGGTCAGGAGCAAAATCTATTTCTGTTTCTGTCGTGACACAGCCCATGTTAACCTCTTTTTAGAAAACAATGCCTGTGTGGTTGTGATACATCTTTTTTCTATTTTAGGGTGGGGTGTTGGGAAGGGAGGGGTATTTGTACTGAAAGAAAGAATCCTGATTCAACCTGTTTTCATTGAAAGTCATCTTATGTAAGAATAGGTAGTGTGTGTGTGTGTGTGTGAGTGTGTATGTTTTCTTTGGTCTTTGGAGCTTCCAGGTTTTAGCCAGTGCAAAACAAGCTAAAATAGTAAAATGGAGGCTGAGAAATAGCTGTTAAGTCTGCAGCAAATGATCACTGCTATCCAGATATCTCTCACTCTGTCTTCCCAGTCTGAGGCTCACTCTTCCTTCTGCTGTCTCCATGGGTGATTGCCAGGGCCCTTCCTTAGTCTAATGGGAATGACAGACTACATGTTTTTTTTTTTTTTAGTCCAACATTACTTTGAAAATAATTATTCTATTGTTTAATCTGTTAATGATAGTTTGTGTCTAAAATATAGACAAGTTAAACTGCAAAGTGGTCATGACTGACTTTCTCTTAAATCACAAGATGAGGCTTGAGGTTTCCTCTATTTTAATAAATTGCACGGCAGTTCTTCCCACCCTCATCCTCCGGGCCTGCCTTACTATTATGCACAAATTGTAGTGGAACATTGTCATATGAACACTGCTCTTCATCTCTTACTTTCCATCTATATACAAGGTCTCGAAGTGTTAGGAGTGAGGCCACTCAGCCTCTCTGTCACACACAGGAGCTGTGGCTGGACTGGAAAGAAACAGGTGGGGTTACAACCCAGGATTGTAATCCAGGTGTAAAGAAGCCACCTTGTGCATGAACCTCAGAGTTGTGGGCAGACTGTGGGGCTCCATTCTTAACACACTACATTGTATTCTGTCCATAGGGACAAATTCTGCCTTTACAAAGAGAAGACAGAAATGGGGAGAGGGAGAGAAGGCACTGAGCACTCTTTGTTACAGTCTTTATATTTTCCTCAAGCACAATCATCTTACAGCTTGTGCTTTCAGAATCCTCAGTGTTCTGTCATAGCCACTGTATACTCTTACTACCTCAGCTTGATAATAAGTGCTCATGTGGAATTCATGCTTTGTTACACTGCTGTTTTATATAGCATAACATAGTTAACATTGCCGAGCTTATTGCATTCATTTTTATGTCATAGGTGATTTGCTAATATGTTCCTGTAAAGCTGCCTAACAGCCTCTTGAGTTGCATGTGTAGAGAGTAATGTGGAGTGATGTGTACATGGCAATTAATTTACTGGGATTCCAGATGTTTAGGGACTTCAGTTAGCTATTTTCTCTCTGAAATTCCACATTCAGCTCCAGAATCCATGGCCTAACCAATGTGAAGAGGAGGCAGGGAAGTTACTGCTGTGTGGTCTTCCATAGCTCTCTGTTCTGCTGGCCCCGATCCTTGAAGGGAAATGGGGCAGGAATGAGGATAAAGGGTGGGTTTGTGTGCAGGGTTCCATAAATGGCCTGAGTGTATGCTCTGCTTAGGGAGGAGCCCTACCTGAGGGTAGAGGAAGGGGTGGGAGAAGAAGGAGCTAAGACTGCATTTTCTAAGAACTCCAAGTCATACATGTTTCTGAAGTTCACCTAGCTTCTCTGGGCAGCCTTTCTGTGGGATGGACAGGAAGTAAGGATATGGTCTCTTCCCCAAATCAAGGGCTTTTAGTCCTACAACATCGAGGCAGGATTTTAGAAGCATAGCTGCCAGAGAGCCATACATGGGGCTCTATGGTGTGGGTACTTCTTGGGTTATCTCAGTAAATACCTCAAGGTTCTTGCCATCAAGAGTGCAAGACTTTGGCATCTTTAGGCCAGCTTTTAATGCCAGAGAGGGTCAGTGAGAGCATGTGGTCACATCATTGAACATGCTTCAAGAATTGATGAGGGAATCTGAAAATTATCTGAAGGATGAGCTGCTATGCATATGCGAGGTGGTGCTTTGGGGAAACAAATTTAGGGAGTTTAGTATGCCATGAGCTCCTGTGAAAATCCTGCTTAGGTTGGGAGGATAAACATTTCACAAGTTGCAATGTAGACATGTTTTCAGTCTCTCTGAGCAAGGATCTTGTGTGTTTGCTTGTTGATGTGACACATGACTTGCTCCAGTCTTGTGCTCAGAGTGACCAAAGGATGCTTATGCATCTGCTAAGTTAAGGCCAGAGACAGTGCCCAGACTCTGCCCCCGAGCTGCCTTTGTATAGATTGTACCTCCCTCATTGCTTTATTTGAATGGCTATGAGAGTCTGCTATAGGGAGAAAGTAAGACTCTGTTGTTCTAGGACCTATTGAGCATACATCCTTTCAGAATGTACTGGTCTGTTTTCTGTCACAATTTCTGACCAGCACAGTGTCTTAAACTGCATCCACCACACAGCTCAGTTGAAAACCTGCTTAATCATTATACATTACAGATTTTCTTTTCCAACCAAATAAGGAGCTCATGATTTTTAGATTTTAACTGGACTCCATGTAACTTGCCATTATTTGGTTCTGGAGAAAGTTTCCAGAGTAACGCTTCAAGTGTCTAATACTCCTGTCAACATGCCTGGAGGGAAACACTGGAAGCCACTGATCTCAGGTCTCTAAAGTGCCTGAGCCATTGTCTTTGGTCATTGAGTGGAACCAGGTGTTTGGGGTTTGTGTGGCCTCTGAGGCATGGAATAAGACAGTCAGTCAAGGAAAAGAAGCCTGGAGCTTCAAGTACTGTTCCTCAGAAGAGTTTCTGAGTAGGTTTTCCAGAATGAAAGCACTTTGGTTGGTTGCTTGGTTGGTTGGTTGCTTGCCTGCTTGCTTGCTTGCTTGCTTGCTTATCAAAACTAAAAAACAATTCTATAAGAGTTTAAAAGAAAAATCACCAAGTGCAGGCACTCTACAAATCTCAGCAACTGCCTAGAGTAGGAGAATGGCAAAGAGAAGGAAAAAGCCATACCATTGTGCTGCAGCGGAAGTCAGACACAAGGCAGACAAGCAGCCACAGCTTTAGAGAAAGATTAAGGAAACCCAGTGTCAGGGAAAGCAGCTTCAAGCACACAGCCAGAAGAGGAGAAGCAGGCTTTCCCGAGTAATTCAGAAGCTGTACAAAGCTGTATGGCTGAGGCCCTGTAAACTACTGTGCTAGGGATGGGAATTCTGGGAAGGAAAGGTATCAAATTAAAGGACTGTTTCTAAAGTGAGCCTGCCTTCCTAGGAGTGATTTCTTGGCCAGGACAAGCTGAACTGTTTGGTACTTTACCAATTTTTTTTTTCTTAACAGGCCTTTACTGCTACTCTAATATTCCCTCTCCATCTCCTACCTCTGAAGAGGTAACCCTAAAATAACTTAGGAGCCATGTCAGGCTCAGAGCAAAACATACAAAAAGGGGCCGAGGAGATGGCTTGGCCAGGAAAGTACTTACTTTGCAAGTGTGAAGACTTTGGGATCCCCCCAGTATCCACCTAAAAAATACCAGGTGCAGCAGAGCACGCATGTAACCCCAACACTGGGGCGGTAGAGACAGGAGGATACTTGGGCTTGTTGACCAGTCAATTTAGCAGAACCAGTGAATTCCAGGTTCACTAGAGACCCTGTCTCAAAAAGTAAGATGAAGAGTTATTAAGACATCCCACATTGATCTCTGGGCTCCACTTGTACACACATGCATGCACAGACATGGGCACATATTTCACATGCAAAAATAAAGCAGCACATAAACTTAGGGATCTTACATACTAAGGTAACCCAATTCACTCTGGGATTCTAAGGAGCTATAATACCCTTTCTGTTCCTACTGCTTCCCCCCTCCCCCGTGTGTGTGTGTGTGTGTGTGTGTGTGTGTGTGTTGCTAGAAAGCAAATCAAATTCATTACTTCACACATGGCAGGCAAGTGCTCTGACACTGAGCCACACCCCCAGCCCAGCTACTGTCTTTTATCTGACAAAGCCCAGCAGAATTGGGTTCCTACAGATGATCTTTCCTGACTCCAAAAAAATAAAAAAGTATAAAGCCCAAGGTCCCCAAGTCTGGTTTAGATAGTTTGATAAGAAGCTAGTTCTTCTGTTTTAGGCCAGAGACTTTTATCCCAGCATGCTCCTTATCTCAGTTCTTTGTTGCCAGGGCTGATGCTTCTGGTGGCAGTGTTTATAGATATTTCCACATTAGGAAACAGGTGTACTTATTGAGCTCTCCCTAGCAGTGTGTGAATGTACCTGTTTCCCAGGACCAGCACAGTTTTATTTTTTAAGCATCTATTAATTATACAAACTAATAGATTTTATTGTGATATTTCCATGCCTGATTGTAACATACTTTGATAATATTCACTACCCTCTCTTGTTATTTTATCCTTTTCATTTAGCAAATTTCTATTTTGTCTTATTTTATTTTTTGGTCAAAGTCTTATACCTTTCCAAGGAAGCTCTTCTGCAGAACGCTGGGAGCTAATGGCATTTTTGCTCCTTGAGCATCTAGTATGCACCTTGCCAGTGACAGGCACTGAAGAAACTGAAAGCATGCTCACCCCACCCCCCGTTAATACACAAACAAGATCATATTCTGATTATTTTATAAGTATTCACAGTCATTACAGCCTGGTGAAAGAAGAACTGTGGCTCAAGGTAAGTGACAAATCAAATAGGAGGAGTAGGCTGAAAGACCCAAGAGTGAATTCTGTCTTCATCCATGAATCTGGAGTTGTTTGCATTGTACATGAGTCTATGTGGGCCTTAAGCAGTAACCAGGAACTCGTACAATCACTGTATGGTGTTGTGTCCAGAAGAAAGAGAGACCCAGAAGGTAACCTCCTCTGCATGGTCCAGATACTTCACTGTGATCTCTGATCCTTCAAGACTTCCAAGCCTAGCAAGCAGGCTGCATTATCTTTACTTTTTTGTAACATACTGATTTTGGTGACTCCACCTATCAGAAAATAGACCCTGACCAGGGTTAGACCCTGAGATCTTCTCATTATAAAGGCAAGGGCCTTTCTCGTGGACACAACTATTTAGTACTGTGCTTTGGTGTTAGTCATTGACATACACATTACTAGTGCATTTATAGGGAGAAACCATCAATACATAGATTAATTAAAAAAAAAAAACAATTCTGGACTTGTAGTTACAGTATTCAGGATATAAAAATTCTTCATCTGATTCTGTGCTTGGGTTGTGGCTGGAGAATTGCTTGTGTTTATTAAGAAGTGTTTCCTTACTGGGTCTCAGCAATAGTAAATGCCTGCAGTCAATAACATGCTTGCAAAAGGACTTGAATTTGACCCCCTGAACTGATGTTAGAACCAAGTGTCATGGTTCCTTCATGTAATCCCAGCACTGGGGAGGCAGAGACAGATCTGGAGCACACTGACCAGCAGGCCAAGTTTTTTTGGCAAGCTCCAGGCCAAAGAGAGACCTTGTCTCAAAAAATGGTGGACATTTCAGGGTCCAGATCCCCTGTTAGGAGTCTTAGCTAGGGTCACCCTCATAGATTCCTGGGAGTTTCCCTGGTCCTAGGTTTCTGACTGGTCCTAGAGCTTCCCCCCTTTCCCCCACTGATTTCGGTTCTCTTTCCTAGTTCTCTCTCTCTCAGTCCACCCCACACTTGATCTCTCCTATTATACTCCCCACCCCCTCTCCCACCAAGTTCCCTCCTTCCACCTTCAATGTCTATTTTATTTCCCCTTTGAATGAAATTTAAACATCCTCCCTTAAATTCTTCCTGTTATTTAGCTTCTTTGGGTTTGTGGATCGTAGCATAGTTATCCTGTACTTTATGGCTAATATCTACTTATCAGTAAGTACATACTATGTGTGTCTTTCTGGGTCTGGGTTACCTCACTCAGGACATTTTCTTATTACATCCATTTGCCTGCAAATTTCATGATGTCCTTGGTTTTAATAGCTGAGTAGTATTTTATGGTGTAAATGTTCCACATTTTCTTTATTCATTCTTTGGTTGAGGGAAGTCTAGGTTGTTTTCTGGTTTCTGGATATTATGAATAAAGCTGCTATGAACATAGTTGAGCAAGTGTCCTTGTGGCATCATGGAATATCTTTTGGGCATATGCCCAGGAGTGGTATAGCTGGGTCTTGAAGCAGAACCCTTCACAATTTTCTGAGAAACCACAAAATTGATTATCATATGGTTATGCAAGTTTGTACTCCCACCTGCAATGGAAAAGTGTTCCCTTTGCTCCACAGCCTTACCAGCATGTACTTTTACTTGAGTTTTTGATCTTGGACATTCTGATGGGTGTAAGATGGAATCTCAGAGTTGTTTTGATTTGCATTACCCTGATGACTAAGGACATTGAACATTTCTTTAAGTGTTTCTCAGCCATTAGATATTTCTCTGTTGAGAATTCTCTGTTTAACTCTTTACGCCATTTTTTAATTGGGTTATTTGATTTCTTGTTGTCTAATTGCTTGAGTTCTTATCAGTTGTCTGTCAGATGTAAGGTTGGTGAAGATCTTTTCCTATTCTCTAGGCTGCTGTTTTGTCCCATTGAAGACTTCCAATGGAGGGATGGGGACAACAACATGCCCACAAAACTTTAAACCCAAAATTTGTTCTGCCTACAAGAGATGCTGGAATAAACATAGAGCAGAGATTAAGGGAATGGCAAACCAGTGACCAACCTAACTTGAGACCCATCTCATAAGAAAGAGGCAACCCACAATACTATTACTGATATTCTGCTATACTTGCAGACAGGAGCCTAGCATAACTGTCCTCTGAGAAACTTCGCCCAGCAGCTGATGGAAACAGATACAGAGACCTACAGCCAAACATTGGGTGGAGCTTGGGGAATCTTGTGGAAGACGGGGAGGAAGGATTGAAGGAGCCAGAGAGGTCAAGGACACTACAAGAGAACCTACAAAATCATCTAACTTGGGCCCATAGGGGCTCACAGAATCTGAACTACTAATCAGAGAGCAGGGGTGGACATAGGGCCCCTACACATATGTAACAGCTGTGCAGCTTGGCTCTCATGTGCATCCCCTAACAACTAGAGCAGGGGCTGTCTCTGACTCTTGCCTACCTTTGGGTCCCTTTCCCCTAACTGGGCTGCCTTGTTCAACCTCAATAGGGGAAGATGTGCCAAGTCCTACCTCAACTTGATATCCCAAGGGAGGCTGATATCCATGGGAGGCCTCCTCTTCTCTGAGGAGAATGGGAGGGGGTGGCGGAGCGGAAGGGAGAGGGAGGGACTAGAAGAAAAGGGAGGAGGGGAAGCTGTGATTGAGATGGAAAGTAATAAATGCAGTAATGAAATGAAAAAATAATGGTGGACATCACCTGACGAACAATACCTGATGTTGTCCTCTGACCTCTACAGACATTCACAGCCATGTTTGCCTGCACATTGCACCAGCATATACACAAATATATGAGCACACATACACAAAAGAAGTGTTTTCTTATTTGAGAGACTAGCACGAGCATGGTGTCTTCAGCATTGAGGAGAGGTGAAAAGTGATTTTTCTAATCATAAACTCAATATGATTTGTAAGTGCTGAGGAAGTAATATTGAACAATGAAAGGTTTTTCCCTTCCCCTGAGAAAAGAAACAGAACCCTGTCTTTCTGATGTAAAAATTTCTGAGTTTGTTTCATTTTTCGTTCTATGTGTTTGACAGAGCACCTGCAGGAAACAACTACTTTTCACTATTAATAGAAATACTTAAAAAGTCTTCTCATTCTATCACACAATTTCTTCATGTCAGAGATTATAATTTTTCATCGATGAATTCAGTAGAAAAAGAAAATCTACATACATGTATGCTATATGTTTAGCAGGTGGATTGTATGAACTGGAATTTGATTTAGATGTTTTTGATTTTGTGTTTTGAACTCTTTCAATATATATGAGTTAAATAGTAGCTAGCATATTTTCATAAGTAGGCGTTTATGTATTCTTTCATTATGTGATAGGCTCTCACTATGAAGCCTAGGCTGGCTTAAATTCCCTATTCTTTCTCAGCCTCCCAAGTGCTGGGAGTACAGGCATGTGCCATCGGTGATACCTACCCAGGTGTTTATTCTTAGCAAATCTGTTTTTATTTTCTTTAACACTAAAAGATGCTTTTTGAGCTATCCTTGTCCAGTATCTAATTTTGTGGTTTTGTTTTACTTGGCTACTTGTGTTTATTCCACACAGGCTGTTATCTACATGTCTCTACTGCTCTCTGAATTCACATGCCTCTTTATGAGGACACACTCCCCAGGATGAGTGAGGCGCTGCATCTGCTTGGACAAGTCCTGCACCTCAACCATGGGGCTAGAGTCTGTGGCTGGTAGGAGGACCCTTGTAGGAACCTTGGTCTTCCTGCCCTGTGCCCCTCCGAATTTCTCTTGAGCAGAAGTTTTGTTGGCTTCTGAAATGTGAAGCAAGCCAGAATCAGTTTTAAATGATATTTAATGTTTAGGAAGAATGCTCTATTGCTCCTCTCCTTCCCACTGTGGTTCAGTATGATAAAGCATGCATGTAGCTAATTCTGATGTAGTCCAGCCCCTCTTCTCACAGACTTCAATCATTGCTCTATGTTCACTTCCCTGTACAAAGGAAAGAGAATTCTTAGGCTGCTTACCATTTCTGTAGTGCCTACATTGTGCGCTTGGTGAGACATGAATTTTACCTATTATTGCCAACCTCTGTTTGATGTTCCAAGTCTTTTTGGCCCATGTAACATGCTTGAACCAGGGGGTGGCCAACTGCCTTTGTGGAGTTTCTTTGGTTCCAATGGTGTACAATTTAGTCTGGCACAGAGGGCTGTAGATGCTTGTCAAAGAACAAAGAACTGTGTACATTCTAAGCTTCAGCCTGAAGTGAGAAACCATGTCTTTGGTCACATATGGCTCATTGGTATAGGAAAGCAGAGCTGTGTCAAGAATGACTTCTTCATGTCAGGAGTTTGTGCTGGAGGGAGGGTCTGGTTAGTGTTATGGCCTCCAGCACTGGGGCTGCTGTCACAGTTCCTCACTTGCCAGGAAGCAGCATACACAGTATCTGGTTTGGTGGTGCTGCTAAGGCCTCTGTTGTAGAGTTACTAACCTCTAATCCCCTCAGGAGGTTCCGTGACTCTTTTATTGAACTCTGCACACCTTTTGTTGGCATTGGAAGACTGGACCCATAAAAGAAGATCATGCATTTTTACATACTTCGGTGCTGCCTCCTCCTCTGCCTCTCTTGTCTGATGGCCACTGTGTTTCCCTGTGCCTAGGACACAGAGACCTAACAGGCAGAGTGTATGTGAGTGTTCGGCCTTAGCCCAAGTTGTAGAAACTGTCAGTCACATTCCTCCCGATAGACTCCCAAATGATTAAAATTAATCATTTTAAACACACAGAGGTGTGCAGGTGTTTGGGTGCACTGAAGTTTATGGACATGATGTTGGTAATGGCAAAGCAGTGGAGGGAGGATCATCCATGCAGATGCAAAAATACTTAAAGCAGTTCCAACAGAGGGGGTGTCTGTGTATTTAAAGGAGAGAGCTCATTAAGAAACAGAAACAAATCTTAGCAAGTGTCTATAATATGATCTCATTTATGTAAAATTTAAAATCAGCATTACATTTCTATTACATTTGCAGATAAGGGTCTGAAAGGATCACACCAGACCCCCAAGAATGGGAGTGTTGTTTTCTTTTTGTTCTTTTAGTCCTTAGTTTACTTGTTCCAATAAGAGCAGTGGTTCTCAACCTTCCTAATGCTGTGATCCCTTAATACAGTTCCTCGTGTTGTGGTGTCTCCAACCAGAACATTATTTTTGTTTCTAGTTCATGGCTGTAGGAATCATAATGTCAACATCTGATATAAAGGCAGTCTTAGGCGACCCCTGTGAAAGGATTGTTAGACCCCACAAAGGGATCGTGACCCACAGGTTGAGAACCACTACAATAAGTGTATCTCTTTGAATCATGGGAAGAAGAGTTTGGTTGAGCTTAGTGTTTATGATAACAACAGGTAGATTGCATGTGCTTATTTAGGGTTAGGTTGAAAAGATTCTGTATTTTTTTAATAATTGTGTGCTATGGATTCATGTGTGCTGTGTTACATCAGAGCATCCTTTGTGGCCTGTGATCAGCAGATGCAAGACAGTACATTATCCACTTCAAGTTGTGTTCATCTTCAAAGGCAGAAGCTAGCCCAGGACATCTCTGTCATTTGATAGAGGCTTTATTTTCAACAGCAAAGCAGTCTGTTTTTCCTGGATTGACTGGATTGACATACAAATATGTTTATGCCCATCTTTCAGGATTCACAGATTCACCTAGTGCTGTGGTTTAAAGCACTGGGCAGTGGTTCCTGTGTAGGTGGCCATTGTTTCTGTCAACCTGGGTGATGTTGTTTCTTACTAACATTGCACAAGCACCTGGTGGTAAAGGCCAGAGCCTCTGGAAACTAACAACTCTTTGACCTGATATATCTTCTGATTAATGGCTGTTTCAAGAAGCCGCCTTAACTGGGTCTTGCTCCTCTATGAAAATTTTGAGATGTCATCTAAAAGTCAGTGGTACCCACTCTGCTCAGGGATTGCAGTGCGTCTCGGGTTCAAAGCAGATTTGTTTGAAGTCAACTTCAGACTTTAAATAGATATGACTCAAATAGAAATAATTACTGTAGGGATCGAAAACTGTCTAGTAATTGCTCTTTCTTGAATCTTCTGCCTGAGTTCCTTGTGCGGGGGCAGCCAAGTACAAAAGAGGCTGGCTCTTATCTGCCTGCTGCTCTTCTGTCACCATCTTATTTGCAAATGGAGCACTAGCATGACAAGGCTGCCTGGGGCAGGGGGAAGGCTGGAACTTCCTAATACCAGACTGATTCTGAGAGAAATATGGTGTTTTTTAAACCTCCAGAATGAAGGAGGGTTATGTTTGTCTCCTTGTAGTATAGCCAGGCTTTCAGGAAACATGTTGTCCCTTCCTACTTCTCTGTCATGCTTCTGCTCACTAGCCTTGGATTATGGATAATACAGAGAGAAATAAGGAGCCCCATATTGATACAGTTAAATAAATCCTCACAGTGGTACAGAGCTGCAAGTGTGTGCTAGATAAAAGTATTCCCTAGTCACCCCTGAGAGTTTGGCAGCCAATAGGATTGTACCAAAGGGTTACAATTTTGTTTGGTCCTAAAGGATAATCAGAGTTTGCTAGATGGTGATGGTGAGGACATTTGAGTTGGGCTGTGATTCCTAGTAAAGAACAGTCTTTGTAGTGATGTGGGAATACAGAGGCAGGGTGTGTCCTGGCCTGCATAAAAAGCTCAGCAGAGCAGATCTTGAGAGTAGCCAGGCTGGAAAGGCAGCCTTAGAGAGGATAAGTTGTTTGTCAGGCTTAAGAGTGTAGTGGGAGTTAGAGAGTCACCCAAGATTTGTGTACCACGTCAAGTGACACAGACTGCTTTTCCAGTAGTATCAATGCAGAAATAAAATTGAGAGAAGGAGATCCATATCATGGAGACCTTGGAAGCTCTTGCTTTATTCCTAGTTAGAAATAAGGGTTGACCTGGAACTAGGGAGTAGGATTTGTTTTCTAGAAAGAAAAGATCAGATTGGATCTGGGACTGTCACACAAAATGATACAGCAGTGTTGAAAATGAAAGAACTGGGAAAGATTGTGAAGCAAAATGAGCCCAAAGAAGGAGGAAACAATAGTCTTATTAAACATGCACATGATAGGTACAAAAGCAAAGAGTTCAACTATATAAATGACAGAAGGAGTGATCTCTCAAAAAGTTGTAGCAACCATTAACCTCTAGGCACCTCAAAAAACAACTTCAAAAAATAGAAAGACATTTCTCAGGTAGAGTGGAAAGGAATTATCTAGTGTTTAGTTGTGGGGTGGGGCAAGGTTGGTGTCAGGGTATCTTACATAATAGCTTCATGGGGCAGAGACTTGGGCCACTGATGGAAATACACATCTCAGAGCTCTGGGGTGAGATGCTCCTGCTATGTTTCAAAATTTGTTAGAAATGCAGGTCCATTCAATGCTCCAGAGAGAGTGTAGGTTGGACACAAATACTTGACCATCTTCTCTGTAAAATGTGTAGCCACTTCAATGGGCCTGAACAAAACCATACAAGAAAATAATAAGATAGGATGACCAGGGAATCATGTTTGTTCTATCATGATGTTTGCAGTGTAGCAGAGGATGTCATCAGTTACCAAATTCACATTGTGAGGTAGCTGTGTATATGTCATTCCTATTAACTAACCCCTTATACATTCTTGTTTACCTCACTTTCCTGATCAGAGTTTGGTGTTCTCTGCAGGGCACCACAGGGTACTTTGACCCTGGACCAGGTGTAGTGTTTATGTTTTGTTTTACCTCAGGCGAACAACTCCAGTTCCTTGATGATGGAGGAGACCCTTATCTACGAGGCTATTACAGGCAACCAAAAGAGAGGAAGTTAATGTTACATATAAAGCAAATGAGGCAGGGCTTAATGGGCGTCTGATGTCTGTTAGGGTGTTTAAAGGGTAAAACTGACTTAGTTTGGTGGAAGTAGCCAAAGAACATCTATAGAGGGAAAGTGTGTCTCTGGCCCTGGTTGGGACAGTGCAGTGTATGGCTGACAGCCACTGGGCACCCTGAGTGCTGTGTGAGCAGGGGCAGTGTCTATCCCAAGGGGGCTCCATGTGTTGCAGGCTCTTTAGGAAGAGTCCTGAGAGTCAGAAGTTTGAATGACAGGCAGAAATTACTCAGTGCTACAGAGCTAAATCAGGGCTCAAGGTTGCTATGAACAACAGTATTGCTTTTTACCATAGGAAAAATGATTATTTAAATAGATCCAGGTTTACTTAAGATTAGCTTAAGCAAATCTGCTGTTTTCTTTTCGAGTGTTCTTAACAATTCCTTACTAGGTAGTGACACAGGTGGAGCAGTGCCTGCCCACACCTGCAAGGGAAGTGATGCAATCTTACTTAAGGTTCTGAGTGTGAAACAAGGTGGCTCCTCGGTGTAGGTCAGACAAACAATGTCCAGAGTGCTTTTGGAACGCGCTCCCCTCCCTGTAGCCCAGCTCCCCGGGGGTTCTGGAGACTTGTGTGTAATGGGAGGATGGCATCCACTCCTGGATATGGATTGACACATTGCTTATCTCCTGTCGGTTGTTACCACAACCACAGCAGATGGTGACTTTCTACCCTTGGTCACAGAGCAGGTGAATTGTTGACCATCTCTTGACCTCTTTGATGGGAAAGAAAACAGTGCCAACCTGTTTTGACAGTGCTTTGCTCAGTGTTCCTAATATCTTAAAACCTCTTTTTTTTTCTCTCTTTCTTTCCTTCCTTCTTTCTTTCCTTTTCTTTTTTCTTTTTATTTTTTTCTTTTTTGGTCTTTATAAGGATCAACTCAGGGACTTCTGCAAACTAGGCAAGCACTCACTAAATTACATCTCCAAACTCTTCTCAAACTTTATTCTCAGGCAGGGTCTTGTTAAGTAGCCCAGGCTAGTCTTGAACTCATTCTTGCCTAGTCAGGCCTTGAACCTGATCCTACCTATGCCTTGCAAGTAGCTGGGATTACAGGGCTAAACCACCAGTTTTAGCTTGGAACTTTTTTTTTTTTTATCCTAGGCTTTCTTGTAGTTAAAATGAGATGAGCCACTAAGCCCTTGGTTCCTTTGACCATGGCCAGTGCCAGAATGCAGGGAGCTTTAGGTGAGAACCAGCTGTCTGCCTTGTCACTTAGTAACTCTGGAATGAGCTAGCTTGGGTGGACAGATCTAAACCCAGACATTGAGATTCTCTCTCTCTTTTTTTTAAATTTAACTTTGTTTTATATTTATTCACTTTACATCCCGATTGTAGTCCCCTCCCTCATCTCCTCCCAGTCCCATTCTTCCTCCCTCTTCTTCCCTCTTCCCCTCCCCTATTTCTCAGAAAGGGGGAGCCCTCCTCCCCTGCTATCTGACCCCAGCCTATCAAGGCTCATTAGGACTGCCTGCATCCTCTTTTTCTGTGCTTTGGCAATGCCTTCCCCTCTCCCACCATTCTGTTTTATTCTGTTTGCCCTTCTGAATGAGAATTAAGCATTCTTCCTACAGTTCTCCTTTTTATCTGGTATTATATGGCTAATATCCACTTATAAGTGAGTATATAACATACATGCCTTTCTGGTTCTGGGTTACCTCACTCAGGATGATCTTTTCTAATTCCAATCATTTGCCTGCAAATTTCATAATTTCCTTGTTTTTAATAGCTAAGTAGTATTTCATTGTGTAAATGTACCACAAGTTCTGTATCTATTCTTTGGTTGAGGGACATCTAGGTTGTTTACAGATTCTGGCTATTATGAATAAAGGTGCTATGAACATAGTTGAACAAATGTCCTTGTTGTACAATTGAGCATATTTCAGGTATAAGCCCAGGAGTGGTATAGCTGGGTCTTGAGGTAGAGCTGTACCCACTTTTCTGAAAAAGCCTAATATTTATTTCTAAAGTGGTTGTACAAGTTTACATTCCCAGCAGCAATGGAGGAGAGTTCCCCTTGCTCCACACCCTTGTGAGCATGTGCTATCACTTGAGGTTTTGATCTTAGCCATTCTTATGGGTTTAAGATGGAATCTCAGAGTCGTTTTGATTTACATTTTCCTGATGACTAAGGATGCTGAGCATTTCTTTAACTGTTTCTCAGCCATTCAATGTTCCCCTGTTAAGAATTCTGTTTAGTTCTGTACCCCATTTTTTAATTGGATTATTTGGTTTTCTGGAGTTTAGTTTCTTGAGTTCTTTATATATTTTGGATATTAGCCCTCTGCTGGATATAGGGTTGGTGAAGATCTTTTCCCAGACTGTAGGCTGTCATTTTGTTCTATTGACAGTATCCTTTGCTTTTTTTTTTTTTTCCAGTTTCATGAGGTCCCATTTATTAATTGCTGATCTTAGAGGCTTAGCTGTTGGTGTTCTGTTCAGGAAGTTGTCTCCTGTGCCAGTGAGATCAAGGATCTTCCCTACCTTTTCTTCTGACAGATTTAGTTTGGTTTTATATGGAGGTCTTTGATACACTTGGACTTTAATTTAGTGCAGGGTAATAAATATGGATCTATTTGCATTTTTCTACATGTACATCCAGTAGATAAACACCTTCAGCAAAGTGGCTAGATACAAAATTAACTAAAAAAAAAAAAAAAAATCAGTAGCCTCCTGTATACAAAAGACAAATGGGCTGAGAAAGAAATTAGGGAAACAACGCCCTTCACAATAGCCACAAACAAAACAAAATAAAAAACATAAACTATTTTAGGTGTTATCCCTAACCAGGCAAGTAAAAATTTGTATGAAAAAAAAAATTAAAGTTAAGAAGATTTCAGAAGATGGAAAGATCTCTCATGCTCTTGGATTGGTATAATCAACATAATAAAAATGACCATCTTACCAAAAGCAATCTACAGATTCAGTGCAATTCCCATCAAAATACCAACACAGTTCTTTACAGACCTTGAAAGAACAATTTGCAACGTCATATGGAAAAACAAAAAATTCAGAATAGCTAAAATAATCCTGTAAGATAAACAATCTTCAGGAGGTATCTCCATCCCTGCTCTCAAGCTGTACTATAGAGCAACAGTAATAAAAACTGCCTGGCACCGGCATAGAAACAGACTGGTGGTTCTATGGAATCAAATTGAAGACCCAGAAATAAACCTATACACCTACAGACACTTGATTTTCAGCAAAGGAGCCAAATTCAGACAATGGAGACTCTCGCTCTTTGGGACTTGCTAACATGATGTGGCAAATGCAATCTAATTTCCGTAAATTAGAGTTCCTTTTCCAAGGAACAAACTCTGTGATTCCAGGGAAAGACCGTTACTTACCATTGATGGTGAAATTCAACTACATTGTGGTATTCTACCCTTGGAAAAAAAAAAATGTTTCCTGCTAACCCAGTATGAGTAGCATTCCTAAACATTTCTGTTTTGTTTTGTTCTTTAAACTGGGGTTTCCTGTCTCTTGTGATGAAAACTGTTCTTTCTGCTTCTGAAAGAGCAATGATAACACAACTGAGTGGTTCTTAGTGATCATTTTGAGACCCTGGTGACCCTCTGCCTCTTTGGTGGCCACAGTGTTCTCTGTCCTGGGGCTTCCCCAATGTGAGCTCTGCCCAAGGTGGCCTGGGGCTTCCATCTGCGTCCGGTGCTAGAGCACACAGCTGTCAAAATAAAAATAGCCCATCAAATTGCTCACAGTGGAAGGGGGGAGGGTTGTGGTAAAGCACTGCCCCATCAAAGGGAGGCCCTAGGACACTGGTGCCTAAGCTGATAGAGGAAGGTATCCTTCCAGCTGCACCTACTATATTGTAAACCCCAGGCAGTACCATGGCAACCATGCAGCATTCACATTTGACCACACTGCAGAAGGGTACTGCTCCTGTGTAGAGGAAAAATGGCAGATGCCACTCTTGCCTTACTTCTTCTTCTTAACTGCCCAGCTACTGAATCCTTTCTGCTCTGAAAGCCTTGTCCATATGGTTATAAAACTCTCGCTAAACTTGGCTTCTACTTTTGGGAGCCTCAGCCCCACCTTCAAGGAATTGGCTAGCCCTTAAGAGCAACACCCAGTTGAGTCAGTCTTTTAACTCCTTCATCCAAGGTGTGACCCAGAGAAGGGACACAGAGCCAGAGTAGTGTGACATAGAGGCTGTTTAAATTGGGCTTTGACAGCACTGTACTTATCCAAGCCTGAAACAAGAGGTAGTGATACATCCAGTGACTCAGACTGCCGTTGATTCCATGTCCTTCACAGGCAATGCACTTCAAGCACTCTCTGGCTGAGGTATCTGAGAAGAGACACTGATACTGTCCTACATTGTGCCCTGTGCCCTCTGGAACACATGGGCTTAAGGGGTAGTCATGTCCTGCTAAGAGAGTGAGACTGGGTTAGCTGATACTTTCCTGTGGACACAGCTGCTCATTACTTCCTAGTCTGTGTGGTGCTGTTTGCTGATAGCTGAGCAGACAGGTAGGACTGCCGTCAAGTGAGAGCCACTAACCACACACATGCTGTCAGCCATTTTTTGAGCACTTACTGTGTGCTAGGATTGTACTTGGGCTCTTTCACATTTTGGTCTCATTCCTTCATTTTCTAATCACTCATTCCCTTATTTTCAAATCCCCCCTCCCACTCAGCACAGTAAAGAAGAGAAGGTGTTTAAGAAGGGTAACTGGGCTATGGTGGTTCATGCCTTTAATCCTAGTACTTGGGAGGCAGGGGGCTCTCTGTGTGTTCAAGGCTAGCCTGGTCTATAGAGCTAGTTGCCAAGGCTATGCAAAGAACCCCTGTCTTGGAGAGAGGGGTTATCTGCTGAGTCAGATACCATGAAATTGGGGAAGAACATGAGCAGGGAATTGAGCTTCATGTCTTCTGAAGGGGTTGTATGAAGTGGGTCTGCCTAGACAAGGGCTCTGCATACTTTTTTCTGTCAAGGTCAAGAGAGGAAAGGATTTGGGTCTTATAGGTTCTGTTAAAGGTTCTCCACTCTGCTGTGAACATGGAACCATAGAGTATATAACAGGTTTGACTGTGCTAGGCAAACACAGGCCTCAGTTTGTCTTCCTTGCCTTCACTGTCAGTGCCGAGGAGGATTCTCTGATACAGTGGACCTGGAATGACTCCAGAGCTGGCTGGCCTGAAGCTTGAGCTGTGTTATCCCAACTTAATGGCTTCTGAGAATAACTGAATGGCCCAGTCTTATACTCACCAGTTGCAATTTTCCATTCTTTCTGAAATCAAAATATGATTATCATTTTCTCTTTCCTTTTTCTCCCTCCCTTCTCCTATAATCCTCATTCTCAAATTCATGACCTCTATTCTTTAATTGTTGTGGTATATGTGTCTGTGTATATGTGTGCATATTTCTTGACATATATATATATATATATATATATATATATATATATATATATATATACAGCCTGTATGTTATATATAAATTTTAGGGCTGACTACTTGGTATTGGATAACCAATCTGAGGACCTTTCCCTGGAGAAAACAGTTTCTATTGCTCTCAGCATTCCTAGTTGCCTGTAATTTCTTTGTCTAGAGTTGAAGCCCCGTAACATTTGCCCTTCCATGTTATCCTGTCAACTGCTGTCATACTTGTTTATATCTTCTCTAGGCAGCCATTGCAACAGAAGGCAACCATTACAGAGAATCATAGCCCATTGAAATGTGTAGAACAAGTGACCATATGATACCCAGCCCCAACTGATATATCTATAACACGACTGGACCTAAAACTCAGGGATCATAGCACAGAGGGAGTGGGAAAATTATAAGAGCCAAAGAAACAGGATATTTCTGTGAGATTTCATTTTATAGACATGCCAGAGATGCTCGATCCATGAAGTCTCGTCGTGATGGCTGCCTAGTTTTTTTTGTTTGTTTTTTCATTCTTAATGAGCTTGTTCACCATATGTCCTGCCGAGACCATTAGCAACAGGCAGTAAAAATTGAGGTTCAGGCCTTCTGAGATCAGAATGCCTGCATGGAACCATGATTCTAAAACCAGCTTTACATGTCATAGTCAGCTTTGGGACTGTGCCTTTAGGACATGCAGGTTTAAAATTCAAAGGATTGCATCTACCTTTTAGAGAATCTTTTTCTTCACTTAAAGGCATTTGATGCTGATTTTCAAAGTGCAAGAGCTGAGAGACTGAGAAAACGATGACCGCTGTAAAAGTTTAGGATCAAGCAATCTAAGCTTTATGTGCTGTGCTGAGGCACCTGCATTCTGGGGTCTTGGAGACACTCAGAGCACAGAGATGGAGTCTTTGTAAGCTACGTTGGTGAGAAAATCTGTGAAAAGAGGCTTTGCATGATGTTGAAGTTCTGCTGAGGAAAGGCCATTGGAAAGAGAAGGAACCACAGGGCTCAGGGTAGAGTGCAGGGAAGGACAAGACATGAAGAGACTGACTCAGGCAATCCAGTGGCCCTAAGCAGGCCAAGCTAATGCTGGAGCAGATGGCAATGGGGTGGGGCTGTGGACATGGTACAGGACTTTTGAAGTTGGATCTTATTTACTTTCTAGATTCAGGGGTGCTACAGAATAAATTTTAGGGACACATGGTCAGATAAAAATGTTTCATTTACAGAAATGTTTTCCTTAGTGATGTTCTCTTATTGGTTACTAAGAAGCACTTTCATTCCCAACCACCTTTTGATGTGGTTGAATGGTACTACTGTTCATGGAGGCACACTGCAGAATCCCTAGATTTTGAGTACATGTTAAACTGACCTGAGATTTCATGAGTCACAGCTGGTACATCACACTGAACCAAACCCAGAAGAGGTGGGGAAGTCGAGCAGCTGAGATTGCCTTCATTGCCTTCCTATAATCCATTCCGTGTGGGCCTGAGGGAAGCCCTTGTACTGAGGCCACTTGGTCTTTCTTTGAAACCTTGAACAAAAATAAACATCAGAATGCTCTTTTGCCATTCCGACAAGTCAAAAGTACATCGTTGTTTGACTAACCTGAAAGCAGCAACAGGTGTAGAGGCTTCTTATTTGCATCTTGGCTCACAGAATCAAACCCCAGGCTAAATCTTACCTCTCCACTCTGACCTTCCCACACACACCCCCAACCCCACCAAGGGCCACAGTGTTCTTGGAAGTTGTTATTTGTAGTAAATGCCTAAATTTAGCATGCAGGAAGAATCAGTGGCAAATGGGTACTTTCAGAAAATGGCTTTTCAGTTTAAAATCTAGACTTAAAGCATGACACATGGAGTATCACTACAAGGCTCTGTTTATCTTCAGCTGTGATTTTCTTTAGTGATTCCCTTGACATTTTGCCATACCAGAAATGTAAAAAAGAAGTACCCAAGAATCTTGACCTGTTCTTTATTTTTTATACCAACTTTTAATTCCTAGTCAAATGACTCTTAGAGCGTTTTTAGATTACTATTCCTAGGGATGTAAATTTGACTTATCCTTTTCCCTTTAATACAACATAATTTTTTAAACTGTTATGGGCTGTTTGTAAAATCTTAGGTTGAAGAAAGACATCAATCCAAACTCATGGACCAGGCCCTGAGCTTGGCTTGCACACACATAGAGGTGCCAGTCTCTGGTGCCTCTCTGGATTAGACACCCTTGCAAAGATGGGCCTTACGAAGGAGACTAGTGTGGTCTCACCTGGAATGTGCACCTCGGGGAAGTTTCAAGTCAACAGTTGTTACCTCTTGGACCTATGACCTACACGACTCTAGTTTACTTCCTTTAGGTTTTTATGAAGTACAGAAGTACTTGGGTCCACAGGGACAGAGAAGAGAATGGTCGTCCAGCGGTAATGGATAAGGAAGCAAAAGGAGTTAGTGTGTAATGGGTACAGAATCTGATTTTGGAAGAAGAGGAACCTCCAGATGATGGTGATGATTTCCAACTGTGACGGGGTTCACTTGGGAACGATCAATATGATATCTCAAACAGTGGCTACATCTGTAGTCATGGGTATTTAAAAGATGAGACAGGGATTCCCTTAAGTCCACAAGTTCAAAGCCAGTGTGGGTAGCACAGAGAATCTTCCACTTCAACAAACAAACAAAAAATCAAACTTGATGGCACAGGCCTGCTACTAGAAGACTTCAGGCAGAAGAATACAAGTCCAAGGCCAATCTTGGCAACTTAGTGGGACCTTGTCTCGAAATTGAAAATAAAAGGAGGGCTAGGAATCATGATTTGGTAGTGGAGCATTTGTCCAGCATGTGCTGCCAGAAAAAAAGAAAAAAAGGAAAATAACTTTAAGATAGTAAGTTTACAGTATGTGTATTTATTTTACTATAATAGAAAAGAGTGGCCAGACAGTGGTGGTGCACACCTCTGCACTCAGGAGGTAGAGGTAGGCGGATCTCCGAGTTCCAGGCCGGCCTGGTCTACAGAGCAAATCTAGGACAGCCAGGGCTACACAGAGAAACCCTGTCTTGAAGAAGAAGAAGAGAGAAAACATGAATATGAATATGGTGCTGATACTGGTTGGTAAGGGTGTTGAGTGTTTCTAGGTTCTGGGCTTCTAATCAAAAGAACTGAAGGTGAGTGCTTACATAGATTTGCAAAAGTATGAAAGAAATTATTCAGAGCAAAACAGGAGAAAAGGTCAGAATATACTGCAAGAATGCAGGGGGCCATATGGGTAAAGATACTCAAGACCCCAATTATTATTCAGAGCTTTTTTTTATGGACGAAAGAACAACTTTGGAAAGTAATGGGTATAGTTTGGATGGTTCTCTATTTTGAGTGTTAGATTATCTAATAATTTTTCTACTGTGCATGTTCCCATAATTCATCTGATTTTAAATATATGCATGCCCAATTGTTCATAGGTATAAGATGGTAAATGGGAGAGTCTCTCTGAAAGTTCACTTGAGCATGCATAATTTTGCTTTACTGTTTATGCGCCTAAAACGAGTTTAAGCTGGAACAGTTTTTGTAGTCTTCATAATATTGGAATTGCATTTGAATAGAAACCGTCTAAATTTGACTCTATTAGGAGTAGAGAACCTTATCCTATTTTTTTAGAGAGGGGATATCCATGTAGCCCAGTGAAGGTAGGGATCCAGTGTTGCTGGGTACTTTATTTAGAGAGGGCTGTGTATGCATAGTGTACACAGGTAAGGGATCTAGTCTGTATTACTAGAGAGTGGGGCTGTGCTTTACCCAAACCACGTAGGGCCCCAGATGACTAATCCGTGTCTGCCTCAGTACTGTGGGCTATCTTCACCAATAGGACATGCTTTTGCTGTGTGATTTTGGAGTTTTGATTGTTTCTGTTTTGAGACAGTCTTATGCAGCTCAGGCTACCATCAAACTGGCTATATAGCTGAAAATGGCCTTAATCTCTATTTCTTCTGCTTCTGCTTCCTTAATATTGAGACCAAAAGCATGCACCAGGGCACCCAGCAGGCTTTGTGGGGTTTATAGCAGTGAATAAATTGTGATCTGGCTTCTGATCAAATGAGGTCACTCCAAATTTTAATATTGCTTTTAATATTATTTTTTTTATTTCTGGGAAAAATAGTTGGGGCCTGGCAAAAGTAATTCTTAGTAGGGTTACAGTCTTATTCTGTCCTTGTGCTATTAAGACTTATATGTTTGGAACTGGAAATACCTGCTTAGCAGGCCTCCTAGAAATCTGAATGGGCTTGTTTATCAAAGAAAAGAAGCCATTTTTGTAGGAGGGAGCTTGGTTCATCCATCCTCTCTCTGATGCTAAATTCTAATAGTGACTTTTTTTTGGCAGCTAAAATAACTTTTCCATTGCATGGATTTCTAGCTTTTTCCAGAACTTACTCTTCCGTTTGTTGTTAATAGTTCTACAAGGGTACAGTTGTGTCCTTTAAAAAAAAAAAAGGTATGTGGTATTTGTATATACTTTGTTGTTAATACTTCTCCAAGGGTTCAGGTAGGTAGTATTTGTATATACACATATACAATGTGCAGTGATGAAGTTAGAGCAACTCCTGTCACCTCTATCCTCTCTGCTGTTGCCACCTCTGCTTCCCTCCTGTATTCTGGAGTAGTTGTCCCCTTTGCCATTGCCAGTCTTCTCCGTACCCCTCCCTCCCCAGCCTGCCCAGGTTCTGATACTGACTAGACCGTACTATGAGAAGATCAGTTAGCTCCTGTGTGTAAGGAAGATCCTCTGCACGGTCTGTAATGCCCCCAGCAGCCAGCAGTGTTGTTGAGTGTGAGGTGGAGGTCTTTTCATTCACACTTCACACTAGCTTCCTTATGAGAAAGAATGGCTGTGCACAGATGGCTCTTCTGCAGAACAGGTCACCTGGATTCTCAGAAGATTCTTACTATGTCTGGGGTTGGACGTAGTTGAAGAAATTGTTCTTGAAACAAGCAAGAGTTTGGCATTTTCCTGGTTTTGTGATCAGAAACTTGACCCTGCTTCTCAGGTATGTCCCTGTGTATCATTTGAAGTGTAATCTCTAGTTTCAGTCCAAAGAAAGGCCAAAACCTACCTTTTAGTGGTTATTATACTTGCTGAAACAGAAAACTGAAAAATAGTGGAACTTTTGAGACTATGACAGTCTGGCTTATTCAGATCAAGCCTCTGGTATGTTTTCTGAACTTTCTTCTTCCCCAGTGATATCTGTTGATGTAATTTCTTTCTGAACTTTCTTCTTGACCTGGTATTGTCTATTGACGTAATTTCAAAACCTAAATACAAGAATTTCAGCAGGGAGCTTCTCAGGGCATATCCCTCATAACTCTGTTACTTCTGTCTTGTGCTTTCTGGCCTTTGCACCCTGTGGTTCTGGGAGTGATGAATGTCCAGCATGTACAGTCCCTCACTGTGGACACAGAGCACTTACACATTCTCTCAGCTCTTGACCTGGTCAGGATTGCTGCTGTGTCCCGGGTATGCTGGCCCTTCAGCCACATAGAATAAAGAAATGAGCTCTTCCTATGTTCCCATAGGATCTATGACATATAAAGCACACGCAGATCACTAACTGATCCAGTTTTTGTGTTTTAGTTCAACACGAAACTGTTCTGTGGTTTGAAAAGTTGTGACTTGATATTTAATAGCTCCATAAATGTTAACTGGCTTCCAACCAGCCCACTGTTCTGAGACACCATAGGAAGTGCTCATTTTCATTTTTCATTTTATAAGAATTTTATTTCAAGGAAGAAGAAAAACAATTTTATTTTTATGTGCTTCAAAATATTAAAACATGAAGCAGAAAATATATAACAAATGCTATATACTACTGAAAACGTTGTTGCTTTTTTTTACTCCTTGTAGATTTTCATATTGTGGGAGATTCCTATGATCTTTTTTAACCTCCTTTCTTTTGCTATCCTTTACATAATATAACTAAACACCTCCTCTCCTTCATCTGTCACTCTCTACAAAGCTCACCAGAGAACGATCCTCTGTGTAGTTCTTAGAGAGGAAATGTGTATTCCTCTGATCAGTACAAGGGTGATTTTAAGTCAGCTCAGTTTTCTGGTGGCACAGGGGTCTCAGTGCTGCTTTCTGAATTAGTAATTAACTGTTAAAAGCTGTGCACATGTGCAGGCATCTGACGCCTTTTTTAGGTAGCTGTAGTTCTGCCTCTGTGGCCTCAAAGATATCTGTGCTTTGTTAATGACTAAGTCACGATAAATTGGTGCTTTTGGGGGCGAACAGCTAAGCCTTTTTGACAGTTTTGACTCCTTCCATGACTGGATTTGCATATTTCTTATTGTAGGTCATAGTGAAGTGTTCTGTTTGAGTGTCACTAGAGCGTATGTAGACAGTGTGCCCTTTGCATGGCCTAAAAACCAGTTCTCCTTCTTCCCTAACGGTATTTAACAGTGCACACACACACACCTTGCATTCTTCTCATGCCACAGCCTTTATGAAGCCGACTAGCACCTATCCACAGCACTTTGACTTTGAGTGAATGCCTATCATGGGCCAGGCATCATTCCAGGAACCTAATTTGTTCTTGTAGTTTTATGGTCTTTGATGCTGTGATGTCTTGTCTCTGTTTTTACCTTAATAGCACAGGGTACCCAAATGTAACACATTCATCTTTACAAGTTGCATGAGCAGGAGGCTGAAGCTGCACATGCCCATCTCAGCTGTGGGGGCAAGGGGCCTCGAATGGCCACATGTTATTTCCTTATCCTTGTGGCTCACAGAGAGAATACCTTCCACCTGATTCCTATGGCTGGTTAAGTCTCCTGAACACTGGGCAGGTTCTACCTTGTAGACCCAAGCTTATTTTCTTCAGTGCATTAGATATCACAGAGGTAACTATGTGGCATAGCCTAAAGGAAGCATAATGATTCCCACTTTCCCTGCTAACAAGTGTTTGAGGCATATGCTCTTAGTAGGCAAAATGCTATTTGGTTTAACCTCTGTCAGTTCTCTTCATTTTCTCTCCTTTTGTCTGTCTTCCCAATACATAGACTGGGCTGACTTAGCTTCTGCTAGAGTGAAGTGGCTCTCCATCAACATGAGGAAGAGGTAGACATTCTGCACCATCCTAGTGGGGTCCACTTAGCCTTTGCCTGATTGGAGTTGCTGGGCTGAGATGGCAGTTGTATACTTGAGAATCCTGTCCCTCTGGAAGTATGGCCTGTCATGAGAAGGGAGGAAGTATGTGGGAGGAGGGATTTCACAAGCTTCTGGGCCTGACCGGCTCTCACTCAAGAGCAAAAGAAAAGAATGAGGCACTCTCATGGAGGCTGGAAGAAGCAATGGATATGTGTATTCAGAAACAGGAGTGCTCATCTCAGTGGAAGAGAGGAGGGAAATGTCCTTTTTTGGCAGAAGTATTTCCTTTTCTAGTGTCTTACCCTTCAAACTACACTGTAATATGCCACAGGTTGAAGAACTTTAGATGTTTAAAATAACTGGTCAATCTGTTGCCTGCTTTTTGATCACTTCCCCAGGGTGGCGCTGCCTTGCCAGGCCACCATAGAGGATGCGCTTAGTCCTGATGCGACTTGATGTGCTGGGGTGGGTTGGTGGTTGGAGGGAGGGGCTCTCGCTTTCTGAGGGGTAGGAGAGGGGGAATAGGGGAAGAGGGAGAGAGAGTGGTACTGGGAGGAGAGGAGAAAGGGGGCTATGATTGGGATGTAAAGTGGGTAAAAAAAAATTAATTAAAAAACAACCGGTCAACGTTCCCAGCATAGTGTAGCTTCTGGGGCCCAAGAAACATGATGACAGAGGTATAGAAGGGGCTGGTGGGACTGACAAGTATAAGCCATACAAGTAGGGAGAACCCACTACTTTCCTCCTCTTCCCTGCCAGCAGACCTTCCACTCTTGACAAAGTCAGTTTGCTCTTGGGTTAAACTTCCTATTGGGATAAACAGGTAAAATTCATCTTCTCCAAAACTCAGGAGCCTGTAGTAAAAGATGCAATAACTGCCAAAGTAATGATTTTTCTTTCAAATTATGATTAAATAATTTAATATTTTCCCAAATTTTGAAAAGGTACATATAAATGATAAGGGAAAATCGATTTTTATTTCTGAGGGTTTTTCCCATGAACCTCCTATCCCATAATGGCAGATAGGAAGGAAGGGGGTTGTATCATTCAGGTGTTTATCTGCTGGCAGCACATCACACTCTGAGTCAGTTTCAGCAGAAAGGGGTAGATTAAGAGGTAGTTAGAACAATTCCACTAAAATCAGGGACAAAGCAAAGCTGCCCACTCTCTCCATGCCTCTTCAGTATAGTACTTGAAGTTCTAGCTAGAACAATAAGACAACTAAAAGAGATCAAGGGCATACAAATCAGGAAGGAAGTAGTCAAAGAATTGCTCTTTGCAGATAATATGATAGTATACACAGGTGACCCCAAAATTCCAACAGAAAACTCCTACAGCTGATAAACGGCTTTAGCAAAGTGACCATGTACAAGATTAATTAAAAAAACAAAAAACTCAGTAGCCTTCCTGTACGCAAACGACAAACGGGCTGAGATAGAAATTAGGGACTAATTTGTGGCTTCACAATAGCCACAAATAATGTACAGTATCTTGGTGTAACTCTTAGTCAAGCAAGTAAAAGACCTGTATGACAAGAACTTCAAGACTCTGAAGAAAGAAATTGAAGAGGATATCAGAAGATGGAAAACCTCCTATGCTTGTAAATTGGTAGGATTAACATAGTAAAAATGGCCATATTACCAAAGGCAATCTACAGATCCAGTGCAGTCCCCTCAAAATACCAACACAGTTCTTTACAGACCTTGAAAGAACAATTCTAAACTTCATATGGGTGTAAGGTGAAATCTCAGGGTCATTTTGATTTGCATTTCCCTAATGGCTAATGACGTTGAACATTTCTTTAAGTGTTTCTCTGCCATTTGATATTCCTCTACAGAGAATTCTCTGTTTAGCTCTGTTCCCCATTTTTTAATTGGATTACTTAATTTGTTGCTTTTTAACTTCTTGAGTTCTTTATATATACTGGATATTAGCCCTCTGTCAGATGTAGGGTTGGTAAAGATCCTTTCCCAATCTGTAGGTAGTCGTTTTGTTCTGACAACAGTGTCCTTTGCTTTACAGAAGCTTTTCAGTTTCATGAGGTCCCATTTATTGATTGTTGCTCTTAGAGCCTGTGCTGTTGGTGTTCTGTTCAGGAAGTTGTCTCCTGTACCAATGAGTTCTAGGGTATTCCCCACTTTTTCTTCTAACAGGTTTAATGTGTCTGGTTTTATGTTGAGGTCATTGATCCACTTGGACTTTAGTTTTGTGTAGGGTGATAAGTATGGATCTATTTGCATTTTTCTACATGTAGACATCCAGTTAGACCAGCACCATTTGTTGAAGATGCTATCTTTTTTTCCATTGTATGGTTTTGGCATCTTTGTCAAAGGTCAGGTGTCCATAAGTGTGTGGGTTTACTTCTGGATCTTCTGTTCAGTTCCATTGATCCACCATTCTGTTTCTATGCCAGTACCATGCAGTTTTTATAACTGTTGCTCTATAGTACAGCTTAATATCAGGGATGGAGATACCTCCAGAAGATCTTTTATTGAAGAGGATTGTTTTAGCAATCTGGGTTTCAAAGCAGACACTGAGACTTATGGCCAACTGTTGGGCAGAGTGCATGGAATCTTATGTAAGAAGTGGGAAATAGTAAGACCTGGAGAGGAGAGAAGCCCCACAAGGAGAGCAACAGAACCAGAAAATTGGAACACAGCGGCCTTTCCAGAGACTCATACTCCAACCAAGTACCAGGCATGGAGATAACCTAGAACCCCTGCACAGATGTAGCCCATGCCAGTTTAATGTCCAAGTGGATTACATAGTAATGGGAAGAGGGACTGCCTCTGACATAATCTGATTGGCCTGCTCTTTGATCACCTCCCCCTGAGTGGGGAGCAGCCTTACCAGGCCACAGTAGAGGACAATGCAGCCACTCCTGATGTGAACTGATAGAATAAGATCAGAAGGAAGGAGAATAGGACCTCCCCTATCAGTGGACTTGGGGAGGGGCATGCGTGAAAAAGGGGAAGGGGGGTGGGCTTGGGAGGGGAGAAGGGAGAGGCTTATGGGGGGATACAAAGTGAATAAAGTGTAATTAATAAAATAAAATTTAAAAAAACTTCATATGGAAAAACAAAAAACAGAATAGCTAAAACAACCCTATACAATAACAGATCTTCTGGAGGTATCTCCAATTCTGACTTCAAGCTAAACTACAGAGCAATAGTAATAAAACTGCATGGTACTGGCATAGAGATAGACTGGTTGATCAATGAAATTGAATTGAAGACCCATAAATAAACCCACATATCTATGGTCATTTGGTTTTTTATGAAGGAGCCAAAACCATACAGTAGAAAAAAAAAAAAAAGACAGCATCTTCTACAAATGGTGCTGGTATAACTGGATGTCTGTGTGTAGGAAAAAGCAAATAGATCCATATTTATCTCCCTGTACAAAACTCAAATCCAAATGGATCAAAGACCTCAACATAACCTTAGATACACTAAATATATTAGAAGAGAAAATGGGGAAGAGCCTCAAATTAATTGGCCCAGGAGACAACTTCCTGAACAGAACACAACAGCTCAGGCTCTAAGATCAACAATTAATAAGTGGGACCTCTTGAAACTGAAAAGCTTCTGTAAGGCAAAAGACACTGTCAATAGAACAAAAAGATAATTTATGGATTGGGAAAAAATAAATTCAACAATCCTACATATAGAGCTAATATCCACAATATATAATGAACTCAAGAAATCAAAAACCGATAAACAAAATAATCCAACTAAAAAAATGGAGCACAGAACTAAATAGAATTCTCAACAGAGGAATCTCAAATGGCTGAGAAGCACTTAAAGAAATGCTCAACTTCCTTTCCTTTCAGGGAAACCCAGATCAAAATGACTCTGAGATTCCATCTCAATCTGGTCATAATGGCTAAGATCAAAATCTCAAGCAACAGTAAATGCTGGTGAGGGTGTGAAGAAAGGGGAACACTTCTCCATTGCTGGTGGGAGTGCAAACTTGCACAACCACTTTGGATATCAGTCTGGAGCTTTCTTAGGAAATTGGGAATAACTTTACCTCAAGACCCAGCTATAACGCTTCTGGGTATTTATCCAAAAGATGCTCTGCCATACAAAAAGGACACTTGCTCAGCTATGTTCATAACAGCTTATTTGTAATAGCCAGAATCGGGAAACAACCTAGATGATCCTCAACCGAAGAATGGATAAAGAAATGGTGGCATGTTTACACTGTGGTGTACTACTCAGCTATTAAAAACAAGAAAATCATGAAGTATGAAGGCACATATATGAAACTAGACAAGATTATCCTGAATGAGGTAACCCAGACCCAAAAAGGCACACATGGTATATACTCACTTATAAGTAGATTTTAGCCATACAGTACAAGATAAACATACTACGAGGCACAGACCCAAAGAAAATAAGTAATAAGGAGGACCAAAGTGAGGATGCATACTCACTCAGAAGGGGAGATAGAATAGGCAGAGGTAATACGTGAAAAGAGGGAACAGGTAGGAGTGGGGGTCACAGAGAGTTAAAATAGGGTGGAGATCAGTCCTGAGGAGAGCAAGCTAGAGAACCTAAGTCAGGGTAGGCTGCTTGGAGGATATGAGGGGGATTCAAGCAGAGACCACAGAGACTGAAGAGGACATCCTCTAACCCTACTAGTCTTCTAGTGAAGGGCAGGGAACACCAACCCACTTACAAAAACTTTGACCCAAAATTTACCCTGCCTACAAGATATGCAGGGATACAGATAGAAAAGAGACTGAGGGAATGCCCAACCAGTGCCTGGCCTACCCAAATACCCACCCTGTTGGTAAGTGCCAAAGCATGACACTATGAATGACACTCTGCTAAGCTTGCAGACATTAGCCTGTCAGAGTTGCCCTCTGAGAAGCTCTACCCAGCAGTACCTGAAAACAGATGCTGAGACTCACAGCCGAACGTTGGTCATTGCATAGGGAGTCTTGGGGAATAGTGGGAGGAAAGAGAAAAGTACCTGGAGATGACAGGAGCTCCACAAGAAGACAACAGAGCCAGGGTCCAGAGGGTTTTGCAGAGACTAAAGCATCAACCAAGGACCATGCATGAACTCGACCTAGCCCTCCTCAAAGATGTAGCAGATAGGCAATGTAAGCTTCAAGTGGGTCCTCTAGTAAGGGAAGTAGGGACTGTATTGGACAGGGACTCACTTTCTAGCTTTTAGCTCACTTTCTTCTGGCAGGACTGCCTTGACAGGATACAGGGAAGAGGACATGTTCAGCCCTCATGCAACTTGATGAGCTGGGGTGCATGAGAAAAGGAGCTCCCTTTTCTGAGGAAAAGCATAGAGGGTAGGAAGAGAGGGCAGGTCTGGGAGGGGAGGAGGGAAGGGGCTACAGGGAAGTACAGTGAATAAAATAAATGTTGGGGGGGGGGAGAAAAAGAAAAATTGCCCATGAAAAAGAGGTAGTTAGAGGCTTGTGGTTTGCTCAGAGAGCTGGAGAAATGGGCTCTATGCTGAAGTCCCAGGACCAACCCATCACTCTCATACAGTGGTCTAGTGTGTTCTGCAAAGCATGAGCTGCCTTGCTCTGTCCCTCCTGCTAGTTCAGAACTTACCTTCTGTAAGCTTACCAGAACTACCAGGCCTGGACTTGAGCCTGTACCCTAGCATCAGGGCAGGTAGATATGATGCCTGTACTGTAGCTGTCCAGTTGTAGTTCCAGTGACTCTCTGGAGTGACTGGATCAGCAGTAGAAGTTACAGAAAGACTTCAAGTAAGTCTAAAAAGCAGGTGGTTTGTAACTTCCTTTTCCAGGGTCTTTGGCTACATCTGTATCCTTATTGTGCATCAAGCTGGCCCCTCACAGTAATTAGTTCTTCTCCCTGGGTATCTAAGACATGGTGACAAGATTCTGTGGCATTTGGCAAATACAGGGAAAAGCTTTTGAATAATTCATCTATCTTTTACCATATTTCACTAGCAAGGTTGTTGAGATCTGTGTGCCCTGTGTTGACTGACATGGAAGACTTAGGAAGTACAATGTCACAAGGTTGTTGAGATTGGTGCCCTGTGTCGACTGATATTGAGGACTTTAGAACTACAGTGTCTGTCTTTCCTGTAGAGAAGTAAACTAGTTTTGTTTCTTTTTATAAAACTCCAGGTTAGCATAATTTTGAGTCATTACTTTGGATAAAGTTTTTTTTTCCTCAAATTAGGGGGAAATAAATACATTAGTTTATCAGTCAACCTTTACAGTTCTGCAAAGCAAGCAACATTGTTTCCAGGTTTCAAAGGCCTAGTGTAACACTAAAATTGACATAAAAACCTATGGCATGACACCACAGTTTTCAGCCCTTTTTGAAGGTGTTGACTGGCAAGCACTGCCTCCTTTGGGGATATTCAGTATCTGAAAGAAACATAAAAAGTGTGTGAGCAAGTGTTAAGAAGACAGTTGTGAACCTTGACACTGAAGTGCCCAACTCCTGTTTTTTTTGTTTGTTTGTTTGTTTGTTTTGTTTTGTTTTGTTTTGGTCCCTCAAATTTTATCTAAATGTGTTATATATGGTGCTTCTAAACCAAAGCATGAATATTGACATGCCCAGGGAAAAGAATCAGGAACCTGAATTAAAGAGCTTTTCCTCAGTTCCTTGGCAACAAAAGATGAGTAAAAAACTTCTCCTTTTTATTTTCTTGGGTTTTTTTGACCTGAGTAAATGGTTCCTTTTAATGTTTTACTCCACTCTGTATCATCTTTTTTAGTGTCATTTACATCTATATGTTTTTATTGTTCCACAGGGAGTTAAATATCTGTGTATTCCAGCAGCGGATTCACCATCTCAAAACCTGTAAGTTTTTTTTTTTTTTTATTTTTCTGTATTATTTGGGGAAATTAAAAACTAGTACAGTGTGTGTTCCAGCAGTTCTTGGGCCAAACGAAAAGCAAATTCAAGGCTCTGAAGGCAAATACATAAACACTTGTGAGAGGCTGTGGAGATGTTAGTGTCTCTGCATAACCACTATCCTGAGGAGGGGAGGGTATGAGTCCACAGAAATCAAAACTGGCAGAGCCAATGGCAAACTGACTGTGGCTGGAGGTGCTGAGATGTCCACAGGAAGGGTTTTGTTTAAAAGACCTGAAGTCTAAGGAGATGGCTCAGTCAGTGAAGTGCCTGTTATGCAAACCTGAGGACCAGCATTCAAGACCCTAGTACCTGTGTAAAAACAAGCCCAGGCACATGTCTATAACCCAGTGCTATACATTGATCTTCAGAGCACATTGCTCAACTAGTCAGCCTAATTGATGAGCTCCAGATTCAGGGAGAGGAGAGACTGTGTCTCAAAGAAAAGGTGAGGAATGGTAGAGAAAACACTGGTCACAACCTCTCACTTCCACATGCATGTTCTCAAGTGCATGCACAGACATACACATGGGGTGTAGAGAAGGTGGCTTAGTCAGTGAAGTGTTTGCCTTGTGAGCTTGAGGATCTGCGTTCACATCCCCAGAGCCCACACAAGGGTGGAGGTGTTCGCAGATCTCTGGACTCTCAGAGGAAAGCTTTCCTGGCCTGCACGGTGAAATCCCAGGCCAATGAGAGACTGTCTTAAAGAAGTGGAACTACTCGAAGACTAACCAATACCCAGTATCCAAGCTTGTGCTTTGAACCCCATACATATGCCCCATGACATTCTTATGCCATGAATATTGATATTCCTACTTTGCATCCACATACATAGAGAGAGAGAGAAATGGGGAGAGAGAGGGAGAAAGAAAGAGACTTGCCTGAGACCACAGCTTTGACACTATGTAGAAACAAATCTTTAAAGAAGTTACTGGGTGTAGTCCAAAGCATAGCTGCCTGGCAGAAGTAGAATATCCAGCTCAAATGGAAGCCATCCAGGTGGTTTTAAATTTTCTTGGATATGTATCCTAAACATCAAAAAGAAAGAGGCAGCATTAATTCCAATATTTTATTATATGCGATATACAAGTTAAATGTAAAATGTCCCAAGATATTTTTTCCCAAGATATTTTATACCCGTGCCCTCATACTGTCACAGCAGTCTAGCATGCGTTTTCTGCTTCAGTGATCTATGTTCACATGTAGTTTTCCCCTACGGGACAGCAGATCTCAGGCCTGCCTGACTGGACAGTGATCTCCTCTTTCTGCTTTACCCAAGTCCATTCTGCAGTGTTTTCATAGCTGAATAAATCTTTGACATCATTTTCACCCTGTTTATCTTTTTTCTTTCCAAAATATATTTCTGTGCTTTGCTGCTTTTTTTTTATTACATGTGTATGTATAGTTGTGTGTGCATGAGTGTGGGCATGTGTGCCGTGCTGTGCATGTGGAGGTCAAAGGACAACTTTCAGGAGTCGGTTTTCTTCTTCATTCTGGGCTCTAAGGATCTACCTCAGGGTAAGGCGTGTGCAGTAGCATCTTTATGAAACAGCCTGTCTCACAGGGTCTTCTTTGTCAGCTTAAAAAGCTAAGAGGGATCCATGGTGGCAGCTTACCCCAGTGGCAGCTCAACATCCACATCAAGCAGTGGTGCAGCCTTGATAGCATGGGATGAGCATTGGAGACCCAGTTATAACTGCAACAAGCACCCTTGGTCCCATACCAGGCCCACGGATAGGTGATAGTTTCCTAGGCCTGCATTTGACCCTTGCAGGCTGAGATGCTAGGAGCTCCATTGTTGCTTTATGCATCCCACTGAACATGGCCTCTGATTTTCTGGCTTTCTTTGCCTGGGTACTGGGTACTAGCCCAGCAGCCCTCCTAGAACCACATTTGACTGTTGTATCTGAGGCGCTCCAAATTCAGATACTGTTTTTGAGTCTGGAAGAGCACAGGGGTCATCCTCTATTGTGCACAAGTGCTGTGGGTACAGATCTTCTGTGTCAGTGATGTGGCGTGCATACTTGTGTTTTCTGTCTCAACTGACCAGCTTCTCTAAAAGATGCTGGAATGTCAGCCATCCTTAAGTCTTCACTGCCAGAGAGCAGAGAAATCATGGATCAGGCTGTGACTCTATAAAGCCTACTATTGCAGGAGGGACGGGGTAGATCTAGAGTTCGGTGGCTAGCCGGACAGGGGACAGAGGCTATAGAATTAGATCAGGAACTTCCCACTGAAGTGGGAAGTTGGTACAGACATGTTCTGCCCAGGCCAGGGTCTGTTTCCACCCTGACACTTGCTGTTTCAAAGCAAGGAGAGACTTTAAGACTGAGAAAGGGATAGGGGAGCTTTTACTAGGAAAACAAAGTAGTAGCCTAGCCTGGAAGGAGAAGCAGCAACATTAGAGAACTTCCTTGGTTACTAGTCGTGTCAAGAAACAGAAGTGGTTGGAAGGGCATGGTCCCTGCGGAAGGAAGTGAGGCGCTGCCTTTCTCCGAAGACCACAGCAATCTTCTGCCCTTGTTTTGGTGACTATTTTTGGAATAATTGCTTTGTTCTCATCTACAACCAAGATTCAACCATGCTGTTGAGTGTGTCAATACCTGATTGGCAGGACTCAAGATGGAACCTATCCTGCATATGTGCTGTCAGGATGTATGGCCCCTGGTCTTTGAGCTGCTGTAAGACTTTACCTTTTCTAGGAGCTAAGTGCCGTCTTCAATTTCCACAATAGTGATCTCATGCAAGTATTGACAGTTCTGCATTATGGACAAGTGAACAAGACAACTAAGTGTCAGAAAATCTCACATTCCAAACCATTCTCACCTGTTGCAGCAGGTCATTTCAGCTACTCTACATTTCAATTTCCTCACTTGAAATGCCCATCTTCAGGATTCGGACAGGCAAAGTCATGTGTTCATGAGCATATCTCTGTGAACTAGGTACTTTCAGAAGTATGACTTTATTTCTCTACAGTGGATGTCTTCAGAGTTACAGGAGTGATTGTTGAGATAAGTTTTGGTGACAGCTTAAGTTTTACTTATCTGTTGCCAGTGAAGCTTGAGTGTCTTCTTTGCTTTCTGTTAATTTAACAGAATATATGAGAGTGGGTAATTGATACAGAAAGCAGATCAGTTTTATCTCACAGTTCAGGTGGCTTGAAGTCCAAGATTTGGCAGCTACTTCTGTTGAGAGACCTTTTGCTGCTTCATAATACAACAGTGGAAAGACAGAGTGAGTGTGTGGAAGAGATGAAAGAAGGGCCAAGTGCTTGATATGTTCATGAAGGCTTTACCTCCATGACCCAGACACTTCTGGGTACTGTCTCCAATACTGCCAAAGTTAGGAATTAAGATCCCAATAAACAAATTAGGGGAAGGAGCATTCAGACTATAGTGAGTCGGATTCTATGACAGATCAAATGTTTCACCTGTAGTTGGCAGTCAGAATGCTTACCTCTCTATGACCTAACTTATTTAGAGCTTCCTGTACTTACTACTCACTGAGTATTCTGAGTTGACAATGAACCTACACTTTCTATATCCTCAACTATGCGGCTGATTAGATCAGTGTTCTTTTTATTTCAATTTATATTTAATGTAGACCTTTTTAAGAAAATATTTATTTATTTTAATTTTGTGTATGGGTATTTTGCCTGTTTTTTATGTCTGTGTGCCACAATCATTCCATACACACAGAGGTTAGAAGGTGGCTTTGAATCCCCTGGAACTAAAGTTACAGTTGTTAGCTGCCATGTGGAAACTGGCTATAAGATCAGCCAGTACTCTTAACTGCTGCGGCTGAGCCATCTCTCCAACCCCAAGATAAATATTCGTAATGCTCTGGATAACAAAAGCAAGAGAAAACTTGAGTAGTTGGTACAACTTGCTCTTGGTAACCCAGATGCTTATTGACAGGCAATCAACCCCCAGCTGACCATATTGAGTTCCTGATGCCTGGCTCCCTCTCCTCAATGACAAAACAACCCCTGGAAATCTGTGCTGCTTACTGTTTTAAACATAGACACCAACTTTTAAAACGATTTCTAAGCTTTATTTCCTAAGTCTTAGGCTGGGACCATAACTCAGTGGCAGAATGCTTACCCCTATATGGTAAGATAAAGATTAAATATTTCTTTCACTACAAAGCCTCAAACCAGCAGGTGTTAGGGCTGATTATGCTTACTAAGAGATATGTGACCTTTGTCACCCCAGTCACCTGATACTCGGTTGCTCTGAAGTGCAGAAAAGCTGGTTTTCTGACTTGGCCTTAATCCTAGAGAATCTCCCCCATCTGACCTTCCCTGAACTTAAAATGCAGAAACCTGGGTTGAGATAACATTAGCACAAAATTTTAGCTCAGTTCCCCCAGCCACCTAGCCTGCCCAAGTCAGGAAATATAAAAGTTCAAGTTCTCCGTGTCCCAATAACCTCACAACCCTAGTGTGGTATGTTTTGTGTGATGCTGTCGTAAGGAGAGATAGGCTAGAGTGGGTGTTCAGTGCACGATGTGCATGTGTGTCGGGTGCCCAGTGTCAGGGCTCAGCACATGAAACCCATTTGCGTTTGTTTTCTCCATAGGTTCTCTAAAGCTAGTCACTTTAACCTTCTCACTTCATCATCTGCCCATCTTATCAGAGATGATGGATGAAATTGGGTATTTGGTTAATTAGTTAGTATTGTAAAATAAGATTGTATTTTCTCTCTATTCAAGTAAGGAATGCTAATGCATCTTGAAAGTAGATGTTTAGATATGTATTCGCTTGCATTTGCTTATCCTGTTTTTATTACATAGTAAGTTGGTATTTGTAGCCAGACAGCACTTAGTTGATCCTCTGTCTTTCTCTTCTCTGTGGAGTCTGAGGGAGCTCTGCTGTAGGCTCTGGCATTCATAGCATTGCGTTGTAACAGCAAGTTTCCGTGGTGTCCTGTGGCTTCAGGGCCAAGCAGGTTTCCCTGTTTCTTGAGATCTTGTGGAGAGGCCAGTGTGTCTAGTACACAGAGCTCTGTAGGGGCCTCAGGGAACACCCTGGTCTTAGTTCACCACCCTCTCACTTTGTCTATGTTGTCTTAATATACCTGGTGTTCTCTGTACCCCCGTTTTTTCTTTCATTTGCTTTCTTCTACTTCTGTTATTGATGAGCAGTTTTCAAGATCAGAGGTCAGCTAGCCCTTGCACCACTGTAGCTGTGCTTCCTCCAGATGGTTCTTGAGGTCTTTGCATTCCTCAGGGATGCTCTCCTCGTCATGTGGTAAATGAGAACCCTGGAATATGTGCAATTCGTGTTTGCTATAACAGCCATCATTCCACTAACGCAAGAGCCCTCTGATCTCAGACTGTCCTTGAAATCTTGAGTTAAACTATTCTTTTGTGAAATGATGCCATGTTAAAGGGTAAAGAGAAATTTTTGTCTTCCTCTTGTTGAAACTGTCTTTTCAAATGAATGTACCTAGCAAAATAAAAAGAATGGTGAAACAAGAACATCCTCCAGTTCTTTTTTAATGGTGACATAAGGTTTGGGAGTCTTAAAGTTTTTGGGGTATAAAGTTTGGGAGTGATTGTTACACATGTGAGTTGTCTGTGATTAATGCTGGAAGTTTGCCGTCAGAGCTCTAGCTGAGAAATGGGGAGGGGAGCCTGGAGTATCTGGACCAATTTAGCCCCAGGAAGAACCTCCCAACATAGAGTGCTCAACCTATTTGCTTTTAAAAGGAAGGAGGACCATAGGTGCTTGCCTTTGCTGGGATTTTCTCTGCATACACTTGGATTCAGATGGAGAGGAAAAACACCTTTCTGTGTAGTTTACTGTCAGCACAGCCTCGTCTGATATCACTGCCTTAAAGTAAGACCTACCACCATTCAAAGTGGCCCAGTCACTGGGCTCCTGCTCCAGTAAGCAAAGTCCTGATCCTAAGGACTGTGTCAATCACATTAGGGATCGCAGCATCTAAGATCGTGGGTCGTAGAGCAAGAAGCCTCCACATAAGAGTGTCATGTGGTGTGGCTGATACTCTCCATCCACCATCTTTTATTGAACTCTCAGAAGATCAGCAAGGTCACTCTTAGCCTCTGATATGGAGATGGAGTGGTTGTGGTACTGGTCACTGAGAAGCAAGAGGACAGTTTACAACCACTGCTTAGTCCATGTGAAGAAATCTCTCTGCCAGAGCTCCCCAGCACAACGGAGGTTCTCTTAGGGCTGTAGGCAGTAGCTCATAGGATCATATGATCATATAGGCACTGTTGGGTGAGTAATACACCTGTGGGCATACTTCCTTCTGCAGACAGGCCTGTCACACATGTCTCTGTGGAAGTAAAGGGTGACTGCCAACCAAGCAAAGAGCACAAAGAGGGAACTGGTGTTCATGTAAACAGCATGTGGTAGGTTAGAGCTGCAGATTTGTGCTTCTGCTTCAAACCTTAGTAGAAAACAAAAGAACCCAGACTGTGGGTATTTCCCACTGTGGAGGAGGGAGTTTAATGACCAGAGCTTGGACTTATGTCATTTTTTTCCCTGGAAATAACCCACACACACCTCTCTCTGTAATACCCAGTTTTAAACAAGAGCAGCTTTGGGTGAGCCCACCTCTTGGCCTTTCCTGTAAAAGGCATTTCTAGGAATGTCTGCCTGGCTTGGCCCTATGCCCGATTTTGTGTCAGAGTCAAGTCTCATGGTGGAGTTCTACATGTTCTCCCTGGGCATCATTGTGCCCTTAGACTGAGACAGCTGCCGCCCTGGGCCTCTATAGTCTTTGCCCCCAGCACAGTGGCAGCCAGAAACAGCATTCTGTGTGTCTTCCTTGATTTAGCATCTGTCACATGCAAATGGGCTATTAGGGGGAGCAGGTGGAACAGTCTCCCCAAAGCTCCTTTATACACAGCTGTGGGCTCAGTGCAGTTTTGTATGTTGCTTGGCCCAGGTGTGGCAATACACAAGGTAGAATACACTTGGCTCTTGAATCCAGGTTCTCCCTCACAGTACATGGGAAGCCTGATTTCATAATGTGTGAATTTGTGACATGTAGGTGTGAAAAACAGATGTAAGAAGTTGCTCCCTGGAAAGCCTCAGTAGAGGAATTGACTTGTTCTCTTAGCAAGATCTTAATGAGCCTGTAAACCTAGCCCCTTCCTGAAGACTGTCCTGTGTGTACTCAGAGGAGCTCAGCAGGCTTTTTCATCACTGTGCTCATTGCAAAATGTTCTGAGGCAGACGGCTGCTTCCTTCACCTGGCCAGTTCTCATTCATTGCTTTCTGGTTTTGCTTTTGTGGCTCTGGTGCTCTTTTCCCGGTCTAGCTTATAGACCAATTGATCCCCAACCAGGAAAAAAAAAAAAAAAAGAACCAAAAGTTAGGACCTGCAGCTGGGAGAGGGACCCCAGCTCACTCTTGACAACCACAGTGTGGACAGCCCTTATGGACAAAGGAATGTACCACCTGGCCATTCCCTGATGTTTAGCTGGTCAGAAGCAATCTTAAAGTCCAGATAGCCTGTCAAGTCTGAGGTCTGGAGTCCAGCCCCTGTGTACTGCAAGGAGGATGGACATAAGACATGAGACAGACTGCAGCCTCGTATCTTGGGTCTGTTGATGTAATAAAACACCACAACCAAAAGTAACTTCAGGAGGAAAGAGTTTATGTCATCTTACAGCTTGTGGTCCATCATCCTGGGAAGTCAGGGCAGAAACTGATGCAGAGGTCATGGAGGAACGCTGCTTACTGACTTGCCTCATGCCTTGCTCAGCCTGCTTTTAGATAACACACAGGACCACAGTAACTGGGTCCTCCCACATCAATCATTAATTAAGAAAATGCACTACAGGTTTGCCCATAGGCCTATTTAGTGAGGGTGTTTTTTCAGTTGAGATTTCCTCCTTCCAAAACTGACTCTGGCCTGTGTCAGATTGACATAAAACTAGCCATCACAGGATGCTTCTGTGTATCCTAGATGAGGCAGCTTGGGTTTTAATCCTTGAATTAGTTGCATTTGGCTGTAAATGGACTGTCTGGTCCATTTGATGGTGTCTCAGTGAGAGATGCTGTGAGAAGCTTGGTCGTGGTCCCAGGGCAGCCAGCAAAACTCTCATATCCTGTGGGAACCTGACTTCCTATCCTGCAGATTTTACCCTGAGTTCTGTGCTTCTAATACAGTCCTTAGATTTTTGTAGCTCTTTGGTTGGATGCTAGAGGTTGGACAGAGCACTTTCCTTTCCTCAGAAAGGGAGACCTTTGTGGAACTCCTCTTCCATAGCCTTCTCTTTCTCTGTGGCCACAGCTGGCAGAAGTAGAATATTCTCAGAACTTTGCTGCCCCGAACTGAAATAGTGTGCCTAGCCTAGCCTTCTTAGCTGTTGTTGGAGCTGGGTTGGTGACTTCCTAGCAAACTCCAGATGGTTGGTTTGGCTGTAGCCTGGGAAGCTCTGCCCTCCTGCTGCATCCTTCCAACACATGCAGCCATGCCTGAGGACATGTTCTCCTTCAGCTGCTCCATTGCACCCACCCCTCCCACCTGTTCATGCATTTGGCTCCTTAGTACTAGTACTGCCAAGTGCAAGATTTTAACAAGGATGTGTTTGTGCCTGCTATTGGCCATTTGAGAACAATGCTTACAGTTCTCTGAGCCCTTATATTTACATTTAGGAATCTTTTTTCCTGGGAAAATCATCAAAAACTGCTAAGCTAGGCTAGGCCAGGCTATCTAGAGATGTCTGTAGAAATTCGGTGACCGTAGGTTGGTGTACTTGGAATCTCCACTTGTGGTGACACCTGTTGGCAGGCATGAATATGTGTGTTACATGTACATTCATCTCAATGAAAATGTTTCCTGCCTCTTGCCTGCATAACCGCACTGAGTACCCCTGTGAGCTAGCTGGATTAGTTGGTTATGCTGCATCTGAGGTTCCAGCTCTGACTCATTTCATTTTCCTGGCATTCTACTGGAAGAATTATTCCTCACTACTTGTCTCTCAGCTTGTCGTCGTCCCTGTTACTTGGCCAGTACTTGCTGTTTATGGAGGAGTGAGTTGGATGCATGGGCATCTTCGGGTGTTTTCCGTGCTCTAGGAACCATCTGAAGGTAAAATACACTTGGTGAAAGGTTCTGTGCCTGCCCCGCACAGCCTTTGCTTGCCACTCACTGCAGTGCAGATTCTTCCCATATGATGCAAGGCACACACACCACCTGGGACCTTGACAGTGGCTCTTCTGAATAGGCGTGTGATGAACAAGTGACCAGAAAAGAAGTGACCCAAAGGGATAGGGGTCAGAAGAAAGAATTGTGTCATTCACCATCGTTGCAAACTGCAGAGTTTGCAAAGCATACCAATATCATAGCATGTCTCCTCTGCGAGACATCATCCTTGTTTTTTGAGTCATGCTTCCGAGGCTACACAAAGTGGCAGAGCAGGGGTTGAAACTAAATTGTCCTTTCCACACAGCCCCAGTGGCATATAGCATTTTTGTGCTGAGACTGACCGGGGAGCTCTGGAAGGAGACTGTTAGAGCCAGTGCTTCTAAGCTCTCCACGATGTCAGAAATAAGCCAGCTTCTAGGGCTTGGGAATCCATACAGCAAGGATCCCTTCCTCATCTGAGCCACTTTGGCGGTACGGCTTACAGCCAGTGTGAGGAGCAGTGTGAGGCTAAGCAAGAACTCCACGTGTCCATCAACAGCAATCATTTGTGACTCAGGGATGGCCTGAAGATAAACTTCTGATGATTGGAGGCTTTCTAAACCTCAGCATGCTTGTGACCATCTAAAGCTGAGGCAGCCCAGGCCCCAGTATGGTCTAGACAGGGGAGAATAAAACATCTTGCGAAAGCCCAGCATTTTTTTTTTTTTTTTTTTTTTTTTGGTCAGATGTTAAACACTTCTCAGTTTTGTTTTTTTTTTTCTTTTTGTCTGCACAGGACAAGACATTTTAAAGAAAGTATTAAATTCATTCATGAGTGCCGACTCCAGGGTGAGAGCTGTCTTGTTCACTGGTATGTATTACTCTGTTTGATATATTGTCATAAGTTTGATTTCTAACTGATGTATTTCTATTTTAGTTGCTTTTCTAATGCTGTAGTGAAATGCCATGACCAATACAACTTACAAAATGAAGCATTTAATTGGGAACTCACAATTCCAGAGAGGTAGAGTTTATAACCACACTGGCGAGGAACATGGTGGCAGGCAGGCAGGCAGGTGGTGGGTGGGCATGGTGCTGGAGCAGTATCTCAAGTGTGTATTGTACTGCTGTGCTGCTCCATAGTGGTCCTCATTTCCTTTTGCTGAAAGAAAACTGACTGGTTTTTGCTTCAGTCACTGTTAAGATTTCTAGGGGTTGTTGGCAAGGTTAGTAGCACAAAGCATTCTCATTACTAGCCTGACATTTTATTAGAACAGCTACTCATGTGTCAACTGGTCCTGCTAGGCTCATACCAGATCCCATGGTGGCCATTCCAAAGCCTTGCTTCCTCCTGCCCACTCTGGCAGCAACTGTGGGTTCTTAGAGATGCATTTCTGTAATACCAAACTAACTCCTTCCCACCTGCAAGTTGGGGCTTTTGTTGTGTTTTCTTAGCTCTAGTATTTTACTTTAGAGAGATCCAGGAGACTTAGAATTAAATATCTTATTGACAATGATCCTCCTGCAGTCTGCTGTTCTTTGTATCATAAATGGAAGGTCAAAATTCCATATCCATGGGTTCCAGATCTGTTATTTCAATCATGAATACAAAATATCCAGGAAAACTGTATCTATACCAAACATGTATGTTTTTCTTTTCCTTATTTCCTAAACAGTATAGGATAACAGCTGTTGAGCTGGCATTTGCACTGCCATACGCTATAGTGTCAGCCACAGCTGCATGAGAATTCAGGAGGATGAGCACAGGTGGTACTGAGTACTGTGCCCTTCTTATAAGACCTTGAACACCTTGGATTTTGGTGTCCACAGTGAGTCCTGGGACCAGTGACCCATGGACAGAAAGGACAAGTGTACTAACACACACTAACACACTGAAAAGAAAGGCAAGCGAGCATATTAGTAAGTGTAGTGTTGTACAGTGCTCTGGTTTCACCTGCTGAGTTCTTGCTAGGTGTTACACTGGCAGTGATAATAATAGCTTGCAGTGTTCTCCAGCCAGGGCTCTGCCATCGTTGAAATGTAGACTGGTCACATCCCCTCTGTCTCGAATGATGTGTGACATTAATTAACTGGACACATAAGTCTTTTGACTGAGTGACAGCCCCCACCCTTGCAGCACAAGCAATGTGAATTGCTAATTCTTGGTGCTTATGCTGGTGACAGCCCTGCCACAATCCACATCCAAAAGCTGTGAGCCAGGAATCCATGAAGGCAGAAAAGCTGGGAGATATTTCAGTAGCTTTGAGAATGGTATTTTGCAGAATGATACAGACTGATGTTTATACATTAAATAATCTGCAGTATTGGTTTTTTGTTTTGTTTGTTTGTTTGTTTTCTTTGTTTCTATACTATTTTTAAAACTTGGTAGTATAACCAATACAAATGTTAGTTGTTTCAGCTTTCCATTACATTTGTTTTAAAGTGCCTTGGGAGTGCTGTTAGAGTCAGTCGATAGAGATTCTGAAACCCCAGGGCTCTACCGGCTCCTGGTGAATTTATATCAAGCCTCAGAGAATATATTTGTTTAAAATTCCCTTGCAAGTTCCTAATATAAAGCTCTGGTAACATGCTTAAGAGGAGAGTTTATTCTTGTTGTCATTAGAATACTCTAGGGCTGATAGTCTAAAAATCCTGTTTAATGCATTTGTATATATCTGAAAATTTCTAGAAAACAGGACAGTCTCCGAGCTTTTCTATGTTCAGTCATTGGTAGAGCACACTGAGGAAGCTTTAACTTGCAAATTATTCTTTGATGGTGATAACCAAGCAACAAACCAACCGTTCTTGCCAGCAACCTAGCCATTGCTCTGTAGCATGGAGTGTTCAGTCTGCCTGCCATAGTGCTCTGCTTGGCCCAAGGATCAAAACAAATGTAGAAGCTAAGATTTGGTAAGGGCTTCTGTAGTTCATGAACTTTTTTTTTTCCTGTGTTGAAGATTGGTACTCAGACCCTTGAGCATGCTAGGAAAGTACTCTCCCATTGACCTACCTTCCCAGTCCTTTCATGAGCTTTAAAAGTCATGGATTTAAGCCTTCATCTGTGGTAGCTAAGAAAGCCAGGAAGCCTTCTGCTAGTTCATGTTGACTGATATTGTTGCAAGCCCAAAGCCTCTCACTGTGCTGCAGTTACATTATTGCCCAAGGAAATAGGAAATAACCAGGTCATATCCTATCGAAGAACCATGGAAAATGAAGCTGAAATGTTTATAGAATGCTTGTGCTCCAGCATCTGCAGGAGAAGAAAATTCTTGGCATGTTTCTGAGTAATTATCTGGTAAGCCTTTGCCTGCTTCCATGAAAACCTTAAGACAGACAGACTCTCTAAAATGAGGTCCTTAGGATGGTTAGAGTGGTAGATCTGCAGTTCCCTAACTGCCCTTGCAACATATGTCTATCTTGATTCTGCAGCCTGGCTGGGGTCTCTAGGAGCGTCACATTGGTGATCGCATACATCATGACTGTCACCGACTTTGGCTGGGAAGATGCCTTGCACACTGTTCGTGCAGGGAGGTCCTGTGCCAACCCCAACATGGGCTTCCAAAGGCAGCTACAGGAGTTTGAGAAACATGAAGTGCACCAGGTGAGTGGTCATTGGGGAACTCTTCAGATGGAGACAGCCCCCCTGGGCCATGCCTTGCACTTTGAGAATTGTGGCACTTGGAACTAAAAGGCCCACAAAAGTCCATGGCTTTCCTCCTGCATCCCTGAGAGTCGTCCTGCATCCTTTGTGCTCCTGTGCTGCAGCCACCGGATGTTGTGCTTTCCTGTTTTGTTGTGCCTGGTACTTCATATCAGCATGTTTCTCTTCCTTTGGATGTAATTACCATTTCTTAGTTTGGCCTGTTTTCTTCTTCTTTTCTTTTTTGCTTTAAATTCATCTCACCCATCAAGCTATTAAAATTATGATCAACCAGGTGAGAGTGGAAAGGGGGTATTTCCCATACTAATTTTGGTAACTCATGTATTAGGTTCTTTGCTGGAGTAAAACAGGGTCACCTTTCTACGAAATGATTCTGAGTTACAAACCTCATCCCGTCCTGTTTTCTCTCTGGATGCTTTGAATCAGTCCTGGCCTATCACAGGCAGAATGCACAAGAACACAGGGTTTTTTGTTTTTTTTGGTTTTTTTTTTTGCATTCATTTTAGATCTCTTAGTAGCAGACAGTAACTGCTCTAAGTCTGCTAAGTAGGTACATACATAGTTCAGCAGATTTTCAAGTCTTGAGCCCAGGTCATTGAAGGAACAGTGATTTCTCCTGCGTGCTCTGTGGTTGCAGCTTGGTTCCCAACCACAAAGCTGTGATTGATGCCCTTGATGCACCTTTTTTTCTGTGTTTGTAAGTAGAAACTTCATCATTGCTTAAGAAGTGGTAAAAGTCACTGGGAGTTCATGTGTGTATGTGTATGTGTGACATTTGGGATTTGTGTCCAACTTTTTCCAGTATCGGCAGTGGCTGAAAGAAGAATATGGAGAGAACCCTTTGCGGGATGCAGAAGAAGCCAAAAGTATTCTGGGTAAATATAAAGAGCAAGGGCGCATGGAGCCCCGGCCTAGCACCAGGCGGTGGAGCAACTTTTCAGCCCTGCCTCCTCTCACCTACAATAACTACACAACAGAGACCTAACAGAGAGATCTGGTGTTTTCCTTCCTGCTACGGGTCATCTGGGTTGCCTACAGGCGCTGTGTGCTGGCGCACCTGGTATGCTGGCTACTGCCTGTGAAAACTACAAAAGGAGGTCACAGCAAGGTGGACCACTCAGGGCTCCTTCCCAAGCAACCCTACCCTGCCCTGCTCAAGGCCTTTTCACTCTGCCTATCTTCGCCCCAATCTTGGCCCTACCTGAGCTTGCTGAGCCTGGGATGCCACTGTGCTGCTGTGTATTTCCTGTATGGGTGTAAGAGTGTGTATGTGCATGCATGTGTGTAAGAGTCTACCTATATGCCTACAGATGTGAAAGAGTACACGTGTAAACATGTCTTTGCATGTGGGAATACAGTCGTTATGGTGCTGAACGTTATAATAACCCCTGCTGCCAGAATTGGGATGGCCACATTTTTGTTCAACTCCGAATGGAAGTTGTTTGAACTTGGCGTCTGGAAAGCTACTCACCAAGTAGTAGCCTATACCTGTGATCAGGCAGAACTCAGGGCATGAGCAGCTGGAAGCAGTGGTGTTCAGAACCTGAGATGGTGCAGAGGGCGGTGCAGGACCCTCCAAAGGTCCCTGAAAGGCTTATGTATATAGGACCGGGAGGGGCTTTCTAAGCATTGCCTTGGGCTTGTTAGGTATGCCAGACCCCGGCCTCCCTGCTGCCTCAAGTCCTCTCTACTTCCCAGACCACCTCATATTCCTGAGTTCTACTTGGTGCCTGCTCGGTGTGGGACCAGTGTCTTTTGACTTCCATGGTGACATGGTAGCAGGGAGGACCTGAGCCACAATAGCACTTTGCCAGAGGTCTGGCCTGCTTCCTGTCTGCTTTTACAGACTCCAGCCTCTGGCTGGCCTCATGTTGCAGGGGCCTCGTCTCAGGTTTGCAGATACCTGCAGGAATTGGAAAGAAAGAACAGTTATTAAATATCATAGCAGTTTGTGTTTTTAAATGCCTGAGCATTTACTGAGCTCATTGGTGTATGCTGTGGGCTTGATCTTTGACCTCAGCTACCTCATTAAATTGATTTCATTTCTCTCTCTCTCTCTCTCTCTCTCTCTCTCTCTCTCTCTAAGGTTGGAGTTTCTTTGGTATGCCAGCCAATTCTGCTTTATAATTGAAAATGTTAATCATGATTGCTTTTGTTTTTGAAACCAAAGAGAAAGACATATTTATGTCATTGAGCTATTTAATTTTTTTTAAATTTGGGCTTCCATGAGGTTTTCTAGTGTGTCAGATCCCACATTCTGGCCATGAAAGTTCCTCAGCTCAAAACTTGAGGCATCAGGCACCCCAAGAAGCTCTGTACAGTCCAGTGTCCAATCGTTTATACCAGTTCACATTTGTTAAGCACTCAGAACCATGTAAATGAAAAAATGCACCCTCTCCCTAAAAACTCACCCTCTTCCCAAAAAGATGCTGCAACAGGTTTGTCTGAATTCTGTCATAAAAAGAGCCACTGAGTGAGAAGCAGCAATCTTCCTGTATATTTAGAGGGCGTCAAAGGTGAGCCTTTGGGGGCTCAGGGAGAGTGAGTTTATGTGCAGGCCCTGTGTGTGTAATGAGAAAAGGAAAGGTATCTAATAACGTGGCATCTCCAGCTGAAATGGTTTGCCTTAAGCCAGAAAGGAGTGCAAGTGTGCTGGCTAGAAAGCATGTAGAGAGATGCTAGAGCATCATGGGCAGATGTGAGGCTCTGACACTGCAAAGAAAAGCAGGTACAAAGCAATAGGGTCACAAGTGAAGCCAAAATATGTGTGCACATGTGTGAACAGCTACATATATTTCCGTAGGTTTTCAACTGTCTTAACTTTTGTTGCCAGTAATGTCCTTTCTCCACAGCCGCCCCGGGAATTCTGAAGTACTGGGCCTTTCTCAGAAGACTGTAATGTACCTGAAGCTTCTGAAATATTGCAAAGTTCAGGCTGGTGCTGCCAAAAACAAAAGTGACGTAGCGTTTATTTTTAAGAATCCAGTATTGATTTGTAAACTTGTTTATTTTTCATTTTAAACTGAATGCATGTATAATCATGTTGGAATACATTAAGAACTATGGAGACTCTGTAGCAAGAGAAAATATCTTTGCCTTAACTCCACTGTTGTGGTTGTTCCTTCGACCTCAAGAGCTCTGTCTGTTCCATAGTAACTACTTCTCATGAACACTACCAAGGGAGGAAGCCGGCGCCTGGAAAGTGTGCAGTGTGCCCCCTGCCCTCCTGTTAAGTCCTCCAGCTCAAGACATGTCTCTCGGTGTGTGTTCTAGTCATGGTGGCTGTTCTCTGTGTAGAACAATTACCAAAAGATACTCAGTTTCGATATTAAAGGGCGAGTCCACCAACTCTGAAGTCATGTGCCGTGTATTCTTCTGTGACACAGGAAGGTCACATTCTTTTTCTGTGGAGGATCCAGTGCACATGGTCTTGGCTCAAAAGACATGCTTCCCTCCAGAAGGCAGCTAGCACATACTAGAAGGGGCATGTAACACATTGTCTGATAGCTAAAAGATAAATAAGAACTTGTTGGGGTTGTCGGAGCTGGAGGTGTAGCTCAGAGTAAAGCCCTTGCATCTTTCATCCCTAGCACCAAAAGGAAAGCCTGATCCTTTGTGGGTATGAAGACACAGAAATGAAATGATCTCTGCAGAATGAAGATGGACTGTTTGGCCTCTTTGGGGTCAGTGCATGCACCACAGGGATACATTGTCCATGTACTCTCCAAATCCATTTTCATTTCTTACTGTGAAGGAACTCAAAACTAGCTTGAAGAGCAATTTAAAGCCAGCTACTAAATTTTCCTTGTCTAAATCTAGTGAGGTTAACTTAAAGGAAAGGCAGGTGATGTGAGAATTAATGTTCATGAGCTTGATGACAACGGTGTGGATTGTTTCTAACACCTGGAAGCCCCTGGCAATGACTCCAGGAGGGGGAGGGGGTGGGGAGGTGACTCCAGGGGGGTGGAGAGGACCCTGCTTGCTGACATGTTCCTTGTGGGTACATGACATGTTTTTGTGTGTCAGACAAGGAGCCTTGGCCATTTCTCCCAAACCAGCGAGGAAGCTGTGGAAACACTGAGGCGGCAGCAGCCAGACCCCTCGAAGCACAGGAGAATGGTCATGCCTCCATAGGGGTGAGAAAGTACAGCAGGAAAACAGTCTCTTTGGCCACAAACCCAGTCCTCCTGAGCCAGTATCACCTGGTGTCCCTTCCTGCCTGCTTCTCACGGTGTAACCCCAGCTAATGCTAACACCCACCAGTCCTACACTTTCTAAACTTAGAAGAGGAAATATTTCACTCACTGAAGGCTCACCTGAAGTCTGCACCTACCCTCACCTACCTCACAATAAGTTCCTAGGTAGCAGTCACCTTGCTTTTGTCTGGGAGGCACCTAGGTGGGAGCATTGACCTGCTTAGACTAGAAACCCAGGGACTCTCTCTTCATGACCAGTCCAGGTACTTGTAGGTCATGCTGAAGATGAGACGTGGGACCTGCACACCCATGTGGGTGCTTTGGCTTGGAAGAAGAGGAGGGTTGCGGTCCAGTGCAGTTCTCTAGTTGGTTTTCTTCAAACACAGATCTATTACAGCCTGTAACTTAGAATCACTATCCACAAAGGGAAACAGAATTCATCTGGTTCCTTGATTCAGCTGATGCATCTGTCTTCACCACAGCTGGGCCCCAGGACAGTAAGCTGCAGTAGTGATGGCAAAGGGGGGGGACCAGTGCAACTGCCCCTGGTGATACAGGAATCGAAACACTACTCCCATTTTAGGGAACAGGAATATTGGGGGTGCTCATATTAAAAACAGGCCTCATTTGAGACCTGAAGTCTTAGCGTGGTGTCAAGGAGTAAGAGCCCTGGCTGAGGTTGCCCATGTGAGTAAGACTGAAGGTGTGAGAGATCAGCATTGGGAGCCACAAGCTCTCCCCAGCGACTGGATAGTTGCAGAACATCAGCAGTGGTGGGGAGCTGCAAACCAGGTTGTTGAAGGCCTGGCCTGGCCAGTCCAGTGCTGGTACAGGCTCAGATCCCTTACTGGAAATGTTAGGGGCTGGAAGTGTTTTGGCCTTGGGAGTGGTTTTCCAATTAGAGCATTTTGAAATATCTTCAAAATGATCATCATGAAATATCTTCAGAAGAGATCCCCGTAAGTCCATGGCTTCACCTGTGCCTTAAGCACATACACCCATACCATACACAAAGTTTGGAAGTAATTTTTTTCATACGTTATTGTCAGCACATCTGGGTTTCGACTGTTTCTTGTCACTGGAGATATCAAGCGTGAGACTTTATACTTGTGGAAAATACCAGTGCTCAAAAAAGTTGGATTTGGGAACGTGGATTTCACATTTGAGGTTGAAAGCAATCAACCTGCAGTAGCAGCCATTGTCACTTGCAGAGGTCACAGTACACATGCGCTCCTGCCTACCCCAGTGCTCTTCACCTGCCTCTTCTCCTCAGCGATAGCTTCATCCTGGCTGGAGGGCTCCAAGGAGCTCAGTGCTGTAGATGAGTTCCTCCATACTGAGGGAACTCACTGAACGGTGCTGAATGAGCAGGGGTGTGATCTGTGCACACAAAAAAGCTCTCACCACACACAAATGAAATGTGAAATACTTTATTCTCAGCCACGTCACACTGTCCATAGCCCAAGAACAGATCCACAATGTCCTGAATGATGCATTCCACCAATACGTCAGTTACATGAATGATGTTTTGTGGTTAAAAAATGAAAGTCAAATTAGTGCATATTCCAATCCCAGGAGCAGAAACATCAGATGTGCAGATTTTGGTAAAGTGGGGAGGTCTCTGTTATAGGCCTCAGTAGTGTGAAGCTACTGATAGGCTAAGTTAATTTAATCCAGGTGTTTTTCATGATAGACTGATGTTAAGTCAGACAGGAGGTAGGTGATAAATGGCCACTGGGGCACTAAAGAGAGCCCAAGATGATTTTGGCTCTGGATCTACAGCATTCCATCTCTGACTTCTATCACTCAATCTACAGAATTTTAAACAAAAATATTCCAAGAATTTAGTTTCACACTCATGTGTTGTTTAGAATGGGTTGGAGGGCCATGAGGGGGCAGCTGTGAACACCATTTGGGTTAGAAACGGGGGTACCCTGAGCCAAGTCAGGCTAATGGAACGGGAACCACCGAGCAGGCAGGTAGTCTAGAATTGAGGGAGACTGGGAGAGTCAGGAACTCAGTGGCTGTGATGGGGAAGTGAGGATTAGGGTCTGTGTGCTCTCTAGGAGCTCACTGATGAAGCTTTTTCTTTGCTCTTATGTCTCCTACACTATCTGGCAGTGTGCACCTCTACCGTGTTAAGGTTTGATGTAAGGAAAACGCTAAAGAATCAACCGGCAGATCTCCAAGGAGGCTCATCCTGTGTGCAAACAGCTTTGCAAAGTAAATACTCAGGCTTGTCCACTCACCTAGAGCTCTGTCCCAGGAACCCAACTCATGAACCTTAATGTACAATCAGTCTCCAATTTCCTAATTGTTGAGAGGGAAATACTGGTTCTCTAAAGATTACTTTTGTGTCCTGGCCAAGCTGTCTGTGTTGTTGTCAGCACTTCTGGGAGATCAGCTTCGTCCTTGGGCTCCTGTGCTAGTTTTTTCTGTCACCTTTACATGTGATCAGGTCACCTGGGAAGAAAGTACCTAATCTGAGAAAATCCCTTCATCAGATTATCCTGTAATGGGGGGGGGGGCATTTTCTTGATTAGTGATTGGTTTGGGAGGGCCTGGCTCACTATGAGTGATGCAAACCCAGACACGTGATCCTGGGTAGTATAAGAAAGTAAACTGAGCAAGCTGTGGAGAGCAGGCCAGTGGGCAAGCCGTGTTCCTCCAGTGTCTCTGCTTCAGTTTCTGCCTCCCAGTACCTGCCTGGAGTTCCTGCCTTGAACTTCCCAGGAAGCTGTGAGATGACACTTTTAGTCTTGATGTTTATCCCAGCAAAAGAAGACAGATTAGGACAGGCCCATGCAGTAAGCACAGAGAGTCAGAATGTGAGCTTGAGAGCTGGGGACCTTGCCTGACCTGGCTGTATACCCTGGCAAGAATGCTGTTGCCCCAGTGTACAGAGATGTCCTGCGCATTTCCCTGAAGGCTCCATCTCTCCTAGGCAAGGCTGCTCGCTCCAGGAAGACACTTTTGATGGCTTGCAGGCAGGTCACCCATGTTCATACCACATGCTTTACCAAAGCTGAGTCAATGGCCAATCGTGTTTCTCGGAGTACCAACCTTAAACTTTGGCATTTGCACTTTTTTCTGAGGAAAAGATCCTGCTAGTGGTTTACTTAACTGAGTAGTGATTTCTTCTCATTTCTCTCTCAGCAAGGAAACCTACTAGTTATCCACAGACGAACCTGAATGATGGAGTTGGGGTGGAAGATGCAGGTACCCGGGTTGGTTTTGTTTTATTTATTTTTTATTTTTTGTTTTATTTTATTTTATTATTATTTTATTTTAATTTTAATTTATTATTTAATTTAATTTAATTTATTTTTTTTTTTTGAGACATGGTTTCTCTGTGTAGCCTTGGCTGTCCTGGACTCACTTTGTAGATCCACCTGCCTCTGCCTCCCCAATTACTGGAATAACAGTTGTGTGCCACCATGCACACACCTGTACTTGTCTTTATTGGTGCCTTTTTGTTTATTCACTTCAAAGAAATCCTTAACCTGCAGGGAGTAGCATGTACCATGTCTATGACATGCCAAGCTCCAACACAGGCCCTCAGTTGGTTCAGGTCCTCAGTTGGTTGGCACCTGGCAGTGGCCTGGAAAGCATAGAAACCCATGTCCCACAGCCAGTGCTGGCTAACAGCTGTCACTTTGCATGCCAGCCTCTGGTCATAGAAATAGGGAACACACAGAGAGTCACACCCTTACCATCCCACATCAGCTGGCTCCTCCCATCCTGACCCCGAGTTATTAATAATTTTATTAAGAATGTGCTTTCAACACTCTGGTATTTATATATGTACTTAACAAGAAATCACCAAGACTGCAAAGAGTGGTTCCGCTTCCCTTATTGCCAGAGCAAGGGAGAAACAAGAAACGCTGCCTTTGACTCCTTACTTGGAAACTTCTTTCCCTTCTTCCATTCAGTAACATCTCGTGGTCCTCAGGTGCACCAGCATAGAACCCAGGGGGTGGTCAGTATTACATATGAGCACCACCCCATGGCCTGAGGGCTGGCCACTCTGCTCTCTTGTCTCCCTGTCACAGCTCAAGAGCTTGAGAGCTGAGATGCCACGAAACGGGGTGAGATTATTTCAAGGTCACTTCTGCCAGTATCACAAATTAGGGCCATTTCTTTCCTCAGCTCAGGTTCGGAAGCTGCAGGAAACATCTGATAGTGCTCTAGGCACTGAGCCCTTATCTTTCCATCATGGGAAAGACTTGCCAGCACATGTTTGAACATCTGCAACTTAAGGTTTATTTTGGCTCCAGGTCTCTATGCAAACTATTGGTCATAAGAGTTGGTAGCTCACAGTTAATTTTCCTGAAGCTTTTAGTTCAGTTATTAGAGTCTGGTCACCAAAAGAGCTAGTTTAGCAGGTGTCTGAAAGTATGGGCAGTTCAGTATTCTAACTGTGTGAGGTGGTGGCTGTTGACTTAGAGGCTGGGCCAAGAGGTGTCTGGAATGGATTATTCTTATACCTACCCATGTACAAAGGCTTGTATTTTAAAATGGTGTCAGAGCCTGGGGAAGGGTCTTTCTGGAACAGTTCTTCAAAGGATAGTGTTCTTTGGGACCATTATAGGGGCCCATGCTGATTGGCCCAAGGAACCAAAAAAAAATATAGACAGACTGCTACTTGCTTATCACACACCTGAATTATAAACTTTGATGTGCATGGAACATGTCAGGAGCAGGACAGCTGACTGTCTTCTCCTTTCAGTGTCCTTTTATCATGGTCTGCCTTGCTCTCATCCTCAACTTTTGTCCCCAGTACTTCTAAGGTAGTATAAACAGGAACCAAACTTTCTGGTAAGATTCTGTACCCTGGGGAAACCCAGAGCTCTGGCCAGAGGCCATGTTGGAAAATGAAAACCAGAAAGCTTTATATGTGCATCAGAGAAATGCTATCTTCTGCTTTGCAAAGGGTGTGTCCTTCATGGCTCCAAGCCCAAAGGGTACACATTCCCCTCAGACCTCAGGTTTAGAAAGAAACTTGTCATGTGCCTGGGCCCTGAGGTTAGGATCCTCTTCAGACTTGTGTGAAGCTATGCTAAGGTGGTGGAAGAGGGAAGGCAGAAAGGTGTGAGGAGAGGGGAACTTTGCTCAGCTGTGGATGTTGTCAGCTCTGTCTGACAGTGTGATGTGGGGTAGTCTGAAATGGCCTTGCAGCTTCAAAGATCCCTGACTTCCCACCGAATGTCCCATTCTATACATTCAGAGCCTCCTCCAGTCACCTACCTGCCCAGGAGTGAAAGGCCTGGGTCCAGGTGATACAGCAGAGTGATGGAGCTTCCTTGGCAGATGCTCTGAGGATCTTGGTGTTGACCAGATAGTCCTGGCCATCACAGGCCAGCCAGGCATGGCTGGACCCCAATTTAATCCTGTTCTCTGGAACACCTGGGGGAGTCCCAGAACAAGCCACCCATTCATGTGAGGAGTTTCTACTGTAGCCTGCTGCAACAGAAATTCTCCCTGTGTGAGAGAAGAGAGAGGCCAGACCACACCCTATCCACTGGAAGAATGATGTGGCTAGAACCAGCTTCCTAGGTGTCATTTGTGTTTGTGAATGTTTTCATTACCAGGCACCTTCCCGTAGATGGCAGGACAGCTGCTGAGTAATGGCCAGTTGTCACTGAACATTAAATTTGTGCCCTCAGAGCAGGGGTTAGGACTTTTTTTTTTTTTTTTTTGAGATATTGTCATGACAGTCTTGTGAGGCAGACCTTACTGTTATCTTCATTTAACAAATGAAATTGAATTCCAGTGTCAGAGCCGGAAAACAGTGAAGTTAGGACTAGAATGTAAGCAGTAAGATTTGCTGGCTAGAAGTGCCCCAGATTCCAAGTCCATTTAAGATGCCAGCACCATCTGGGTGGAGAAGCTGACTCCTGCTGGCAATGTACAGCTCCAAAGGATGCCCCCTGCAGGAAGACAGCTGCCTGTGTGTGGGGAGGGTGGAGGGGACAGGGAGCCTTAGCTCCAGACCATTAGCAGAGGGCTTTCTGTGACCCGTGCTTCATTATTACTGCAAAAATTAAGGAATGGATGGCAGAAACTTGGAGACTCCTAGCAGGAAGCAGATCTCCTCAGAGAACTCCAATGAAAAGGTGATTACCAAAGGACAGAGCCAAAGGAAGCAAGAACTGCTTGCTGCACCAGCCAAAGTCTGCCAAGATTCCTTCCACCCCTGTAACCAAGGGGAAGAGCTAGGAGATGTGTCCCCAGGACCCAGTATGGTCTGGCTGCCATATAGAAGCAGCCATAGGCTGCCCCTTAGGAAGTGCAGCGAGGAAGAAGAGCTGGGTTTGAAGGAAGCTCACTATGTCTTCTTGGTTTCCTGTTTGGTCTTGGTGGAATTAGCAATTGCATGGATGGGGTCACAGGCTTGGCAACAGTCTTAACTGCTTCGGGCTTCCAAAGTCAACCAGCTTGATTGGGGTTTTGAGGAGGGTTCTTATCTGCCACACATTTGTCCCACCAGAACATGCCATTCAGAACTTTTCTTGTAACTGCTTTTATCTTTAGAAAACATTCTAGAAGCATTCTTAGGTGCCCCCCCCCCATACACAACCTGTGCTTTTTCTTGTAGCCTATCTGGAAAGGTGATGCTCTCCAGGGGAAGACATCTGCTGTGAGCAGAGCTGCATCTTTTCCAAGAGTCCACCCGTCTACAGAGTTGGGGCCAGGACAGTCACTATGTCTCTGTCATCTTTCTAATCCACGCTAGGTGCAGTCTGCCACAAGGGAGACACTTTTTGATCAGTCAGGCTAGAGAGAATGATAGGGTCGTACACTAAGCTCAGGATGTAAGCACAAGGCCCAGGACCTTAGGACAGGTACTGAGCATGGAGGTGGAGAACTTGGAAGAAGGGTCAAGAGCATCCTGGGTGTGGCTCTCAGGCAAGCAAATAGAGAGCTTGCCTCTTTGAACACCGGCTTTGGACCTGTCAGGAAGTGACTGTGATCCCCGGGCAGGAGGGGAGACAGCTACATGGCTAGACTCCATCTGCCTGCCTGTCAACCGTGGCTATTTCTTCTGTGGCCCTTGCCATCTGTTTCATTTGTGATCACTGTTAATTGTCATAGAGCAGAATATCAGATGTACCTGCCATACCTCTGTTCCCAGGCTCCTTCATGAAAACCAGAAGGATCGTCCAGGCGCATGTGCATGACTGTCCTGTTGATCCATCCGTTGTGGGAACCCAGCTAGTTGGTGGTCTCCTGGGATGCCCATCTCCCTCTTCTTCACTGACTTTTATTAGATCTCTCCAGTACCCGGGACTTGACCAGCTGCTTCCATTTCATTGTTTCCATAGAGAGAAAATGAAAATTCTCTGACTTTTTACATGCCCTTTCATTTCTTGACCCATCTGCAGAGACAACTGAATATGATTGGTTATTTTGGAGGCCTTGGTGAGAACATGGCAGCCGCCCTGTGTGGAGCCCCTGTGTGACTTCCCCTCAGTGAAAAGAACTGGCAGAGGAAAAGTCTAGCCCTCACAGGAGCGAAGGCTGGCTTGTATCCCTTCCTCTTTGTCAAAGAATTTCTATTGGCATGATTTAAAATTGTTCTACTCCCTTGGACATCTCAGAGTCATATTTAGAGTCGTTCTGTTTGGCTACACTTCACTAAGACTATATCACTCCAACCACAGAAGTACTTGGATTCTTTCTTTATGATTCCCAGTCATACAACATCCCCTCCTGAGCTGGAAATTGCCATGTGTATGTCCATGGTGTAGAACTTCAGCCTTCCCAGGGACGTCGTGCCCCTCCAAGGCAGGGCTGGAGTCCAATTCACTACTTAAAATAGCCTAGTGTGTGAGAAGAACTAGACAAGGAATTCAAGGGGCCCAGTGCCCTGCCTCCCTTTCCATATTGTCAGTTAAGGTTAATGGTGCCCCAGTGTGCCCTAGAAGCATGCCAGATCCCCTCAGCTGCTTTTTTGTTTGTTTAGTTGGTTGGTTGGGTTGGGTTTTGTTTGTTTGTTTGGTTGGTTGGTTGGTTTTGTGTTTTGTACTCATGAAAGGGTCAGGGCCACATCTGTGGCAGGAGGAAAGCCCAGTGCCATCAGTTCCATTTTAACAGCTGCTCTTCGGTTTCCCCACCTCTGGCTGAGTTCCTTCCAGAACTTTGACATTATTCTTGTCACTGCTCACTCAAATCCATGCACTTACTGTGTGATAGCTTCTGCTTCCGGGTTGTCTCATTCATTGCTTTTTCTCACAGTCTGCACTTATTTCTTAGAAAAACCTTCTGCTGCCTGTTTGCTATGAAGCTGGCTGTGAACAAGGGTCACAGGACCAATTCCTAAGGTTCCGTGAAACAGACTTGTCCTTTAGGAATACCCGGGGTTATGCTCTGTGGAAGATCTGAACAGACCCAGAAGGCTTCACCTCAAAGCCAACATGCTGAAAGCCAGGACCACACTGGCTCCTGCAAGTGCCTGTTCACACATCAGGGTCACGTGGTCCCCAGGTACAGAGCTGCTCGCAGGATCTTTCACCCAGGGTTCTTTGGGGGAAAAAAAGCCTTCTCTCTGGGTTTTCTGCCGTGAAGTTCTTTCTGAGACGGCAAAGGTTTTATTCTCCAAAATAAAACAATTTCGTTTTGAGACTGAGAAAACTAGTTTCACCCAGTCTGTTCTGTATAGAGCACATTCATATGTATTGGTGCCTTTCCCCAGCAAGCCTGTGAGCACCGCACAGTTACACCTGCGATTTACAAGTTAATAAACACAGACAGTAGAAGAAGCCTCTGTCAACTCATATGCAGTGTGGATGGGATCTGTAGCCCCAGAACTACTCAGACAGGGACAATGGGAGTGTGACGTGGGTCTGGCAGGTGTCCAGTGACAGGACGCCTGGACCACCCCCACAACCACTGCCAGGGAGAAGGAGACCCTGGCTGTGCTCTTAAGAAATTAAAACTATCCATTCTAACGCAAAGCCAACACACTTAACTGAAACTAATTGTAAAACCACACTGAATGTCTTCCAGCCTCAGAGGTGACATTGTTTCACTCCAAAACATTAAAAACAAACAAAATGCTCTAGTCTCTGAAAAGGAATGACCTTTTTAGAGGCGCTCTTGGTTAGGAAAAGAAGTAATGGCTCAAAGTGAGTTATGACATGAGCAATATTAAAGAGAAAATGGCTGAGAAGAAGGGAAAATCTACTCTGACACTTACCTGAAACAACCCTTGCTTATGTTACGCCGGTGTCCCAGCATTCCACATGAACCTCTGCCATCTGTAGGTGTCCACACACACTCCAGAAGGCAGGAACCCACGAAGGAAATAGGGCGCTTCCCAACTATCCATGTGAAAATCGTTCCAACATGACCTCTAAAGCTTTCAGTTGTCAGCTTTCTGACAATGGGAGGCGGGGACATGTGCCTTGTTTGCACATTTTGTCAGGTCTTTGCTTCTAAACCCTTTGAGTCCTGCCCAAGGGGACAGGGCTGTCACCAGGACATCAAGGCATGCACTTTTCACAGGCAATGCATGGGAGAAGCTCTGCTGTGTAGAGATCGTAGCAGCTATTGAGAAATGAACAGCAAAAAGATGTCTTTGTGGCATTCCCCCCGGAAGCTGATGGTAGCTGGCAAATTAACTGATATCCCCTAACCCCAGATTTCCAAATCAGAACTGATCAGAAATGTTTATTTCTAAAGTGGTGCCAAGCCCTAGGTGAGCTCTTTATCTCACTGGCTGCCTCCTCCCCCCTCAAACAGACCCAGAGCTGCAGGCCTCAGTTTGCTGAGCCAGGGAATGGGACCAGCCTTTCTCAGTCTCAGAACATCAGATGGGTAATCAACAAGAGAATAGAGTGTCTTTTGTGTTTGTTTGTTTGTTTGTTTTTCTAGACAGGGTTTCTCTGTGTATAGCCTTGGCTGTCCTGGGCTCATTTTGTAGCCCAGGTTGGCCAGAACTCACAGAGATCTGCCTGCCTCTGCCTCCTCAAGTGCTAGGCAGGCGTGTGCCACCACGTCCAACTGTAAAGTGCTTTTCCTTTGTGTGACTTTTAGAAGAAATCCAAACTTTCTAATTTACCTCTTCAATGTCCACATAGTTTCCAACTAGAGGGATGAAATGAATTTTCCTTAGTTACTTTTTTTTTTTAACCCCAAACTTTACCAAAGTGAGGTGTTGGGAAAATTTGCCCCAAGCTGCAGTTTCTAACCCCTTTCTCACTTTGTTTTGGGCTTGGACTGAAGATACTAAAAATGCTGTGTTTTCCCTCTTGTGGGGCTGTCTCTTTAGTCAGATCAGTGTCTACAACCAGGCTAGGAAAAGGTCTCCCAGGAGAAACACACACATATTTCAGCGGCATCCTGGACATCGCTCACCCACCTTGAATGCTTTTGTAGTGATTTTGATGGCAGCTAACATTCTCCATGAAGACTGTGCTGCACCATTTATAATGAGAGTCCCCAGAATTTCCTTGAATAGTGATAGCAGCTGCCATTTAAGCCAGAGGACAGAGAGAGAAAACTGTGTCTGGGGTTTGTTTTTGGTTTTGCCTTGCTACAGCAGAGGTTGGAATGGGGAATTCTGCATGGTGTCTACCCTTCCCCCCCTTTAGATATCAAGTTATCCCAGATATACTGGGCCATTGCTTTGAATGTCATATTCTAACAGAGAATACAGACTGCCTTTAAGAAACATTCATGCTGGTTGCTCGCCACCTTCCTGGCTGTGTTGAACATGAGTGACCATGCATACACACTATTTTCCATAGAAAGCTACAGGCCAGGGCTAATTAAACAGCCCGTTGGGTTGCATCAGGTGCCAACAGACTGCAGCTGTCTGACCAGCAAAAATATTGTGAGCTTCTTGTAACCGTCTTTTGGGCAGACAGAACCCAGGGAATCTGACCTCTGTTTAAAGGAAACAGTTCATCATGAAGCATGTCCCTGTTTGGACCCTCTCCTCCTTTTGTATATCATCAGTCTCCTGTCTTAAATACTTAAAAGAGAACAACTATTGCAGGGGTTTAAGTATCGTAAAACTCACCCATCTAAAGTGTAAATTCAGCAACTGCAGTAAGTTCAGCCATCTAGAGTGTAAATTCAGTGAGCTAAATCCACTAAGTTGCTCGGCCATCTTCAGAGTCTGATTTCTGATCATGTTCATCACCTAGGAAGACTGGCCTTCCCTCTCAGCGCTTAGCTCCCATGCCTATCACCATCACTTCCCAACTCCAGTGCCCTCTGTCCCTGTAGAGCTGCCTTTCAAGTCCATTGCCCTGACACAGAATCTCACAACACACAGTGTTGTCCTGTGGGGTCCTGTCTCCTGTGTAAGGCTATAGTCCATAGCAGCATGCTTTCCTATTCCTTGACTCGTCTGGTTTTGTTGTTTGTTTTGGTTTGGTTTTTTTACTCAAGGACTCGTGATGAGTGGGAGCAGGGATGACCAGAGGCTGTCTGCTGGGCTGACGGTGCCCCTTTGGGGGACATGTGGCAATAGGTAGAAATATGTTTGTTTGTCACACCTGAGCTAGAGGATGCTACAGGCATCTGTTACAGAGGCCAGATTGCTGCTGAGGGCAGAAATACAAAGAACATTTTCAACTGAGAATGCACTGACTAAATGCGAGTAGAGCGGAGGCCAAGCACTGAGGTGGGGCCTTTCCTCTGGAACTTCACTTGTCTTTAGGGCTTCTCCTGTGCTTTAGAGGGACACAGTGTTAACCTTCTCATTGAGTGACCTGGGTGACATTGCATTGATGTTTTGTCCAATTTTGATGTCTATCTAAAACACTGATGCTTGTGAAATTGAGCTCTTTTCTTTTAACCATTTGGGTGAGTTCTGGAATCGCCTGATACATTATTCTATTGTATACACTTTTCACCAGAGGGGAAAGTGGGGGATGGGTAATTCTTGACTCCTGGTTGAGATCTTAATATATATATTAGTTTAAAATATTTAGAAATGTTCAAAATAGAAAGTACTGGCTGGTACAGGTAAAAGCCCAAGATGACATGGAACAACCTGGATCTTGGATCTGTGTTATTTTTAATGAGGAGAGATAAAGGCTGCATAGGGCTAGAACTGGAAAGAAAAATAGATCTAAGAAAACAAAATTAAAGCCCTTATCACCCAGCCTTTGGCACTGCATAAAACCCTGCATGAGCAAGAAGATACCGGCCAGAACTAAAACATTTCTTTTATCATTGACCAGGGACTTGCTGGCTGCTTAAATCTTCTCTCTAGGGTGACTGGGATGCCAAGAGGCGGAATACTATCTCCCAGTTGTCCGTGGCTTTATGCAATGTTGAATTAGCAACAAAGTACTCTGTTTGTAGCTCACTAACGTAAAAGGAGACTGATGCCGGGTGAGTCAGAACACTGTGCTCGTTCCGCAGAGGGACCTTTGGGAATTTGTCAAGTAAACAGCATTTTCAGCTACCCTGGGCAGCTTCTCCTCCCTCTGACCCCTCTTTTGCTCCAGTGGGCAGCTCTGCCTCCGTCCTGCGAGACTTGGTGGTGACAAGAAAACACAAGCAGCCTGGAAGTGAGTGTGCTGCAGAGAGGCAGGAGGGCATGCATGGGGAATGACCTTTATACCCCCAAACCCTCCTGTCCACAGGAATAATAAGGCGTTTCAGAAGCATATGCTGGAAATGGGGTCTAAGTCAACGGTGACCATTTACCTAATGCATACAAGGCCTGTATGGCCTCCAACCCCATCATCACAAAAAGAGAAAAAAGAAAAAAGAAACACATTGTCGAAGTAAACTTGGAACAATTGTCTTCTCTCTTCTCTCTCTCTCTCTCTCTCTCTCTCTGTGTGTGTGTGTGTGTGTATGTGTGTGTGTGTGTTTGTCTGTCTCTGTCTCTCTCTCTCTCTCTCTCTCATACACACACACAGAGAAACCCAAAAACTCCAGGCATCAGCTACCTATGCACACAGCCCTCCGATAACTGAAGGTGCCCTGCACACTGGTCCATCTTGGCCACATATGCACTATGTTTTGTATACACAAATGCATCTGTTTTGACAAAGCTTTGCTGAGTTACTTCCACAGCCCTGAGATCACAGAATCTGAACTGAAACAAAATTTATTTCCTCCAAATTCAAATTCCAAAGGGAGAAGCAGTACAAAAGAAAGTCTTGCTTTTAAAGATGTAACTCCAGTCTAAAGAGATAACTTTGTGAATAGAAGCAGAGGACCTGATTTTTTTTTCTCAGCAATCATGTCAGGTGGCTTGCACCTGCCTATAACTCTGGAGTCCAGGAGGATTTGAGGACAACTACACACACACACACACACACACACACACACACACAGAGAGAGAGAGAGAGAGAGAGAGAAGGGGGGAGAGAGAATTCATATATATAGATATATATATTTCATCAAAAGTAGAAAAACATTCCAGTGTTTCAGCTGTGGTTTCAAAAAAACTTTGAGGTGTCCTTGGACTTCCTGCACCGTTGGGTGATGACCTAATGCACCATCTTCAGATAAAGTCAGCACTTTCTCTAAAACTAGCAATAGAAGATGCGCATTATCCAAGTAGCATGTGTGCATATGAAACATAAGAAGAAAGTGAGCATTGCCTCCATCCTTCCTGAGAGAGAAGCAATCACAACACCTTGTCAGCCTTCCTCCAGCAGCCCGCTAGGTGGGTACGGAGAGATGGATGGACAGGCGTCCACAGACCACACTGTCGATGGACACTGTCCCATTGCAGGCTGTTTTCCCTCACCAGTGCATGTTGGCATTCTGTGCCAACATGCCTGTGTCATTATAATGGCCAGGTGAATTCACAACCAGGATCTGCTGGGTATGGCATCTCTCTCTTTTGAGTTTGGAACCATTTTTCAAGCATCACGAATTCTTCCAGCAAACATGGGCCAAATGTCTGTGCTGTAGCATGTAGTCCTTCTCCATCCTGTGGATGCACCAACTAGTCCTTTATCCCGGGGACACCTACATGCTAGTGAGAAGGGAAAGGGGATGAATCAAGACAAAAAAAGTAAGAGACAAGGGATGGGGCTGTTGTGGCACTGGCAGCGCTTGTACTCTTTTTTGGAATACTTGGGGAAATATCTTTTTCTCTTCCAAGTAATTTTCCAGAAATACCACGGAGTCACAAGAACTGCACATTTAACTGTGCTCCAGAAACACTGGACAGGATGAAACTGAGGTTAGTATGAACACAACAGAAGCCCCCATCAGTCCTTGCTCTCACTCTTCTGTCCACCTATTGAAAGAAAGAAATGCAAATTTGCACCCTTCCCCCTCCCTCCTTCCATACTTTTTCTAGGAATCTGTGTTCTGATTTGCAAGGACAGGTGTTAGTGAGTAGGGCCAGTCTGAGAATCCTTGGTGCCTACTTCTCCCTCTAGAGTTAATGGGTGGGTGAACCCTGGAGAGCCCAACAAAAGTCCCTGTTCTCTGCAGTTACTCTTTCTTTCCCTTAAGAATTTTGTCCCTCTGTGACTAATGGGGACAGCCTGTTTCCTTGGAGACCTTTGTTGCCTAGATACTGGATGGATCTCTGAGCAGGAACCGACCTCAGCCCTATAGGAAGACAGTTACCTTTATGCCCTACCACAAAGCTGTGTTCCTGTCCCCTGGCCTCACCCAAATTCATAGATGAAACCAGTAATATATTCCACTTCTTAACTCTTCCTTCTGGGGTGCCTTTCTCATTCTTATGTTTCTCTAGAGACATTTTATTTTTGTAGATAAGGGGGTTTGGGTTACTATTATTTTTAAGTGCAACTCTGGCACTCATAAAATGTTTTCTGCAGCTTTGAAAGAGGCCTACACTGTCCTAAAGCACAACCAGAGAGAGAGAGGCATCATTTAAAACTGGCAAACTCCCATTTGGCTCTAGCCCTTGGCTGAAGCTAGTTTCCAAACTGCCAAGTGAGAGGATACATTGTCCTGTGTTTATAAACTATCTCTTCTACTGAAGAGCACAGTACACTTTAATCTATGACTTAATTTGTTTTTTTATTTGACCAAATTGTTGTGTTTGAGGTATTTTGAAATATGTGCACACAATGGAGTTCAAGAGCTTGATCACACGTCATGTGACTATAGTTAATGTACTGTAGACTATTTTTTAGTAAGTGGGTGAGGCGCCATGTGTGCTTTTTAGCTGGAGTTACCACTCCACCAAGCACTCAGAGAACAGTTTTTGAACTTTTGGCCCTGTCCTGGGAGGTACTTTCCATGTCTCTGGAAAGGAAGAGAAGTAAGTCTCATTTTCATCGCATCAGAAGGGGGGCATGACGCTGGAGGAGGGCGGTGCCTCTTCCCACTTCCTGCGGTGTCTACCAACCACAGGCTGAGGCTTTTAGACCTTGAATCATCCAGTCAGAGTTTCTAGCTATTTCTACTCTCTAACCAAAGGGAAACCTGCTCAGGGTCACTTACTTTAAAATGATGGAGCGAAGACTTCATTTGAGTTTTTGTAAAGCGGCTGCCCATGACATCCCGCATCAGAACCCAGGCATTTGTGGGTCACCTGCCCATGGAAGGGGCCCCAGGAAGCCTCAGAGGAGTGGCTGAGGAGTTCTGCATGCTGTCTCGTCTCCAGAAGGTCAATAGACTGTCTAGAGGGCCCAAGCTCCCTGCCATTTGGCTCCTTAAGCTTTACTGGATTTTTAAAAATGTGTATGAGTGTTTGATCTTCATGTGATTATGCATACCGCGTGTGTTTCTGGTTCTTTCAGAGACTGGAGAGGGAATAAGATCCCCTGAGACTGGAGCAACAGACAGTTTTGAGTCACCGCGTGTGTGTTGGGAGCCAAACCCATGTCCTCTTGGGGTGACTTCTTTGAAACAATGACCTACCTGGCCCTCTCTACTGCTTCTTTTGAAGAAAGGAAATATAAAATATTAAATCTGCAAAGTATCCTATCACAAACAGCCACTTTAATCCTACTTTAATCACTGATAATGTTTTGTTCTGTTTGTTCTCTTTGTAAAAGTAAATGGATATAACATATCAGTATAATTACTGTACCTTTCAAATGTATTTTGTGTTGTATTTGTGAGGTAAGTCTTACACTGCAGGGAAGGCCAACTTCAGGAACAGGATTCCCCTATCACTGCCCCTGAGTGCTGGGATTACAGGTGTTTACCACCAAGCCCTGCAAACATCCACAGCCTTTTGAAACAAGCAGAAGGAAGCCATATCTAGTTTAAAAGGGCACATAAAAACGTTGAAAATAGTCAGGGGGTACTATTAGTGGTGCCACCAGGGTAGGCTAAAGCAGGAAGAAGACTGCTAGCCACTCTGCCTTCATGAAGCCTGGCTTGACAATGCAGACAGACTGTGAGACACCCTGGGTCCCCAAGTCCCTGTGCGATTCAGTTACAAACCCCAAAGTCTGCAGGAATTATGTAAATGAGTTGTCTGGTGCTTGTTATAGGCTTTCAGTTCCTTGATGCAGGCTGCGGAGGCCAAGACAACATGTTGTATTATGGCATGATGCATCAGTGCCTGGAGCCTCTGGCTAAGCCACAGGGCTCTACCCTCCATGCTGGAACTTCTGCTGTCCGTTTAGAATGCCTTGCCCACATATATCCCTTGCTCCCTCTAAAACTCGTCCTTGGTCTGATTTGCTGTCTCATAGGCAGCCTACCAGCTCCTTCTACCCTAGGGCTGAGCTTTTCAGAACCCTCCCTCATCCCCAGACACATTCTTTGCTGCTCCACAGACTCTTCTCAAATGGTACACTGCCACCCTTGGTGGGGGCAGGGGGCAGAGAGGACTCTATATTTGACATTAGGGATGGTGTCTTACTCATCAATGACAGCCTCCCAAACAATGTCTGTCGTAGATGCTATTGAATAAATCAGTGAGTATGGGGCTTTCCTAAGTCTGTTTGCTTTGAATGTCTCCAGAGAGCAGACAGTAAGTGTGTGGAGGGGGACAGGGAGAATAAACCCCATCTCGATCTTGTGAGACAGAGTCAATATCAGACAGCCATATTGAATGTTTCAAGGATAGGGATTGACTTCTCTTGGTTTGAATAGTTCATTTGAGGGTTATCTGCTTAAAACTGGAACCCACAACCCCACTGAAGGAAGACGCTTACAGTGAACCATTGTTGTCCCTGGGGAAGGCTCCACAGCCACCTGCAGGCCTTTAGAAGCCACCTCCCCATGGAATCTTCTCTTGGTTGAGGCACGTGGCACCTCACACGTTCCCATGTGAGGCCAATGTGTCTGTCTAGGCTAAGGATTACTTCAGTTTACATTTTAACCCTTAATGTTACAACAGGAATAAGCAGATGTGTAGACATATGAGCCACCTCTGCTCTTTCAGATGTAAGCTCTGAGGGGCTGGTCCTAGAGTAGGACCTGGCATAGAACAGATGCTTAGTACCTGCCTGATGAGGAAGTGAAGGCTTGTTGGTCGAATCACCTTTCCATGAACCCCAGCCTAATGTGCTGATAAGTAGCAAAGGTTTATTTGGAGTCACTGCCTCCTAGTCACTCAAAGTGTCCGAAGTGGAACTTCCTACAGCCAGAAGACAAGCTCCCCATATCAGGGTCCAGACACCTGCCCTGCAAATTATCAGCAGGGTTGAGGAGTGTCTAGAATATCATCTTCAGGCACGGAGAAGGCTCCCAAATGAAGGGCTTTTCTTATAGTCTCCTGAGTAGATTAATGCAGAGGGCAAAAGATGGGGTGGACGTGGCCATTGCCTCAGAAGACAGCAGCCACAGCAGCAGCAGCAGCAGTAACAACAGCCACAGTGGAACAGGAAGATAGTACCAGCAGGCAGCATCAGTAAAGCCAGCGGCAGCAGGGGCCAGGACAGAAGTAGCAGTGACAGTGAGGAACAGGAACATCCCTCCATCAACATCCTCCGCCTGGCAATCGATGCTCCAACACTAGAAGGTATCACCACCCTTGCATCCCAAACCAGCCCATTCCAAAGCCCTTACAGGCTTCAGTTCCCTTGAAAGCCATCTGAGGGCTTCTACTTGCCCCCGCCTCTTGCAGCAGTACCCACTGGGGCCCCACCTCCTCAGTGTTTGCCCACCCGGTACAGCCTGCAGCTCTTTCAGTTCCTCAAAGACAGTGCCCTCTCCCCTTTGCGTGCCTCTCTTCCCTTCCCTGTGGGTCTTTCCCATCTCTGTCCCCTTAGGTCAAGCTTGATGAATCCCTGCCTTCTAGTCTGTTGAACCAGCAGGGAAGATGTGGTCACTGAAGGTTAAGAGCTGGCCTGTAGGAGCTCCCGTTGGCAAGAACCCGTTGGCCAAGCAAAAATGGTACCAACACACTGGATCAGGGCTGGAAGTGCAGAAGTTCCTCAAGGCCATGTTGCTATGGAGAAACAAATGGGTTGGGGTGTGGCTCACTGGTAGAGCACTTGCCTGGCATTCACAAGAAAAAGTGCAAAGCCTGTCCGTGGTGGGGGTTGGGGGTGGGGGGTTTCTTTCTCTCAAGGGCTGCTGCCTGTGGTGTCTCCCCTTAAGAGAGGAGGGAGCTGCAGTGTTTTATTAGCATCTTGTGTAACAGATGAAGAATAGAAGGCTGAGGAAGTGTAGCCGAGGCCAGAGCAGGCTGAATCTTTAAAGCCTGGTTTCCCCGTAAGCTCCCAGAGGTAACCCCGAGTCTCCATGAGTTCCCTAGTTCTTGTGCTGCAGAATGATTCAGAGCATTTGACGACTTTGTAAGATCCCGATACCTATGGCTTTTTGTGCCACATGTCAGAAATGCTTGTGACTGCAGCCATGTGCAGTGTCAGCGATGCAGCAACAGGGAATGGAGAGGAGTATTTGGACCAATCTGAGAAAATCCCACTCGCATGTGTTTTGCCAAGGATAAAACACCGGATGCTGTTTTCAAGTCCTTAGCTTTAGACTGAGCAGCACTCTAACATGCAGCCAGCTAGCTACAGCCTTTATCATCCTGAGCCTGCTGAGTGGCTCCCTGTCAGGATCTCGGTTATCTGTGTTATATTTGCTAAATGCACACTGGTAAACTCTTACACACTGGCATCCACATAAGCCACAGCTGAGATGTCCTGTCTTCTGGCTGCCTGCGTCACACTTAGCTGTGTGAGTAAGCTAAGTGTTCTTCTGGATCCTGTTTCCTTAAGAACTATTTTTAGAAAAAAATGAGGACAGAGGTTTAAGTCCTAGTTCCAGGCTCCACAGGCTGGCAGAATCTGGAATTGCCTCACAGTCGCCAGTTCTCCCTGGTCATTCTCCAGGACGTTTTGCTGAGCCATCAGGAGCCCCTAAAGAAGATGGGAGGGGTTGATCTCCACTTGCTCTTACAAGCACTCTTCGAACTGCTAGGATGTGTGGGAGCTGCTAGGGGGTGGTGTGGATTGTGGTTCCCAGCAGCCAGCTGCTGGCCCTTCACTAGTCAGCATCTCCAACAGAAGGTAAAAATCAGTGATGATTTTGAAAAAAAAAAAAAAAAAAAAAAAAAAAAAAACAAAAATGTAAAAAAAAAAAAAAAAAAAAAAAAAAAAAAACTCCAACAGGGAATGGGTTTCAGGGAGAAGTGATTGATGTCAGGGGCTTGAAAGGGGGAGAATATGTGACTGGCCTTAGATGTTTGTACAGTCAGGAAACAAGGGTGTGCTAAAAAAAAAAAAAAATTAAAAAAAGGATTATGACAAGAGGCTGCAGATCTCCTGATGGGCCAGAATGGTGCAATTTAAACAAAAAGTTATTAGAGCATTAGAGTCTAACACACAGAATAAAATAAATATCCATGAGTGTAAACTGACATACAGTTGGATGAATAAATAGGTGAAAGGTTGGAGCATCCCTGCTTATAGAAGAATTCAGCTGAGTGGATGCGGAAGGAATAAGAAAAGTTCAAAATCACCATCGCATATGGTAGTAATAACTGAGCAATCTACACACAGTCGTTGAGTCACTAGGCACCGCTTGAAGGAGAGGCCAATTTGCATAGTCTGGACTTATCTCTCCCAAGAGAGAGACCAATTAGAAAGAAAAGTCCGCTCACTCATCAGTGGGGAAACCCTTCAGTTGTAACCCTAGCTGGACTATCAAGGGTGAGAGTAACACCAATACACCCCAGTACTGTCACATGCCCGTTGATGTTATGCTCTGAGGACACAGCATCACGTCTGTGGGATTTTTGCCAAAAGTGCACTGACCTCGACGTAACCAGAACAAACATCAGGCAATGGAGAGCCATTCTGCAAAATTGCTGACTAGTGGTATCAAAAGCACTGCGGCACGAACGACGAGGGAGGACTCCAAACCGCCAGAGGACCAGCCGTTAAAAAAATGTTTTCTTAACTGCTCCCTTCAGAACCAAAATGAGAGCCATGCACAGTGGTACTCGGGAGGCTGAGGCAGAAAAATCACCATGAGTTCAGCGTGGCCAACCTGGGTGACATATCAAGACTGTCACAATAAAATAAATCACCAAAATGATAGATGCCTGAATCCCTGCCAGAAGCTAAGTGTCACAAATACCTCTGGGTTGGTATAGGGAGAAAATACAAAAAGAGATGTCACCTCAGTATAGTCGCTTGTACAATAATGAAGCCATTAAACTTAGTTTTATTCATCCACACAGCTACAGACAGTTGATCTTCAAAGAAGTGCCAAAAATACATATTGGAGAAAAGACAGCCTCTTCAACAAATAGTACTACAGAAAATGAATGAGTCACATGTAAAAGAATGAAACTAGATTTCTGATAATAATAATAATTCAAAATGGATCAAAGATCTTAATGTAGACCTGAAAACTTTTAGAGGCAAACACTCAAAACAGTTTCCAAAAAAGATTCTTCTTGCATAAGAAATAAGCCCAAGAAGTGACAAATGGGCTTGAATTGAAAGCTCCCCCACAGCAAAGGAAACAGAGAGCCAGCACAGAGCAGCAGGACCTCTTTGTCAGCTAAGCAGCGGACACAGATTAAAATCTAGAATCAGCAAGGAACTCAAAATAACAAACACCAAAGGAGAAAAAATTCAAACAAATGAACAGCACACACAAAACAATTTGCCAGTTGACAAGTGAGCAAATGCATTTAACAATGATTCTCAAAGAAGGGCAAAAGACTGCGAAGTATATCTTCAGTAGTTCACAGTTTCAGCCAACAAGTAAATGCAAATCAAAACTTCACTGGGAGTCGATCTCATCCCATTGAATAGCTGCCGTCAAAAAACAAATCAACATGTATTCTTGAGCAGCCGCTATAGACATGGGTATGCAGTTCTGAAAAGAAAACGTAAGCATTATATAATCCAGCCACCCGACTCTGGGGTGTGCACCTGAAGGACTCTAAGTCATCACACCACAAAAATACTTCACAGCCATGCTTATTGCTGCATTATTCACAACAGCCATGATACGGAACTGGCCTTGATGCCTGTCAACAAGACATAATGGGGTTTCCTTCATCCATAGACAAAAACCAAATACATTATTGTAGGAAAATAAATGAGACTGGAGATTATCTTCTTGAGCAAAATAAAACAGACTCAGAAAGACATATACAGAATATAGATTTCACACACACACACAGGAAGGGAAGGCAACTGGTGGGAAGAGTTGTGGGAGGCAAAAGATGCTAACAGTGAGAAGATAGAGTGAGGGAGGGAGTACGCTGCTATGCATGCATCCAGATGAAGCTCATCATTTTGTGTGGTATCAAAAAAGCAAAGCAGAATTTATAAAATTACCCTTCTTTTTAAAACAGTCCACGACTTTCTACTCTTTTCTTTGCTCTGCTCTTCTCTCTTTCTTTCTTTGGCAAGTAGTTTTCTCTGTGAATGATACGATTTTAAGTGTGCTGAAAAGTAAGAAATAAAAGAGTATGATCCTTACCCTTGAAAGTTCCTGGGGGAGATAAAATTTAGCAAGAGAAATACCCAAATCAAAGATTCAAAAAAAAAAAAATGTTTGGGGCTGCCGAGATAGCAATCAAGAGCACTGGCTGCACCTGCTGAAAGCCTGCGTGTAGGTCCCAGCACCCACTTGGCAGCTTACAACTGCAGTTCCAGAAAGGCTACCACCCTCTTCTGGCCTCTGTTGGCACCAGAGATGCACATTGTTCACATACATACATGTAAGCCAATGCTCACATGCATAAAAAGTAAATAAAGAAATCTTTAAAAAATAAAGAGAACATCCATGGGAAAAAGGAACTCTGGTCTGCTGATGGTGGAAACTTAGATTAGTACAACCAATATGAGAAACAGACTGGGAATTCTTAAAAAAAATTAAAGTACAAAAGCATCAATAATCCTGCTATTCAATAGATATCTAAAATCTAATTGAGCCTGTCAAAGAGCTAGCTGCACTTCTTTGATTCTTTCAGCATCACACACAATAGCCAAGATATCAAATCAAATTAGATAATAAATAGGAGAATAAGAGAATGAAGTCCTGATGTTTGTAACAACAGGGAATGTGGAGGCCAGAACCCTGTGAAATCGAACAGACACAGAAAGATAACACTGCAGAAGCAAAGACCAGGATGGTAATTACCAGAGGCTTGGAGTCCTGAGAGGGAAAGAATTGGGGAGATGTTAAAGGAAACAGAATGTCAGTCAGAGAAGAAGAGTAAGTTTCTGGGACCTATGGTTAAAGACAATGACTTTATATACTTGAAAATGGGTAAAGAGTAGATATGTGTTCTCGCTACGTAAATAAATAAATGAGAAAGCGCAGGTCAGTTTAACTTAGCCACTCTACAGCGTATACAGACAATAGGGCATACTGCCGGGCACCGTAAATGCTGTGGTTTGGAATGTCCCCCAAATCCCATGTGTAAAGGCTTGCTCACAAGCTATTGAAAGGTAGCAGGACCTCAGGGGGTGGGGTCTAGTAAAGGGAAGTTGGGCTACTTGTTAGGCTATTGGCCTAGGAGTCTGTGTCTTTCTTTGCTTCCCAGCTGCCATGATGGACACAGCCTTCTCTCTACATACCCCCGACATGACATACTTTGCCATCTCAAAGCTGAAGGAACAGGGCCAGAAGCTATGGACTAACTCATGATCCAAAACAACATTTTCCTCTTTTAAGTTATTATATCACTTGTTCTGCCACAGAAATGGAATGTTTACCAAACATTTAAATACATACAGTTTGTATTTGTCAATTCACATTGAGGGAAAGAAAGGAGGGATGGAGAAGGAGAAAAGCAATGAAGGAAAGAAAGGGAAGGAGGGAGGGAGGAAAGTCAAAGCAAAATAAACAGCACTTTTTGCTGGTTTTCAATTCTATACTACAAAAATTATGCAAATTAAAACTACATTGACAGTCCTGTCCCAGTCAGAATGCCTATTGTCATCAAGAGAATAATTACAACAAATGCTGGTGAGTAGGGAAAGGGAAACCCTTTTACACTGCCAGTGGAAACACAAGTTGCTCCAGTCACTATGAAAAACCAGTACAGAAGTTTATTAAAAGAAAAAAAAAATTATTAAAGAACTTAAAATAAAACGCCCATGTGTGCGAGTTTGCTATACCACACCCCTGGACATATACCTGAAGAAGTCTGGGGCAGCACTTCTGTGTTTACTGGAGCCCTGCTCACAGTGGCCTCCATATGGACCAGCTAAACACCTACAAACATATGAGTAGATATGAAAACCGTGCTGTGTGCATATATACACTTATGTATATGTATTTAACATGTATGTGTCCATACAGTTTTATTCAACCCAAAAGGAGAAGGAAATCCTGTCATTTGCTGGAAAGTGAGTGAAACTGTGGAGAATCCCGCTAAGTGAACTAGGCCAGACTCAAGACAAATATCCTTATTTTCTCTCCTATTCTCAATCTAGGTGATATTAATAACTATATACGGGTGGAGTAGAAGGGTTACTGTGAGAAGAAGGAAGAAGTCTAAAGGGAGCAAACAGGCGAGGATAATGGGGAGAAGGAAGGAAGACAAAATATCATGTGTTTTTAAATCATATGCAGAATGCACACACGAGCAAAACATATGTATGATCTCATGAAAACAGAAGGACCACTTGAGGGAAACTACTGTGAGGAAAGATGCTGAATGGGAGGAGGGCAGAATCTGTGATGGAATCCATTATTTTGTACAATAAATTTAAAAAAAAAAAAAAACCAAAAAAAAAAAAAAAAAAACAAAACTTCATTTTGGCTAGAAACTACTTTTCAAAATTCTCATAGATACTACGTACCTTGTACACATTGCCCTCAGGGGGCTGGTAAGGATGAGGGAGTGGATCAGGAAGCACCATCCAGGAAAAGGGAACGGATGTAGAGCCAGATCTGGGTGGTGAGAGGCCTGCAGAAAACACTGACTTTTCAGGAGGTGGAATGGTGAAGATGAGGGTCAGCAGTGAAGTTCTGTTGGGCGATGGTCAGCAACATAGGCCAACAGACACAAGCGAGGACAGGGTTGTGGAGATGGAAACTCTTCAGGTACTGACTCAGCCCACTGGGGCCAACTGGACTGCATGGCGAGGCCTAGAGGTCTGAGAGGGAGGAGGGGATGCTTGGCGCTCCGTGTACCAGGCCTGCAGTGAGCGCTGACTGAGGGCGCAAAACAGCCCCGCGACCACAATGAAGAGACATCATGACAGAGCTGACCGGCTCGGCAGCTTAGAAAAGACAGGAGGCCGCTGGAATTGTGCCAAGAGAACGTCACTGGCCATTCTGGTAAATGCGGCCTTCAAGGTAAAGGCCAGAGATGAAGAGCCACTCATCTGATAGTGTGTTCTGTACGGGAACCACGCTCTACCATGTATTTCCCCCTAAAACCCAGCACGGATCCCCCTAAAACCCAGCACGGAGCAGGACAGTGGGTTCAGCCAAGCTTCAACGAAGCCAGATTTCAAGTAATCCAGAGAAAGGTATTCCTATGAAGATGGAACCAGCACCAAATTCATGCTTCAGGAATCAACTCTCCGACAGAAAGGAAGAAGGAGGGTCTGCCATAGAAGAAGGCTGTTAGAGCAGAGGTGGAGAGATGCTGCCCTCGGGCTTGCTGTAAATCAACATGGCTAGTTAAGCTTGCTGAGAACTACTTTTCTGATCTTGAGAAATATCTTTTTGGGTTTATGAATATTGTGTGTTTATCCCCAAAGAGGGTTAAACTTGGGGGGGTGGCAGATAGAAAAAAAAACATTTATATGAATACTGTGTGGCCCCCAATACATTGGTAACATTTGGGGATTTCCCTAACTGCCATATCTTTTTCTCAGAGTTAAGATCACATCATGCATGCAATTTTGCATCTGCTATCTTTCCTTAGCCCCAAATCACAAGCTTTTTCCCCAAATTAACGAAAATTTTCATAAATATCACTTTCCAACTCTACAGATGTACCAATGCATATTTAGCTGTTCCCCCTTGATTCAACTTTTAAAGTATTTTTTACTGTCACCTCAGTCAGTGCTGGGATGTCTTTAAAGATACTGGAAGAAATATGCCCATTTTAGCCACATGGTTGTTCTCCTTTTAATGCATGTGAATTTGCTGTCTCTTTTCAATGACATGTCACTTGTTCATTTATTCAGAAAACATCTCCTGCCCATCTGGGTGACAGATGCATTCTGATCGAGATGACACCAGAGAACAAAATAATCAAAGACCCACTGTGTGGTAGTCAAAGGAAGGTAGTCTGTGCAGCAGGCTTAGAGTGACTGAGGCAGAGTGTGGCTAGCAACTAGGGCTTTGTGGATACATTGGTGTGTGAGTACTGGGAATTCCCAAAGACTCTTTAGGAAGTGGCCTTTGAGTACAGGGCTGAAGGAAGACAGGGGGCAGGCAGCATTCCAAAGACGTGATTGCTAATGAGGGTTGGATCCGTTTTTCTTGGTTGTTCATATGGGGTGTTTTTAATTGGACATATGACTGGCAGAGGCTCCCTAGATGGTTCTTCCGACACCAGAGGCTCTACCAACTCCTTTACCTTACTGTACTCTGTAGAATGGAATTATAATGCTCAGCTATATGAGAAATTGCCGAGGTTCCAGTGAAGAAAGTCCCATAGCCTCAGGCCAGATGTCAGGTTGGTCTTTGTGCAGGTTGATGGCCAAGGCTGACCCAAGATCCAAAGTGGCTAAGGCTCTTACATGGCATTGTTCTGCCTCCCAAGACCTTTCTCAGTGATGGAACCAGGCCCCAGGCTGAGCACCTCCTCTGGGTTTCTTTTCCAGAACTCAGTGTCTCAAAGCCAACTCAGGGCAAGAATGTTCAAATCACTCCCTTTCTTCCTGGAAAGTTTCCTCAGACTCAATAAGGATCAGTTACCTCTTCTTCAGGCTGCTGCTCTTGTGCCTTCTAAGCAGGCAACTTTTCCTTCCTGTGCTCAGGAATCGGTTACAGGCTTCGAAAAAAGTGGCCTTGGCTGTTCATACCCAGAATGACTCCAAAGCCACTCTGAATAGACCTGCAGCAAGGGAGGGAAGTGATCAGTGTCCACAGTCGTAAGGATCCTAGTTCCTCCTGACCTTCCCCTGGCCCTGGCCTAACCAGTTAGAAGCAGGAAAATAGAGAAGCCAGCTGCTCACCACAATATCCACTGAGCTCAAGATACTTCAGCATCCCTGTGGTCCCTCTGTCTTCCTAAAACTCCAGTTGAGCTGTATCACGTATAACTACAAACCTTTAATAAGCATCTCTTGCCCCTTCTCTTCCAACTGCGAGTGAACTTCCCCACACTCCTGTCCCCCCGAATATCTAATAGAGATTCATATTCCAAGGCCTACTTGCTGCATCCCAGTATCTGAGCTGGCCCCTGAGTGCATCCAGTCCCTGTGATGTTGAAGAACTAATGCTCTGTCCAAAACAAGTACCTTAACAGCTTGGAGATTCTCTATGGTCTTCCTTTTCTGGTTCCTCAGTCCCCACCTCCTCTACCTCCGGCTGTTTACTCTTCTGCTAACATCCCCTGTCAAACTTTAAGATTTTCAACCATGCTTGTCTCAACCTAGAATGTCCTTTTCCTTCGTGTATTACATTGAAATTCTGTGACTGCAGGGCTCAGAAGTCTTCTCACTGATGTTTTCTTTGGTTCTCTCAATCATCTCCACCCCTCCCCCACTTGGTACTTTCCCAGAGAATGATACCTTTTGGGGATGAGTGATTTGTACTCAGTACCAAGCTGAGTCACTGTCAGCATACTCTTTTGGGTAACCCTGGGTCTTGGCCATGCTTCACTGCCTTATCCTGGACCTCACAGGAGCTAAAGAGCTGAAATAAATCACAGAGCCTTTACAGAACATGGCAGTGTTCCATGCAGTGTTGGCCATGCTAGCGTGACTGTTTCAGAGTGCCATAACAAGGGGAGGCAGACCTCAAAGATGGGGAAGTTTGGGGTCACGGCAGCGGTGTCACCAATTTTAGGAGTATGATTTTGCCAGCGCTACCTTGGCAGAAGGTAGCTGGGTATGGTAGAATCCCTCTTGAATGTATGTGAGCTAGGCCTCACACCAGGCACGGGGCCTCTGTAGAGCAGGGACATGGAGCAACAAAAAGATGGCCCCTGGCCCTTGGGATGGATGCCTCACGGCAAGGGAGAAGGGAAGAAAGTAGGAAATACAGCTGATCCTCAAATCCGAGAGTGGGGGCACCAGCTTATTTATCTTTTAAAAGGCCCTCTACCATAGTGAATCCACACGCCCTCTCAGGTTATACTGTGGCATGCTGGGATGTCTTCCCCTACTGGACAGATGGAAAAGGCAGCAGGTGGCTCTCCTTGTCATTTTCAAGCTTTCTCTGATGTCAAAGGCCCCAGGGTACCTGAGTTCTGCTCAATAAAAGAGGGGCTAGGAAAAAAGAAAAGATTCATACAAATAAAAAGTAATACAATTTAACATGCTTAGCTTCCAAAGTTCTATGTAGCTCATTCCCTCTAAACGTGCTCACATTTAACCCAGAAAAATCCATTTTAATACTATTGTAATATAATTTCTTTTTTTCTAATTTCAGTTTACTTATTTTACATCCCAAGGGTGCCCTCTCCCTCCTCTTCTCCCCTTCTCCCCCTTCCCCTCCTTCCACCTTCCCCTCTCCCTTTTCCACCATTAAAAGGTATCAACCCTCCCCCGTATCAACCCTCCCCATCCCCAGCACATCAAGACTGAGCATATCCTCATCTCCCAAGGCCAGGCCAGGCAGCACTGCCAGGGGGAGGTGAGCCAAAAGCAGGCAATAGAGTCCATGTTAGAAACCGCCCTCTCCACTCACCAGGAGTCACATATGAAGACCAAGCTCTTCATCAGCCACATGAGAGCAGGAAGCCTAGGTCCAGACCGTGTTCCTTAGTTGATGTCTCAGTCTCTGTAAGCCCTCATGGGACTGGGTTAGTTGTCTCTGTTGGTCTTCTTGTGAGGTTCCTGTCCCCTCCAGGTCCTTCCATCTTTCCCCCAACCCTTTCACAGAACCCCTGGAGCTCTGGAAGTCCCAGCATCTGTTTCAATCTGCTTCTGGCTGGAGCCTCCCAGATGACAGTCAAGCTCTTGTCTGCAAGCATAGCACAGCTTCATTAATAGTGTCAGGGGCTGGCTCTCTACCATGGGAGTGGGTCTCAGGTTGGGCCAAGTATTGGCTGGGCTTTCCCTCAATCTTTGTTCCATCCTTATCCCTGCACTTCTTGTAGGCAGGATAATTTTTGGATCAAAGGTTTTGTCAGTGAGTTGTTGTTCCCCTCCTTCTACTAGTCCTGCCTAGCTAGGAGGTGGTGCTCCACCATACAACAAAAACATTTGCTCAGCTATGTTCATAGCAGCTTTATTCATAATAGCCAGAAACTGGAAGCACATAGATGTCCCTCAATCAAAGAATGGATACAGAAATCGTGATACATTTACACAATGGAATACTACTCAGCTATTAAAAACAAAGAAATCATGAAACTTGCAGGCAAATGGATGGAACTAGAAAAGATCATCCTGAGTGAGGTATCCCAGAAGCAGAAAGATGCACATACTACGTATTCGCTTATAAGCAGATATTAGACCTATAGTACAGGATAACCATCCTATAAGTCACAGACCCAAAGAAACTAAGTAACAAGAAGGCCCCAAGGGGGGGGGGGTGCTGGAATGTCACTTGGAAGAGGAAATAGAATAGGCAGTAGATGTGGATGAAGAGAGGAAACTGGGCAGGAGATGGAATGGGAAGGGAAACAAGAGTGGGGATCAGATGTGGGGAGAACCGAGGTGGGAGGTGAGAATGCTGGGAGCAAGAAGGGAAACTAAGGGAAGACATCTGTTGGTCAAGCTGGAGGCCTGCAACAGGGTAGGCTCCTGGGAGGATATGGGTGTTCCTCTAGCTGAGACTCCTAACAGTTTGGGGAGGGGCATGAAGACTAAAGACGAATCAACTTTTGCAGCTGAGCATACCACCAGGGACTGCAGTGCACCATGATTATGCCGGGTCTAGCAAAATGCATCTGCTGAAGAGGCCAGCTAGAATGCTCACAGCAGGCCCTCTGGGGGCTTCACTTCTGTTTGCGCTGGTTTCTTTTACACTTAGTGGATGGTATCAAGTAAGAGCAGTATATTCTGTGACCACAAGTAGCCAAGCACATGTCCTTATTTCGAAGAAACTGCCTTTGGATCATGACTTTGCAAAGAGTCAAAGGGAAAAAAAGCACAATGTTTAGATCAGAAGGTGATTTCCAGATGGAGTTCTTCATAGCCCCAGTTATTCAGAGCTGATGAGGGACCAGGTTTCCTTCAGTCACATTGAAGACTTCCCACAGGCTGGGCAAAGAGACCCTCCCAAGAAGATCCTTCCAAAGGCACATGGGGAAACAATACAAGGAGATCCTGAAGGTATGGAGGGAGGGAAGGGGCATAAAGTTCAAAAGCAAGGAGGACTCCATTTTATGAGGATCAGGACATTTCTTAACAAATTTATGCCATCAATACTCCTTGTGGCTGCTTCCTGGTATAAAACAACACATTTTATATAAAATAATTAAATATTTAGAGATTGGCAAAACGTTTTGTATAGTGTCCAAAACTCAAAACTGAAGGTCCCCATCATGATCTCTGCTCATACCCACAGAACTATTAACACTGTCATTCTGACTCCCTAGAATGCCAAAGGCTTGAGATGAAACGCCTAAGCAACATTAAAAATTATGAATCTTGATATGTACCTGGCCTGACTGCGCAGCGGCTTTAAGGGAGACGGAACGAGCATCACTTGGTGGACTCCATAATTCTTTTCACTCTTGTGCCATGGGAGCCAGCTACAGACAGAGGCTGAACCCTCCTCTGAGAAGGAGAGAGACACAGGATGCCCCAATCCCACATGCTAGTTTCTCTGGGGAAGGGGGAAGCCATGGTGGGTTGCAGGCAGGGCAAAAGCATTGGTAATTGAGATGTAAGTCAGAGATGAAAACCAAGGGGACATAATGCTTCTCCATAAGCCAGGCCATGTATACTTGGCTGTGACTCCCAAAGACCAGGAAGAGTCTGAGGAGAGGAACAAATGAAGGGAGACAAAGGAAACCACCCAGGGTGGTGATTCCAGAGAGGTTACACGAGCAGGCCAAAGGTTAGGAGCACAGGACATGCTCTAAGTGTGAGACGAGGTTGTCCTCAATCTCAGATGGTTCCAGTGCCATCTGGGCAACTCCAGGTGACCTCCCTGCTGTCAACGTACTCCTCTCTGAAACAGGACCAAAATCCCCACTTTACTTCCCCACCAGGCCGTAGGAAAAATATGATTGAGGAGAGTGTAGCTGGGTGTACCACGAGTCCTCTTTGGAGTATAGAAGATGAGGTTCCTTGTCTACAGGATGTGACTTAGCTGAGCTGAGGGTGTATGCCACAGATGCCATGGTGAGATCAGAAAGGCAGGGTTTCATATTCAAAGCCAGAGCCGGTCTGTGGAGCTGGCCTAACTTCCAGTTGAGAAAAACTACATGGTTACCATCTGCCATGCCAATCTGTGGACACTGCCATACCACACTACCTTGGGGGACCTGACCTTAGACAAAGGCAGAAGAAAAGTCAGCCCTTCACTCAAGTTCAAAATTCAAATGATTCCACCACTCAGCTTCCAAAGACATCCTTTTTCACAGCTGCCACTGGGCTTGTAGGGTGGATGGAGGACCGAAATCTAAACCCCTACAGCCCTCTCTACTTCAAACATGGAAAAAAAAAAAAACAGCTGTGTTCATAAATTAGAGCCTTAGAATATTGAAGAGAAAACTTGTTCAGATGTTTAAATGTACATGGAGGGTAGCTGAAAGAGAATTTGTTCCAGGTCATGTAACAGTGACATTACAATGGAGCTTTCACCTCTCTTGTTCAGATTGGTCTGTTGTGAAAATCATTTAAAATGTTTGTATTCCACAGGAGCAGTACAACATGGACTAAGTGTCATGGACTAAGGGACTCCAAGAGTCCCCACCCTAACATTGCCTTCCTGAAGCCACCCCAAGCAGCTAGAGGGGAGACTCCAGGGCCCAGAACCACAGTGGTCCCAGGAACCAGTCTGGGAAACTGGCCTATTACTGCTGCCATTGATGCTTCTACCTGGAATTTTTCTCCACCCTGGCCTGCCTGAAGGAGCACAGTTGTCAGAGTTCTGCTCAAACGTGGCTTCTCATATAATAGTTTCTTTAGACTTTCTGAATAACCTCATGCCTGTGACTGCTGTGAGGGTTTGTCTGTCTAAATCTCAGGGAGGTACATTGATCTCACACAATCCATATGTCATTTGCTGACTCTCACATCATGGATAAAAGTACACAGGGCACATATGTATCAAAACATTGTACAGCACCCCTGTAGTCCACACAATTTTCATGGGTTTTTTTTTAATCATGTAAAAGATAAGTTTAAATTGAAAAATATTGATCCCCTAATGAGGGGAATAAGTACTGTCTATTTGAATGACATGAGAGCTAAGATTGCTTTGGATCAGAAACCACATTTTTTGTTTCTTTGCCTCAGCAGAACCAACAGAGTTCAAGTTTCTGTGTACTCACAGTCATCAGATAGAATCAACGAAAGTTTTAATGCAGCTATGAAAGTTTCTCTTTTTTCCCCCTTGTCATAGCGTAATCTTCATTAACAAACTGTCAAGATGTTGAAAAAGAGAAGTGGAGGAGAAGGGGGTAAGAAAAGAGGGAGGAGAAACAAGCAGGTGAACTCTTCACAGAGAATAGGGAGAGGAAGGGATGCTGTGCACTGTCCTGCCAGATGCAGGAGGTACTTCCTAGTGGCCCTTGGGAAAGAAGGGCTCTCTCTTTGGCAGCAGGGGGAACTGCCATTCCTAGGGATCCTCAGCTCTCCTTACCATGAAAAGGAGAGCAATACTTCCTGTCAATACTTCCATGTTCCCATTATCTGCACCTCTTCCACCACATCCTCATGACTGTGAAGAGACAGCTGGGGTCAAGTGAGGAGATGGCCTGGCCAGGGCTGTGCTGTGCATAGTAGGGAGGATGGGGCTGCTTCCAAAGGCGATCACAGTATAGATGCTTTGAGCTAATTTTTTTTTTAATTTTATAATGACATGAAAATGATACACATCCAGTAAAATTATCCTTTGCGTTCTGAACTCTGACCCTTCCTCGGGTTAGCCACAGGAGCCTCAGCTCCCAGGCTCAGCACTGCCACAGGTGGAAGCAATTCTGTACTGCCCTGAAGCTAAGATGTTTGAAAGTTTAAGTGTAGTGGTGTGTTCTAAATTTTGATTATTTTCAGCCTATGATGGGTTGAACACAGTGCCATCAGAAGTGGAGGGATGCCTGTACCTACCTGGAAGGAACCCCGCAGAGCTGGTTCTGGGGACGCTGGGTGAGGGAGTGAGGAACACTGGTTCAGATAAGAAAGCATCACTGTGTGGTCTTGCTCGGAGGACACAACATGGCAAAGATCCCCAGAGATGCTAGAGATGCTCCACTCTGTGATTCTCAGGAAACAGAGCAGCAAGTGACCGACAAGCAGGGGATACACCAGCATCCAGAATGTTCCTATTCATCTTCATGAAGCCAGCTCCAATGACCAGCAGCCCTGCTCACCAGTCCTGCCCATGATCACCGGGCAATCTCTCAGAGATCGATTTTGCAGGTTAGAGGTCCAGAAGATGCAGAGAGAGTGCACTTGGCTGGAAGCTGAGCTAGGCATTTGAAAGGCAACTCTGGTGGGGCTGGTAAGAAGACACTATCAATACATTTGTCATCTGAAGGTGGGGTTTTTGTTCATTCAAAGCAGAGGGCCAAGGGCATCCACTTGGAGACCCTTAGCTATTGTTTGTCAGTGTTGATGGGCAACTATAAAGGGAGTACTGAGCCTTTTGACCGGGAAGAAGTTGATGACCATTAATTCAGGCTCACTATGGTTGAAGGTTTGCTTTGTCTTGTCCATGGTTGAGCAAAGAGAAAGGTCACCTACTAGCCCACTTTCCATGGCTTCCTTAAAATGCCTGAGTTTGGAGTGTGTGTGTGCGTGTGTGTGTGTGTGTGTGTGTGTGTGCGCAAATATTTAAGTATGTTCTATGAAGCTACTATGTCTGAGATCCATATGCATATTTAGTGCTGTGATTTGAATGTCATATATACACTAAATATTATATATAATATTTATATATTTGTTAATATATTTATTAATATATTATATAAATATATTATATATTAATATTTATTAATATATTGTATATATAATATTTAGTGTACCATTTGGAAGTTATAGCATCAGTCCCAATTTGTCACATCAGTCCCAGATGTGACTCCTTGCCTGGTGAGGACCTCATGGCAGATGGTGTCACAGGAGCAGGGATACATGAAAAATGGACAGATCCCACAGTGACTCTAAAAGCCAGAAAGAGCAGGCTCATTCTTGCTCTTTTATTACAGTCTTCTCACGACAACTAACCAGAGAGCTACATCAATCCCTTCCAAGGGCACCGCCCATAGTGGTCTAGTTACTTTCTGCTAGACATTACCTCTTTAAGACCCCTCCACCCTCAACTTCAGGATACTGAAGACCAAACTCCCAGTACATGAGTCTTGAGTCGGGGGGAGGAGATGGAGGTCACCAAATCTGAAAACATATCCAAACTACGGCCTTGATGAATGATGAAAAAGTCTAAAAAAAGACAAGAGGAAGCTCGTGATGAACCAGCAGCAAGTTCTTGATGAACCAAGGTGGGGATTTACCTCACTTACCTTCCACTTCTGCGTTCCCACCAGAAGTCTTCCTTTGTCTTCTGTTTGTAGAACTGAACACGAGGTGATTTACAAAGAAGGGATTTTCATTGCTCACAGTTGGGGAGGCTGGGAAAGCTAGGAGCATGATACTCTCATCTGGAGAAACTGTTTTGCTGAATCTTAGCATGACACATGGCACCATGTGGTGACATAAAACAAGCAGCTAGCTCAGGCCTCTCTTCTTGTTCTGATAATGTCTTTACAACCAACATGCACACTTAAGACACCGGTTAACCTAATTACTTTTCAGAGGCCCCACCTCCACCAAATAAAGTTTCCCTGGGGAATTAAATTGCCAACCCACAACTGTGAGAGGGTACACTCAAAGTACAGCATCTGATACACATTTGAATCTCAGACGAAGTAGCTTCAAATTCTGTATGGGGCACACTTATACTGAATAATTACCTTTTTCAGAAATCCAAATTTAATTCTGAATTACACATTTTGATGTGCTACAACTGGCAAACCTCCTCTAGGCACAGAGGTGGACAGGACCCCTGGAGGTGCTTATCCTGGCAGGTGTAAGCAGAAACAGAGCAAAGCAAAATAAGGCACAGACTTTGGAGGGTGTTATCCTATGATGCCCAGATTTGTATCAGGGGAGTAACAGCCCAAACCTTTAGGATATGAGTCACTCAACCCATAAAGTGAGCCTCCAACTCACAGTCACACTTCCTCTGTGAGTGTCTGGGAAGTGGATTCTCATAGGTACAGTTTCCTGATCTCTGCACCTGGATCTTTCAATCCAACCTCATCAGACCTCATGTCCTCTTCCTTACCATCCCATTTCCCATCTGCCTGCTCTGCCTGAGGATTTGTCTGTCTCTGTAGAATCCTCCCAGGAGTTCTGGTCATTCTTTTCTGTGCCATACCCAACCACAGCCATATAACCACAGCCCCTTTGCTGGGGCTCTCATCTCCAAACAAGGGATGTGTGTCAGGGCAGTATAAGTAACACTAATTGCCAGCATGACAAGTCAGTGGACAGGCCTTCCTGCATCCTTTCCATTTGCCAGTGATCAAGGATGTTCCAAACTAAACTGGTCCTGAATAGCCCATATGAACGAACAAGAAAGAACTCATAACCTCAAGCCTCAGGTTGACCAGACACGATGTAACTTTCTCTGAAAAATAAGCTCTACCACCCCAAGCGTCCCAGCATCGTTCCTGTGTGACAAGTGATGGCAGAAGCTCCATTTTGCAGTGTTCTGCTGAAAGAATAGCAGATACAGTTTAGAATAATCCAGAGTCAAACAATGTTACAAATGGGTAAAGTGAGACAATGCCATTTGCCTTTCACCTATTGCTTCAGTTTTCAGAAAATCGTCCACAGCGATTGCACAGCATTTGCATTTTGTTGGCTTGGGATCAGGAGTTGGCAGTATCAAGTGGCTCCTCGTTTGGAGCCGTCACTGATTACGCAGCAACTGTAACAAATAGAGAGAAAGGAGTGTCACAAGGAAACTTCTTAGAATACTGATGATAAAAGGAGATAAAAAGGGAACAGCCTGTTGTTTATAAACATGACGAAAGAGAAGGCACAATGTTGTCCTAGAGTCATAGACTTTATGACTCCTTATTACATAATTAATTAAAATGACAAGTCTCATTTCCTATAAGCCTGAAAGTGATTATTTTCTGCCTAAGAAATAGCTAGATGCACTGACTCCTGCATTAACTGCATTCCCAACAGCTTCTCCTTCTCAGTGGCTGATGTTCTGAGGATGTTTGATACTGGAACTGTTTGAGGCCACTGTAACACTCAGAGCATTCTGCAACTTCAGTTAAGAAGGTATATTTAGAAATATATATAATTGTATGCCTTATTGCCTAAGAAAACATCACTTTACTAATAACATTCAATTCAGCCATTGGGATCTACCTATCTCAGCCTCTCAATACTGAAATTATGCATATGCAAAACAATGCCCAGCTTTCTTATATGAGTGCTATGGATTTGAACTCAAGTCCTAATGCTTGCAGAGTAAGCAATCTTGCTGACTGAGCCATCTCCCCATCCCCTGACTTTAACCCGAAGGACAGCAGACAGATGTACTCAGAGGAAAGATTGATTCATAAAAGCTGAGTTCTAGGGCAAGCTGCAGAGATGACCAGTGGCCCCTCTGGATCTCTCTCCTCACAACTGGACCATGCAGCTATGGTTAAAGGATAAAAGCCATTATGTCTGTGACACTTCCCAAGGGCTGACATAGGATACAAGCAATCATAGTTGCAAGTGGATGAATATAAGTGTGATGTCATTGTCGGGCCACTGTGGAGGCAGGGTCACCATCACTCTTGAACATGGGCAAGTTAAATCGCCATCTGAGCCTTCACTCCTGTGAACTCTAGTCACGTCCTTCCTGCCATTCACCATGGAGTTGTCAGGGGTCATTCTCACCATCCCACATACCTAGGGTTGGAGCATCAGAGTCTTTTTTTGTTTTTTTTGTTTTTTGTTTTTTTTTTAATCAGAGGCAATGTGTCAAAACGAGTATTTTTTAACTTTCCTGTTATATATTTTTTCAAATGATTAAAAACAATTACATTAGTTTTTCCCCAAGGATAGAATTCCACTGTTTTAAAAACAAATTGTAGTCTCTTTTTAAGGAGTGAATTTGTGATAAAAATACATTTATTCAAAACAAGGTCTCAGTCTCTTGGAGGGGGGGCTTGCTTTGCTTTGGGTTGTTAGGGATTGAACCCAGGGCCTTCCACAAGCTAGGCAAGCATTTTGCTGCTAAGGTACACTTCTGACTAAATAATGTCTTTGTGTGTCTAACACAGATAGGATCTATTAACTACTTTTTTTCTTACACATGAATGTATAATTTTAAAACATCTATTCTTAAATACTGAATTTAGGTATAGTCATCTAATAGTCTATCATAAATTTATCCCATCCAGACCTAATTCCCTCCTCAGTGGCTCTTTAGTCAAAATAACCCAAAGAAATTTCAATCAACCAGAAGCAAGAAACAAAATCATGCCATTTGCAAGGAATGGTTGGAACTGGAACTGGAACTTGACATGCTGTGGGGAGTGAGCCAGTCTCTCAAATATGTGTCTCACATGCTTTCACATGTTAGGGCAAGGGTATGAAAGTAAAAGGGGTGCTGTTTAGGGATGTGGGAAAAGAGGGAACGCTGGAGGGGTGAGTGGCAAGAAATTGCAATAAAGGAGGTGAATGTGATCTGTGTATGAAAATGTCCATAATGACATATATTGCTGTTTGCAATTAGTAGATGCTAATAAAATAGGAAGCCTATTGCTTGCGTCCACATCATCATTAAAATGTCACTTCTAGGGGATCCATACGACAACCAAGCAAACCAGAAGATGGCGTTGAAGATTAGTAATCGTCTCTCTAAATGCGATAGCCATGTGAAGTCTCAAAAAGTTTCTTGTAATGACTGTTGTTGAAACTTCTGAAAACAGAGGATGTGGATGGGTGAGGAAAATGTTGAAACCGCCTAAGCCAAGGCAGAGGACACGTGTATGAAAGTTCAAAAAAAAAAAAAAAAAAAAAAAAAAAAACACCTCTGGTTTGCTGTTTTTGCTCTTAACAGTCTCCTATTTGTGCACACTTTGAAGAAAAGTAATTCCTCAGTGGCTATGCTATCTGAAGTACCAATCTCTGCTTTGCTCAGAGATGTGTCTCCAGCAGTGGCCAAGGCAGTTCCTGACAGAGAGGTGTTGTTCAAAGAATATTTTTTGAATGAATGAAGCCATTGAAGGAAGAAGAGGGGAAAACGGGTGTAACCAAAATTTTCTTTGAACGAAACCCTGTTGTTTACTACTCGGGCTCTGACAATGGAAAACTTATTGGGGTGAAATACCGACATGGCATCCTGTTAATTTCTGAGAAAGCCTGTTGGTGTTAGGAAAAAGCATAGCTGTGGGCATCTCTGTGCCTGCCTTGCAGTGGCTGAAATCAGCTGTTTCCTAAAGTCTAAGACCCATGGTAGAAGACGAAAAGAAAAGCCGAGAAACAAGTGAAATGAAAGAGCTTTACAAACGTTCCAAGTTGACCTGTGGTGGCGGTGATTTAAAATCATATAGAAAGTGGTGATCTGACTGTTTATCTGACAATATGAAGTAAACATATGCGCTCCCGGCATCCAAGGTGGGCTGGAGAAAGTCAGTGGTGAACGCTCAGGGAGTTAAATCGGAGGGTCAGAGACAACACAGGAAATAAAGTAAAACCCTCAGTCGCCTTAGCCTTCATTTCTACTGGGGGCATTCGTACCCCACCGGTAAATGCCTTCTATGAGGCTGAGGTTAAAACTATCATTTTAAGGTGAATTGACATCCGGAAGTGCTAACTACCTGAACGCTTAGGGATCCCCCGTCTCTTTTATGTTGCCATAATTGAAACTTTGGGGGCTGTGCATTGTCTGAGTCATCTCAATTCATCGGTTTCACACACTCAAAGTGTATAAGCATTTCAAACACAGTATTTGGACTACGCTTTAAAAACTCGCCTTCCTATTTTCTTCTTAAAAGCGTGATGTTCTCTAAACACTGCAGAGAGACAACCTTTGCTCATGCCAAGGATGCTCAGCATTTCTCAGTCTGTCTCTTCTTTCACGTGCTGTGAGGACCAGGTCTCCCGGGCTCCAGAGCCTCCACCACTTCCCAATCTGGCCACGCCAGTAGTTTTGAGGGGTTACTAGTTAGCCTCCTTGCAACTTCTAGGATGGAGCCCAGATCCCCTTTGAGTGCCTTGTCCTCCACAGGAATGAGCCATAGTGACTGTCTCACTGGGCTGAGGATTTCCGAGTGCGTCAGACTACACAGACCCTTCCACTGGAGGGACTGGAGAAAGTCAAGGATCGTCCGCAGGGAGACAGCCCCTGACCCTATGGGCTCCAATCCAAAGCTCCTGTCCCAGCAGGATACCTTAGCCTGGCCTGGCCCGGGGCAGGGATGGAGGGCCGGTCCTAGCCTAGGAGAACCACGCCCTCGCAGGCGGAGCCGCCACGCCACGCCCACTGCCGCGCTCCGCCTCCGGTCTATAAAGTTCCTCTTTCTCACCTCACTTTTGAGTTTCACCACTTGAACTTGGGACCCTTTGCTGCCCTCAGCTCAGAGTGCGGGTGAGGTAAGGCCTGGAGTCGGGCAGAAGGAGGAGTGCGAGGCTGGTGGTAGAGGACGGGGCGGGAACGAGAAGCCCGGCTTCCATCTCTGAGCCCGAAGCCCCGAGGCTGCTCGGCCAGAGAGCTCCCACCCGCGCCCGGCTCCCCTCATCCGAGCTGGCCCAGGACGCGTGCACTGCGTGTTCTGTGTGAAGCTGCTCGGGCGGCCGTTCCAGGACATCCCCACGGGCTGGGCGGGACGAGCTAACGGGACTGTCGTGTCATCAGTGGGACACGCACGGGCGGCAGCTGGTCCCTAGAGGGACCACCCCTGACCTTGTCTGCTCCGATGAGAAACCCCTTTCCCGGCCCCGGTTCAGAAGGGACCAAACTCCTCGGGGGCTGCAGCGCGGGATTCCTAGGCGAGAGCTAGGCGCTCCGAACTTGCGGCGCTCGGAGCCCCTTCCCCCACGCCTCCCTCCGCTTCCCGCGCAGGGGAGCTGGCGTGGCTGTGCGCAGCATCCCCTGACCTCCTCCCTCCCGCCCGGGGTCACGCTGACCCTCTGCAGGCTGCGATCTGCCGCTTCTTGGCCGCGCTGCTCGCCCCTCACCCGGGCTTCCACTTGTTGCTCCCAGGGCCCACGGGAACGGTCTCTGTCTGGGTAGGCCTGGCATTATTCCGGGGGGCAAAGTGAGGATGTCGAAGAGGAAAGGCAAGGGAGGGGAGAGCGAGGTACTGCACACCTGCAAGGCGTGGCCACGGGACCTGGACTAGGGCTAGTCCACGTGCGAGGTCCTTCTAGCCCGGGGCCTCCAGGGTAGCCTGAACCCAGGAAGGGGGCGAGGGTAGAAACAGAGTGAGGGCAAAGTGGGGGTGAATGCAGCTTGGAGCCTGGCAAGTAAGCCAACGGGGCGCCCGCGACGGTGCCAGACTTGGGGTCTGCGGATAGTTGTGCGTCCCGGAGCTCGCGATGGAGGGCGTTGAAATCCTGGACGTTGAGGGCAAGATGGGGCGAGAGGATGGACCCCCGAGGATGGCGCTCGCCCAGGGGTGCTCCCCACCACTTCGCCCAAGGACCCTCTCTTGGGTGACTCCGGAGACACTGGCGCTGCGCGCGGGCACCTCGCAGCCTCAGATACCCCGAGGCCTCGGGGTCACTGCCGAGAGTTTGGGACGGGGAGCCCCGCGAACGAGGCGAAGGCGGCTGCAGGGAAGTTTGTCTCCCCGCAGCGGCGCGAACGCGGGAGGTCGGCACGCAGCATGAACCTGGACGCGGGCGGCCGGGGCGCAGAGTTCGGCATGAGCGCGGTGAGCTGCGGCAACGGGAAACTCCGCCAGTGGCTGATAGACCAGATCGACAGCGGCAAGTACCCCGGCCTCGTGTGGGAGAACGAGGAGAAGAGCGTCTTCCGCATCCCGTGGAAGCACGCGGGCAAGCAGGACTACAACCGTGAAGAGGACGCCGCCCTCTTCAAGGTCAGCAGCAGTCAGTCGGGGATCTCAGGGCTGGGGAGAGTGGGGGGGCGGGGGGAGGAGAGCCTGACAGCTCTGCATGCGCTGTGGCTTCAGAGCAAGCTCTCCCCCCCTCCCCCGGAGGTTTGGTGAACCCCACCAGGCAGAGGCTGGAGTGGCTAGCTTGGCAGAAGTCCGGGGAGAAGGGAAAGAGGTTGCAAGCTCTCCGGGAGTTATACAAACAGGAAGCCAGGTCCCAACACTTAAGTTTGTGAGAAGGAAAGTACTTTCAGCTTCAGGAGCATCCCTGGGGGCTCAGAGGTGCCCTGAGGCTAGGGCTCCTGTTGCATCGCCCATTAGGCTACTTCCTGCCATTACCACCACTGACTGCTAGGACCACTCTCTGCTTCCCTGTCTCCGTTTTGCTACTTTTCTGAGTTTCTCTCTCTCTCTCTCTCTCTCTCTCTCTCTCTCTCTCTCTCTCTGGGTTTTGTTTGCTTGCTTGGGCTCCTCTGCTGTCCGGTTCCAGTTCTGGAAGCTTCCATTTCTGTTTCTGTTTCTTTGGGTGGCTTTGATTATTTCAAGTCTTTCCCTGGGAGGCCCCCAGCCCGTGTGAGTCCCTCAGGGCTGATGTCTCCAGAGAGCAGGCTCACTGAACTGTGAAGCCCCCAGCCTCCACCTGCCAGCAGGGCATGGGAAGGGGACTTCCTGCGGGAATTTGTTCCAAGTACCTCTGTGACTTTTGTAGATGTCCTCTCTGGGGCCTGTCCCTTCCACAGCTCTGTCCCTAGTCTTGTCCACACTTGATTGAGGCACTGGGTGTGTACAGCCTTCCCTATCTCACCAATGGGTCCTGGGTGAGAGGTCCTTTCCTTAGAGGGCCCCCACGACCTCCGTGTCCCACGTTTTGGGCAACAGTAGAACTGAAACACCAACCTTCCTTTCTGAAATACAGTCCACAGATTCCTTTTGAAGATCCGAGCTTGACTTTTCCTTGCATTCATTCTCAGGCCTGGGCACTCTTTAAAGGAAAGTTCCGAGAAGGTATCGACAAGCCAGACCCTCCTACTTGGAAGACACGGTTACGATGTGCTCTGAACAAGAGCAATGACTTTGAAGAACTGGTAGAGAGGAGCCAGCTGGATATCTCTGACCCCTACAAGGTGTACAGGATTGTTCCCGAGGGAGCCAAAAAAGGTAGGGGATTTCCCCAACATGGGCCACGGGAGAAAGGCAACGTGACATCCACGGAGCCTTCATTCCTACCGTCGGTCACTTTCTGCTGCTGCTGTCTGGTAGACGGCTACCTTCTGCCCCATGGTTAAGCCCAGCATTCTCTTTGCCCATGCTCTCTGGGTTATAAGTCAAAACCATAGGCGTTAGTATAGGCTTGCCTCTCAGTCTTTAAACCCGACGGGTGTGTGGGTATGCACGTGCAAGCACTGTTTCCAGTTAGTCCCTTCAATCAGGATATGGACCAAATTTCCAAACAAAAACTGGAAGATCCATTAAAGCTTTGCTTGACTAATGTCCTTTAGTAATTAAGCATTTTTTCCCCCACAAACCCCATAAATATACACATCTATTGTGATAAAAAATACCAGAGTTCCTAGTATGACATGACCTGCTGGGGTACTTAGGAAAATTAAGATCTTGAGTTTCTTCTTTTCAACATTCTAACTAATGTGTCTGAAGCCCGGGAATCTGCATTTTGTTCCAGTCATGCTGGGTACTTCAGCGAGGCACCACCTCACCACCAGAAACCACTCGGTGGATCGCAGAGCCCTGTGTGGCGTCTCCTTCTCTGGTCCTCACACACCAGTCAGAGCTTATCTAATCATCTTAATGACATAGACAAATAAACCCCTGGAGAATTATTTAAGAAACAAACACATGATAGGTTAATTAATGTGGCTACGCATTCTAAAAATCAAGTGCTCAGGTACTTTTATGAGATTAGCTGACCAGTTAAGTCAGTTCCTTGTTTTACTCTGCAATGTTTCTTTTTTTTTTTTTTTTTTTTTCCTCAAACTCTCAGGAGCAAAGCAGCTCACTTTGGAAGACACACAGATGGCCATGGGCCACCCTTACCCCATGACAACACATTACAGCTCTCTGCCAGCCCAGGTATGTAGCAGACTCTTGATCTTGTAGAAGGCTAGTCTACAACTTTGGGCGGGCCCCAGACAGGGGGTCCCCACAAATAAAAACCTCACTACTACCTTACTATTTGTTATGGCTAGTACAAATGCTGAACAGACTCCTGGGCATAGAAGGATGTTTCAGTTTCAACAAGGTGTCACTGTCCCTGATGCCAGGCTTAAGTTGGGGAGGTAGGTGTCCCACCTGGGGAGGTAACACTTCTTCTGATGGTCAGATCTTCTGGGAACCAGACCTTTTGTGGAAGTCAAAAATTTTGGAAGTAGTACTCTATCATGTGAAACCACAGGGCAGCTGACTTCGTTAGTCTTCCCCTATGTGAATCACAGTACTGTTTCATTCACTTTGGTGGCTTAAAAGGGGCAGATTTCACTGCAGTATTTTTGGTGCCAGGCTCAACCATATGATGCAACTTTACAAAAATCGTGGCTTTACACAATGCCCCCATTGTGAGTTTAGACCCTCTATGGCTTTTTTTCTACCTAGTGTGATAGACAGTTCTTGCCACTTATTGGGCAAAGTGACTCGGCTTCTGGCCAAAAAAGAAGAGGTTCCCTGAGGAGTTTGGATGCTATGAAAGGACCCCGGTCCGTCTCCCCCACCCCCCACTGATCTTTTCCTCTTAGCAATCCCTGTGCTCTGCCAGCAGGTTCATAACTACATGATGCCACCCCATGACAGGAGCTGGCGGGATTATGCCCCTGACCAGTCACACCCAGAAATCCCATATCAATGTCCTGTGACGTTTGGCCCCCGAAGCCACCACTGGCAAGGCCCATCTTGTGAAAATGGTAAGGAGTGTGCCAGGGAAGCAGACAGAAGAACAACCTGGGCTTAGGGTGTGGGTAACCCTGGGTGGCCCTCCTGGGCAGCACCACAGGGCTTCCCCCTTCCACGGAGATGCCAGACAGACATCCCATGCAGATGGTGTAGGACAGAGGGTTAGATTTTGTCCATCTTCCTACTGATGGATATCACTGATGGACAGCCATACTCTTTCCCTAGTCTGTTTCTTTCTACTCTTCTGCAAAGGAACCATAGGACATCTGTGCCCAGCCCGTCTCTGCAAGGACTTAAAGAAATCATTGCTAGTCATGCCCCTTGAACAGTGATGAGTCATTTGTCGCTGTTCTTGGTACTAAGGAAGCAAAAGTAATCCACAAAATATCTCTACAAATACTTTAGAGTGTCAGGCTCCAAATGAACTACAGGGCCCTCAATGAGTTCTCACAGAAGAAACACCAATTAACCAGACACAGAAATTTTCACATTACATTCAGTGGAGCTTTGGTCATTTCGTATTTATTTAGGCAAGTGCACTGGGCTACACCCCAAGGCCTTTTTTTTTTTGACTGTTTATTTTAAGATAGAGTCTTGCTAAATTACCCAGGCTGAATTGCAGTTTGACCCTCCTGCCTTGAACTCCTGAGTAGATGGGATGCCCCTGGGCTGGGCATAAAACAAGCTTTTAGGACTTTCAAGTTCATTATTTAAGTAGAAGTCTTGACACGGGTCACCACATGAAGAGCCCTTTTATATTGTTCTGGAAATAATTTCCTTGTCACAATTTCATCTCCCCTCAGCACCCGCATTCCATCCATGCTTAGATCAACCTTGGTTTAGTGTGACATAACTTCTCTGCTGCAAGGGAACATGGTTCAGTTTCCCCCAATCTTACAAACAGCAAGCAGAATAAGTGAGGGTTGAATAATTAATTTATTTTTTCTTAAACCAGCATCATATAAATTTGAACTCTGGTCCTTCTGGGAACTTGCTGAGTGGAGTGATGCAAATTCCCTTCCTTCTGGGCCTCAGTTTCCCTGTTGATGAGTTCTGGAGAGAGCTCCACGTTTCCCTTCAGAGCTGTGCTGTGACTCCTTCCTTCATTACCCTGAATTTTCTCTCATTGGTTTTTGGCCTTTGCCTTATAATCATACTGCAGTCAGTGGTTGTTGATAGCCTGTCAAGCTGGGGTTGGAAGGTGATAAGGCATAGCTTCTACCAACTCAAAAGCCTCCCTGCACCCAGACTCTCTGCTTAGACGTTGTCTGGTTTTTTATTTGCAAATGCAGGTTGCCAGGTGACAGGAACCTTTTATGCTTGTGCCCCACCTGAGTCCCAGGCTCCTGGAATCCCCATTGAGCCAAGCATAAGGTCTGCTGAAGCCTTGGCACTGTCAGGTGAGTGCGGCACTTCCTTTAAGGCTCTGAGGGAGGTGGCATCCCTCCTCTGGGTAGGTGAGGTCAGGGTTTAGGCTCTCACCTTACAGGCACTGGGGTCTGGAGTAGGCATGGCCCAGACTATGTGGACATCACAGTGGATAAAGAAATCTATTAGAATCTGTAGCAGCTAGCCAAACATTATCTGGAGGAAGTCTTTAACCTCTAGGTCATTACCTGCCCAGCTTTCCAGGAATGTGTAACCAGGCTCCTCCTCCAGCCAACATCCTCACAGTGCAGAAAGGCTTCATGGGCACAATGGCTTTTCAGTTCCAAACGCTGTTTGTCCATTCAGGGTTAACCACAAACAGGTCCTGAACTGCTTCCAGGGAACACTGGTTCTGGACCCTGGTCTCCAAGAAGTTCTTATGCTTCCAAAGGATCATATAGCTCTGTCACTCTTGCAACGTTGATAGAATTGATGAGCATGTATGGGTTTGATCTGATTTTAAAGTTCTCTTACTAACGAAGGTTGCACCTGGAGATGCCGGCCAGTTTTAAGGAAGCCCCCCCCCCCCCCCACTTGAACCATGCATCCTGTGTCCGTTTAGTAATTAGATACATTTTGGATGCTTTCAAATGAAATTTGAATGCATACTAAAAATGAATAGCTTGCACGTTAGAATTCTCATCACACCCATGGCTGCCTTAAAAGTCTGCAATTGAAAGCACCAACTACATTTTGACTCCCTTGTTCTTGAGGGAGCAGGAAGTTTTAATGTCCATTTCCTTCCAGTTCTGATGGTTAGAGAGACTTTGTGGACCACTCAAAAGCAGCAGAGGCACACTTCTGACCATCAGGGCTCATCACTGACTCTAGAAAACTTCAGACCCTCTCTTGGAACTCTCAAGATGTGTGTGTGTGCCTGAAGCATAGGAAATCAATGTCTATTTATATCCCTGCCATCTCCTAATTCTGGTGACATTAAATGAAATGAGCCCTGCCCTACCAGCCACCTCAGATGGGCAATGCCCCCACTGTTTGGTGACCACTTGACTCGCTGTTTATAGCAGCAGAAATGGAAGGAAGACATGATGTGGGCTGTCAGAACCTGCCCTTGAAGAACTGAGGCTTTTGTGGGTTTCTTTCTCGGGGGTTTGCATAATTAATGATGAACCTTGAGCGTGCTTTTCAGAAAGCTATTCTTTCCAGGCATTGTCTGGGCTCCAACCACCACCATGGGTATTTGTCTGTGCCCGGGGAGCCCTTTGCATACCCAGCTTGCCCTTTCAGCCTGTGGGTGGTATTTTAAAGCGGTTTCTGAAAGCAATATAACCATTTGTCAATAAGTTCCTGTCTTAAAGCTGTTGAAAACATAGTTGTTGGGTTCTTTTCAGAGTTGAACACAAGGTTTATAGGGATTTTAGGAGGTTTTATGTTAGCTATTGGCTTTTAGAACATTTTCTGATCAGTTCCTTCGCCCACCAAAAGAAAACTGACTTAAAAATAAGAAAGTAAAAGCATCATTTTCCATAACCCAGAAACTGTTATCTTAGTGTTTGCCTCCAGTATATCTATGGGAGCTTTGTTGTTTTGTTTTGTTTTTACTTAAATGACATTATGGTGACACTTCAGGGAAGTTCCAGAGCTGTCAACACATTTGCTTTTCTTCTGAGACGTCTCTGTACTTTTTTTTTTTTTTTTCTAATAGAAATTAGTCTTAGAGTGCAACTCCAAAATCAGAATTCAGTTGCTGGAAGATAAATTCCCATTCAGTGGTATTACTTCATATTTTAGACAAAAATGTCACTTCTGCTAACATCATTATCCAAAAAACAAAAACAAACAAACCAACAACAACAATAACAAAAACCTTCATAATAGAGGTACTTTCTAGTAAAATTTGGCTGAAAATCCAAGAAATAAATACTCTCCCCAAGATGAGTAAATGGCCACATTGGTATTTGAAAATGGCCGCGCTAGAGAAATAAGTTTCTTTCTGTGAGCTTGTCTTGGTATTGAATGTGCTCACGGTCCAGCAATTTGTAGGGAATAAGGGCAGCTAACCTCTCTCAGACTCCCTTGGCCCTAGGACTTCCCACTTGTTCATGGAGCATCTTGACACAAGTGTTCCCCCTGCTGTAGTCTAGTCACTAAGTCTTTGGGCCTCTGAGCATCTTGGCACCTGTCCCAGGTCCGTCAGCACTGACTACACAGTTTTGTTCACAGACTGCCGGCTGCATATCTGCCTGTATTACCGGGACATGCTAGTGAAGGAGCTGACCACGTCCAGCCCTGAAGGCTGCCGGATCTCCCATGGACATACCTATGACGTCAGCAACCTGGACCAGGTCCTGTTCCCCTACCCAGAGGACAATGGGCAGAGGAAGAACATCGAGAAGTTACTGAGCCACCTGGAGAGGGGACTGGTCCTCTGGATGGCCCCGGATGGGCTTTATGCCAAAAGACTTTGCCAGAGCAGGATCTACTGGGATGGGCCGCTGGCGCTATGCAGTGATCGGCCCAACAAACTAGAAAGAGACCAGACCTGCAAGCTCTTTGACACACAGCAGTTTCTATCAGGTAAGACACCTCACAATCAGTTAGAATGAAGATGGAGATGGGTGCTGGCCAAGGACATCTCAAATAATAGTGTCTGCCTAACCCAGGCAGAGTCTTTCTCCTGAGATCAATGAGCTCACCCAGGAATAGAGTTTCTGCCTGGTTTATGTCTTAGCTTTGTCTACTGTATGCTTCCCCCTACTAGCAGAGGGCCAGAAAGAGGCTCTATATGAACTGGCCAGGATAGACTGTGGTGCAGATTGATATCTTAATTTATAATCATCATAATCATTATCAGTCTAGGTTTTTATTGAAGCTGTTGTCTTGGTTTTTGGTTTTTGTTTGGAGGGGAGGGGTGTAGAATCTATGTAGCTCAGGTTAGCCTAGAACTAGAGATCCTCCTGCCTTGAGATTTTACATAATATAGCCACCACATTGCACTAATGAATTAAAATGCAGGTTTTCAGCAGCACATGCCCCTCCCCCAGGGTTTATCTGCTGACACCTCAGCAACTAGGGGGTTCCTAGAACAATCAAGAAGGGTAGAAACACATTGTTAACATTCTTGGTTATGAGATGTGTCACCCTTATAAAAGTTCCACACTGCAGGTGGGACCAGAGCTGAGAGGGTAAGGAGCAGCTTCAGGGAGGGGGAAAGTCTGAGACAGCGTGGCCTTATCTCTGGCATATGAAGGCTTTTAATCATGTTTTCCTGAACCTGTACTTCTGGTCTGAATTCTGATTTTGTGTAGTTAAATTAGGCCGGGGCTGGCTTACATGAAGTCATTAGCCATGCCAGGTACCATCCAGAGCCTTTCCCCGAGATGTCTAGCAGAGGATGCCTTTGGGGAAGTGGGCTGCTCTGCTGGCTGCTGCCAGTCCTCCCGTCACACTCTGAGCTTGCTCTCTTCCCTGTGCCCTTTCCAAACAGACCACACCTCTGGCTTTTCTTGTGCTTTCCTTTTCATGAACCTGAACTTGCTTTGCCCCTCTCTTCCGTGTACACCGCGATGTATGGACACTGTTCTGGCCAATTTTCACGAACCAGCACACGTATCATTTTTGCATGTCTATATTTTTTAGTTTGGTAAGAACAGTGCTTGAAATCTGCCCTCAAGCACATGCTCCATGATCGCAGCTATGACGATAAACCATTGTGGAGCTTGTGTTCAACAAACTCCTCTCGTCTTAGTGAGAGTTTAAATTCTTTGACCCCCGGCTTCCTAGCTACCCCCTTACTTCCGAACACCATTCAGTGTTACTTTAATGAGTTCAACTCTTTTAGAGTTCACACGGGAGTCTCATGCAGTCTTTGTCTGTGTCTGAATGAATGGTTAACTTCATTTAACGGGATGGTCTCCGGGCTCATCTGTGTTGTTACAAAGGACAGGTCTTTCTTCTTTTTAAAGGCTTCGTAAGATTTCGTCATGTTATCTACGTCACGTGGCATACTCTTTGTCTGTGTATTCAGTGGTGGGCACTTGGGATGACTCCTTGCTTGTCGGAGCAGCTCTGACTGGTGCCGCTGCCACATGGGAGTACAGCCCTCTGTCCAAACCTGACTTACTCTGCCTTGGGTATGTGTACAGAAAGAGCACTGCTGAATCTTCAACATGCTTCTTCCTTCCACTCATTGGCAATGAAGACACCTAGCAGCACTGTGCCAGGTACTAGTAGCACCAGTGGAGCCTTCTGAGTTTCAGGAACCAATACTTGCTCAGGATCCCCCAAATCACTTTCCAAAACAAATATCCTCTCCTGGGAACTGGGACTCGGGAAAGAGATGCATCTCAGCCTCCAAGGCAACAGCCTGATGAAGACCCTTGTGGCTGGGCATGATCTAAGCCTTGGCTAGGCTAAGCTTTTGTCTCTTTTGGGGTGAGTTCTGGTGTTTGTGGTCCAAGGCAAAGAAGGACAACTTCTGCAGATGGCTGTCTTCATATCCTACATCTGCTCTGGGGTCTGGAAATCCTCATGTGCCCCCCCTCCCGCCAAAGGCTCCCACTAACTCGCTGAACAAGGACAATTGCCAGAGACAGGGCTGTGAGGTGCACTACATCTTGGTGTGCCAGTGGGGGTCCATGCAGGAGGCAAGTGCCAAGACAGAACGGATGCCTTGGGCTGGAAATTTGCTTCCTAGGACTTATTAGTCATCCATAAGCAAGAACTGGTCCCTCTTGTTTTCTTCTTCAGTGGCAGGACAGTGTTTTTGCTGTCCAGAGTCCCCAAGCTCCACAGAGGCTCAGGGAAGCTCATGCTGCTGCTGAGAGGCCCTGTAGCCTCTGTCCCTCGGAATCTCCACCCAATATTTCCAGGTCAGCAGGCTGAGGTGGACTGTCTCAAAGATTTGTGCTCACTTTCTACTCTGACTTGGCCTGTGTAGGTGCCTTCCCAGTGACACTGCTCTGCACTTTACACTGTGTGACTAAACCATTGGGTTTGGTTTGAATTCTGAAAGGAGAAAGACATGCAGGAAGTCAGTTCTGCGAGCTTCTAGAAGCTCTTCAGGTGCAGAGAGCAGTGGAAATCTTTGATGTCTACTCATTCGGGATTTGCACCCTACTAGGGACAGTCCCCTTAGGCACAGTTGAGACTTCCTATCTGATAAGGGTAGAGGCCGCTCCTTTATGTCAGTTCTTTCATGCAGCCAAGACCTGGGAACTCAGCACGAGCAGGAAGAGTTAACCCAGCGATTGCATGTGGCTCTCTTGTTGTCCTTTTTAGCAGGGCTGGGGATGGAAGCCAGGGCTTTGCAGACATAAGGCAAGTGTTCTGCCAGTGGCAGTGCCCCCAGCCATGGACAGGTTTCTTTTCAACAATCTTCTCGTCTGTCTCATGTTTTGGGTAGGAATAATCTCAGCATGCACATCCTTGTGGGAAGGGCTTCATCAGTCCCTTTACCATTCTGTCCCCAAAGTGAGACTGAAGTCTACTCAGGTCTAATGTTTGGAGGTTTAGACCTAGGACCAAGAGGGACCCAGCTGCCAACAGCTGGTGTGGAAGACAGATGCCCTTGGTGCCCAAACACCATGTGGCCTCCATGTTAGCCAGTGATATGTAAAAAATAACCCTGGACCATCAGAACATTTTAATCCTTTAAATTAAAGCGTCTGCTTTGCTGTTTGTTTGCCTCATCATAGCTTCCTTTCTTCTTCTTTCCTGTCCTCCCTCACTCCTTTCTCACTTCTGGGAGTCCAGTGTTGCAAGGCTGAGTTCTTCAACTCCACTCACGTTCCTCAAGAATAATGAAGTAAAACCACCGTCGAGCCAGGAAATCACATGTGAACTCGAACCTGTGGTTTTGTGTCTGGGGTCTTCCCTAAGGGCTAGACTTAGGGAAACAGAGTCCGGGCTCTCCCAAAGCAGAGTTACACATGGCTCTTGTTTTCTGTTCAGCAATTTTACCAGGTGTCTGAGCAGGGTTTTTTTGTTTTTTGTTTTTTCCTTGTGGGTTCTCAGAGCTGCAAGTGTTTGCTCACCATGGCCGACCAGCACCGAGATTCCAGGTGACTCTGTGCTTCGGCGAGGAGTTTCCAGACCCTCAGAGGCAGAGGAAGCTCATCACGGCTCTTGTGAGTACCCGCTTACATCACCGTTCAATCACACATCATGGAGCTGTCCCTTTTAGAGAAGTAGCAAATGAAGAGTAAATGTCAAATCACCTGGGAAAATAAATGTAGACCTTAAAATAGCATAGGAGGAAGCAGGCCCCAGTGAGCAACACAGCTCAGGGACCCACAATCTACTTCCAGCCAAAGTCTGTCACCGCAGAATCAACAGGGGGGATGCCATGAACCCAAGGTTCTGCTTGCCCTGTATTCCTCATTGTTTCAGACAGACCTTGATCTTCCCTTTTACAGGAATTTTAAATAGTTGGTACCAAGTACGGCACTCTGACGTCTCTGCTTCTCATGTGGCTTTTAAGAAGCTGCCTACTCTGGTAGCGTAGAGCATTCCCCCTCAGAAAGCTGCCTGCTATATATCCTGTCTCATAGTTCCTCATAATTTCAGATAGTTCCCATGCCCTCTTTTTATTGTTGGACTTTGGTAAACTATTGAATAGCTGGACAAGGGGTCTTTGGAGGAGATCTAGTCTTCCCATGAATCCAGGTAGGTCGGCCCATCCTCACAGCTAATCCAGTTTAAAAAGGGCGCAACTGTGGCCAGTAAGCATCTTTTTGCAAAGAAAAGGAATGGGTTTATTTAGATAAATATTCAGCGCTCAATAATTAAAAAGTCGTTCCTAATACTTGATGTTTTTAATTAGCAAATTTTAGTTTATTACAGATCTTAGAAAGTATGCAGAACCAAGTAAATGTTACGTCCCAGGATATCCACAGTATCTCAGTGCAAATGGGATTTTAGCTCTGATAGTATTTCGTGGTGAAAACTGAAGATTGCGCCTATAACTCAGTGTCAGGCACTTGCCCAGCAGTTGTTAAGCCCTGGCTTCCACACCCAGCTAGCGATGAGGGTTGGCAGGCACTGAGGTTAATCATCCAGCCTCCTTTCTTGGTTGCAAAAGCAAAACCAAGAAGTAACAAAACTACAGTCTTGAGCATTTTCTCAGTTCTACCTGGTGGTTGATTATCAAATGAGATTGAGGAGTCTAGCATCGACAAGCAATATTTTTAAAAGTAGTGAAAAAAATTACTGCATGGATCGGATTTTAAGGATTTTGGGTACAGTGGACACACACACACACACACACACACACACACACATACACACATGCACGCACGCACGCACGCACGCATGCACATACAAAACCGACAATGATCCTATAGTCAAAGGGCTAAAAATGCTATCATTTGGAAAACATACATGGGCACACCCATGAACTCTCCTGGTTTTCTGGTTGAAGGCTTAATGATATGGGTGCTTAAAGAGTCATTATATATCAAATAACAACAAGGTTTGGTTTATAGATGATTGATTGACACAGCGCATTCAGCCTGACTTGGTGAAGGCTGGCCTTGATTGGGAGTATGATCGATGCTCATAAATGAACCAGATCCACCAGAGCCAGTGAACTACTATTTGCCATATGACTGTTTGGTGTTTGTTCAACTCTGTCTTGTACTCGTGGTTTGGAAGTTTGTCTATTGCATAGTCATCTGGTCACTCAGGGCGAGCCCCGCTTTGTGTCAAACTCATGAGCCTAGCTTACCCTGGATTTTACTTAGCCTTTTGATTTGATCCTTTTACCTGAGAATGTCCAGTTATTTAGTTAAATATCAATTCCAAGAGACAATTGGCTTGAAAATGCCATGTTTAGCTTCCATCATAAAGCCAAGAATTCTATTTCCAGGGCATTCCATTCCAGGTATTGTAAGGGCAAACAAAACTGGTTCTTCAAATGGCTCTGAATGTGAAATGCTTTACTACGTTATCACATATGGCTTATGGTTTTGCTTAGAGTCTGAGGGTCATTTCATGATTGTGTGGTATTGAAGAGAATATTCTAGTGATGTTTTTTATGTTTTTTTTTAAATGTATTATTAAAGGTGGAACCTCTGCTAGCCAGACAGCTGTATTATTTTGCTCAACAAAACAGTGGACATTTCCTGAGGGGCTATGACTTACCTGAACACATTAGCACTCCAGATTACCACCGGTCCCTCCGCCATTCTTCCATTCAAGAGTGAGACGCCAGCAGCAGAAAGGATTTTGTTTCATTGTAAATACCCTGACAAGACAGCTGATTGGCACCCTTTTTCTTTGGAAGAGCTAAGAGATGGGTGCACTGATGAAGACAACAGGGATTTGTGAGGGAAAACAGCTGCACCTGCTCATCAGAGGAGCTTGTCCTACAACAGTGACTGCCATCCATGTCTTAACAGGTGCCGGTACTTTGGTGACTGTGCCCTGACTTTTAACTGTGAAACCATTATCAGTGACGTGTTTACATGTCCTTAAATGCTGGTGTCAATGGGGTTTGCTTGAAGACTGAAAAACTGTGTCGGTGTGAATCCCTGACAGGAGAAGGCAGACTTAAGTGTTATTGGTCTATTTCTCAGGAAAGTAAAGTCTAAACTGGAGACTACTCTGTCCACCAATGAAGAAATTCATCCTTGGATGGAGGAACTGTAGTTCTCCTGGGTCATGCCACAGAGGAAAGAGACTATAATGTCCTATAATGCCCGGATCATGCACTCTATCCAAGTGGACCCTGTGACCTATTTGCTCTCTCTCCTTGGCCTTCTCTAAAAGCTAGATGGTGGACTCTGTTGCCACATACTTGAGTCAAAAAGCATTCAGAATCTATAAAATGGGACATTTTTACATGTCCTTTTGTATAACAATGGATGGAAATAATTCTTTTTTTTTTTTGTCTCCTTTTTTGGTTTTGCATCTCATTCTTTAGAATTGTTGCTGACTTCTTTTTTTTTTTTTGGTATAGAAAGGAAGGAAGGAAGAGCGAGAGAGAGAGAGAGAGAATACTAGAGATAGATTTTTAAAACTCTGCCATTTCCCTGTTTGTTTTGCTGGCCATCAGTAGTCTCCATGGCAACACTGGAGGGCGGAGCTTTCGCGCAGGTTGGAAACTGTCCTGCCACCAGCCATGCAGCTTACAGCTGCATATGCTCAATGGGCTGTTTCTGCTTATTTTGTATATTAGATGCTTCCTTGTGCCAATAATAGTTTGACAGAGCCTCAAAATTAACAGCCTTTTCCAAAAATACATCCTTTTGCAGAATCCCAAAGAATCCCATTTATCTTCATAAATCTGACCCCTTGTGTTCTTGTTACTGTTTTGTTTAGGTGGCTTTTTAATGCTCCAGGAATTTTCTTCTACCACAACGTAATTTCTGTTTCTTCCAGGCTCACAAAGAGTCAACTGCTCTCAAACACACAGCACTCTTTTTTTTTTTTTTAAATGCCACTTTTAATATTTCTTCTTCACTCAGCAGTGCACATTTCATAAGCAATGAAACAGTGGAGTGGCATTTATTTTTTTATGTTTAAAAAGGAACCTGTGACAAGTAATACACATTACATAAAATGTAAGCAATTTAGAGAAGGGGGAAAGTGAAAAGCCCTTTAAATTTAAATCTCCCTTCCTAGAATTAGCTCCAAGAGTTCAGTCAGTTCTCCATTTTAGTTTTCTATACATATATACGAAGTTGTCTTTTGAGGAAGGGAGAGAGTGAGAGAGAGAGAGAGGTGATAACTCTTATGAAGCTAACTATACAGACGTACCTCATTTTTTGAGTGGCACGTGGTATTTCACTGCAGTGTGCCTGGGTGCAGTTTTGATGTCTCATTAGCTATGCGTCCCGGGAGCCCGCTGAATCTCCTGAGCTGAAGTCACTTATACATCTTATAGATGCAAAACATTCTGGGGTATATTATCCCGAGGTACTGAAGGTGAAATTGGGGTGTGTCTTTCTTGGAGGCCCCATGCTGTAGCTGTCCTCCTGAGGGTTATTTAACCACACCCATATCTGGCATTTCACCAAAGTTTGCCTAGTTATGTATGAGGGTGACTCTTCTCCCCTAAGCAGCAGATCCTTCATCCAAAAGGCTATGTGATTTCCTTTTTTTAAAATCTTAATGCTATGCTCCTTTAACAGTGAAACTGGATTTTCTGGAAATTGTTCCATGGTTTGGGACACCAACTCCTATATCACTTTACAGCCATGCATGCTGACGGCTTCAATCTTGAAGGGTGTGTAGGAAAGCGAAGCCCAGAATGATAGATAAACACTCCTGACACAGAAAGGAAGGGCTCCCTTCATCCTTTGTTGAAACAAAAAGGGACGCACATACTAGAATCTTAGTTTGCCGTCATTGGGAGATGCTGTTGAAGAGCTAGGTTGAGGAACACTGAATTATGGGGAGAAAACACACAAGCTTCCTGGGTGCAGGATGCTGGCTTGTTTCTGGTCCTTGAGCAGTAATGAGTATCTAGTCTAAAACAAAAAAAACCCAAATCCCTCTGCTGTCTTGCACAGAGAAGCTGATAGAAACCACTGGGGTTGGCGCCAAGAGGCGGGTGGTCTGAGTGTGCCGCCTGAGTGGCCATATGCCAGACACAAGGAATGCCAGCAGGCCGAGTTTGGTGGCTGATTAAGGCCTGTGCGAGGAGTAAGGCCCTGCCCCGCAGAAGAGGTGAGGGCTCGCTCCAGCAGCAGAGGATTCTGGGAGTCCTAATGTCATGTCCTACACAGGAGGGGTCTTCAATATTGCTTTAAAGACTTGCTTTCCCATCAGTGATAGTTGGACTTTAAAAAAAGCCCAACAAGATTTAAATGTCCTTTCATTCCTCTCCACTCAGTCCTGTCCTTCCCGCTGGTGACTCTTAATATTTTGTTTTTACTGGTGAAAGGCATAATATTGTTAAGGTCTTTATTTTTGTTATTTATCTCCCTGAATCACGTGACTGCTTCATACATTTCTATGCTGGTGTGAGTCTCTGTAGCACGCACATCTTTTTGCGAGATACTTCTTCACTGTAAAGTGGGATTCACTCAGTTCTTCCTCACTGCCGCTCACCATCACGTGAATACCAGGAAGGTTGTCTTTCCCTTCATTGTGTTCCCTTTAAAGAATGTGCCTCCAGGGTATGTTAAAGTAGAAGATACATGCTTCCAAGGTGGACCCACCTCACACAGAAAGATGGGGACGTCCCGCTGCTCCCATGCCCTGTGCACCCGCCCCACAGTGAGAGAACTGCTGGGGACAAGGATTCAGAGATCTCCTGCCTAGAGCTTACACTTTGGATGTTCTAGCATGTCTGAGCCTGGCAGGCAAGCGTGCCTGCCATCCTGTGTGCAGTGTTTGCATATGGCATGGATTTTTGCTGTAAACTTGCTTCACGAAGCAAACTGTGTGTTTTAAAATATTTTATAAATAAAGGATTTCTAGGAAGATTGATTGTGGAACATATTTAATGCCATCCTGACAGCCCTTGAAATACTTCCTCTATCTGCTGGGTTCTTGGTGAGGCCGTCAGCAGCCTACTTCCTTCCTGGCTGCCTGTGTGTCCCTGAAATCAGATCTCTAAAGTGTTCAGCTGCGAGAGAGAGAGAAACAGAGAGAGACAGAGGCACACACAGAGAGAGAGAGAGACAGGGACACAGGGACAGAGACAAAGAGACAGACAGAGACAGAGAGAGGAAGGAGGAGGGAGAGGGAAGACAAGAGGAAGGGAGGAAAACAAGCTACCCCCACAGCTTTGCCACTTTAGGCCTGAGTCTTCTCAGCTGTGTCTGAGGGAGGCACTTAATCATCCTGTGCTTCCTCTGTCCTGTCCCCTCCTTCCTAGGCCTATGTTCTGACCATGACTCCTCTTAGATATACTGTGTTGTCTTGTGTCATGGAGATACTGAAACTTTGGATCTATAGGACCAGCCCCTTCATGCACTACAGCAATTCACCAATGGAGTAGATGTTGAGATGGGCTAACTCAAAGCCCTGGATCTGGGCCTGGGTCATAGCTGAGTTGGTCAGCCTGCCAGTCCTCCTGTGCCCTCGCCACCAGGGCAAGTTCTCCAGCACTGCCCTGCCTAGCTCACCCAGGTTGCCTTGGTTTTGAAGTTTTAGCACAGCAATCCTAACTAAGACATTCACAAACTAGGAGCCAAAGGGTGGAAGTCATTCTAATAAGCTAATAGGAGCTAAAACCATACTGTTAGAAATGCCTTTCATTCTTGATAAAGTAGAGTTCAAATAAAGAGAGATAAATAAGGTCGTTTTATAGCACTAAGGTGAACAATTCTTCAGGAGAAAATAACGAAGACACTATCTGAATACTCTCAGATTTTCAGCAAAATGACACTATACAAAATCAACATGCAAACCCCCCCCCAGCTTTTTAATACATAGAAACAAGGGACTAACCAAGAAAGAAAATAGGATAACTATTTACACACAAAATACTGGGGCTCCCAATTTCCTTAAGAAGCTCTAAAATGCATGAAAGACAGGTCCAGGTACAATAATACCAGAAGATTTCAATAATTCCAACTCTAATCTTTTGTTTTGTTTTGTTTTGTTTTCCAAGATAAGGTCTCACTATGAAGCCTTGCTGGCCTGGAACTTCTATGTGATTATGTTAGCCTCACATTCACAGAGGTCTCCCTGCCTCTGCCTCTGCCTCTGGGGATTAACGACTGTGATACCATGCCCAACCTTTCATCTTTAGTTAGGTCTCTGTGATGATTAACTTTAACTGATAACTTAATAAAGTCTAGGATCAGCTGGGAAGGGAGCCTGGATGAGTGGTTATCAATACTGGCTCAGCTTCTGGGCAAGCCTATGGAGAGAAATATCTTATATAAGCTAATGGATGTGGGAAGACCCAGCCCACTGTGAGTGGCACCATTCCCTAGGCAGGAGGTCCTGAACTGTTTAAGAGTGGAGAAATGAGCTGAGCACAAGCGACCAAGTATGTGTGCATTCATTTCTCTCTCCCCTTGACTGTAGTTTTGATTTGACTTGCTGCTTGATGTTTTTGCCTTGACTCTCCCACAATGGACTGTAACCCAGAATTGTAAGCTGAAATACAAACTCCTTTCCCCCCTAAGTGGTTTGTGTGTGTGTATGTGGGGGGTAGTTTTTAATTACGGGAACAGAAATGAAACTTGAAGTTTTCAAACTAAGAGTAAGCAAAGAAATCCCACAATTAAAATATACCAGATACAAGCAAGTCCAGGACAGACAGCCAAGGCTACACAGAGTAAACCCTGTCTCGAAAAACAAGCAAGCAAACAAACAAAAAACAAAAACAACAGCAAACACACACACATATCAGATGTCAATTGAACAGGTATCAACAAACTCATCTATCTAAAAGATATAAAATATATATTATGTATACATTATTCTTACTTGCCCATAGGACCTTCTTTAAAACTAATCACATTACAAATCACAAGATAATCCTTAACATACAAACAAACAAACAAAAAAACTTCTGAAAACCCTTGTACTTCATTATAACATAGTGGAATAGAACTAAAGGTTAAAAGCAACATAAACTGCACAAATACTAGGAAAATGAGAAATTCACTTCTGAATGAACAATGAGTCATTGAAGAAGCAAGGGAGTAAATTTAAAAATTCCTCAGGTCAAATTAAGATAACAACACCATTTACCAGAACTTCTGGGACACAGCTAAGGCAATTCTGCGAGGAAAGTTTATAGCTATGTGTGATTACATTTTTTAAAAAAAATCAGGTAGACCTCAACTAAGTAATCAAACAGACTGCAAGGTTCTAGGGGGAAAGCCAAATCCGTATGCAGCAGATAGCAAGAAAAGTAAAGATTAGGGCAAAAGTTTTAAAAAGGAGACTAAAAGAGAATTATGTACAACCAATCAAAGAGTTTGTCTTTGAAAAGGTAAACAAGAGTGATAATCCTTATAGAGCAGAAAAAGAAAACCCTCAGATCAAGGAAATGAAAGACAGCTGGGCACAGTGCTGCACACCTGCAATCTCAGCACTCAGGGAGGCAGAGGCAGGTGGATCTCTGTGAGTTCAAAGCCAGCCTGGTCTACAAGGCGAGTCCAGGACAAAGCTACACAGAGAAACCCTGTCTCAAAAAACTAGGAGGAGGAGGAGGAAGGGAGGGGAGGAGGAGAATTCACAACAAATACTTAAAAACTAAATTCAGAACGCAATAAAGGCAATACGTCATACTCAAGTTAGTTTCATCTCAGGGATGCAAGATTGGTTTAACATGTGCAAATCAATGAATGTAATATATAATAAGCGTTTAACATAAATCAAAAAAACTGTCTCAAGAGATGCAGAAAAGGAACTTGAAAATGTGCAACATCAATAGACGTCCTGAAGAAACTAGAAATAGAAGAAACATGATAAAGACCTTGGAAAAACTTACAACCAGTGTTGTACTAAATGAGGAAAAACATAGCATTTCTTCTAAAATCTGGAACAAGATCAATAGATTACTTAAAATTTTAGCTAGGGTAACAAAATAAGGGGGCAATACAGATAAATAAGGAAGAGGTCAAGATATCCCTGTTTGCAGATGGCATGAATATACTAAATGTCTACTAAAGACACCACCAAAAACCTCTTTAGATATGATTAAATACTTCTGCAAAGTAAGAGGAACAAAAACAACATACAAACCAATAGCTTTTCTATAGAAACATGGAACTATCTAAGAAAAATAAGATGAGTTCACAAGAGTTTCAAAAATACCTAGACATGAACCTAATAAAGAAGATGAATGGCCTCAAAAATGAGGCCTTTGAGACATTGAAGAAAGAAATTAAAAATGGCATTCGAAGATGTAAATGTCTTCCATGCTTATGGAATGGCAAACATTAATATTGTAAAAATAACTAGACTCCAGGTTCAATTCAATCCCCAACAAAATTCTCACATTTTTCTTGATGGAAATCCTAAAGTTCACATGGAAACACAAAAGTCATAAAACAGCCGAAGCAGTCCTAAGCAGAAAGAACAATGCTGTAGGTATCACAACACCTGACTTCAAATTGTATTCCAGCACTGCAACGACAAAGACAGCATGGTACTGGCACAAAAGCAGACTGAACTAGTGGACTAGGTTAGCATACCCAGAAACAAACTCCCACAGCCACAGCCAAAAACATAAATTACAAAAAAAGATAACTCCTTTAAATAGTACTAGGAGAACCAGATGGCCGCGTGTCAGAGAATGTCTCATTAATGGATCAAAAACCTTAATATAAGGCCTGAAACATTGAAACTGCTAGAGATAACTACCTCAAGACAGAAGAACAGACAATCAGTTTCTTGAAAGGACACATGTGACACTGGAAATAACCCCAAGGATTGACAAATAGGATTAAAGGAAATAAAAAGCTTCTCCACAGGAAGAAAATAGTCACCAGAGTGGAGATTCAGACTATACAGAATAGGAGAAAATTTTTTTGCTAACTGCACTTCCAACAAACAGTTAATATCTGGACTATCTAAAGATTTCATATATATATATATAACTTAACCTCACACAACAACCAAATTTCTAGTCAATAAATAGGCTACAGGACTGAATAGACAATTTTCAAATGAAGAAACACAAATGACCGATACATTTTTAAAAAATGTGTTCAACATTCTTAACCATCAGGAAAATGCAAGTTAAAACTGTACTGAGTACAGGCCACCAACACTCCCCTGTGAGGAAACATCCACTCCTTTCTTGGAATCCCCTCTGCCTTCTCTGTGTGCCTTTTCATCCCCTCATGCCCATCCTCACCAAGCAAGGTTCCACCAGTCTTTCAGCTGAGGTTCAGCATCCAGCCTTACAGATGTGGGCTTCCTGCCCTGGCTCATAGAGAAACACTGAGACCCGGAAAACAATCACCAACAGACGCTGGCAAGGACAGGGTATGGTGAGGAGTGGGGGTGGGTGGTAGAGTTCTTGTCAGGGTTGGGGCAAGCACGAACCTATGTAGACTCTCTGGAAATCAGCATGGAAGTTTCTCCAAAAACTGAAAACAGAATTACCAACGACCCAGTGTTTTTATTGCTTTTATTCCCGGAACATACCAAAGCATCCGAAGTACTATCAAGATATACTTGGCCGTCCATGTTTATTTCCATCCCATTCACAAATGCAAAGAAATGAAGTGATCTTGATTCCCATCTGTATATTAATAGCTAAAGACATGGTACATATACACAATGAAATTTTATTTGACTGTAGAGAAAAATCACACTATTTGCAAGAAAACAGATGGAATAGGAAATCACTGCATTGATTAAAATAAGCCAGGTGCAAATTTCACACTTTCTCTCTTGTACAAACACAAGAGGTTATTTATTTATTTATTTATTTATTTATTTATTTATTTATTCATTCATTCATTCATTTATTTATTTATTTATTTATTTATTTATTTATTTATTTTTACTTATATCCTGAATGCATAGCAAAAGGGTTTCCCAGGTTCCATCAGGCTTCAGGCATGGGAGAGTTAGCCCAGCAAAAGCTCCTGCTGGTTCACACAGATGACTAACCGCTCTGCCATCAGAGCCCAACAGCAGCAGAAGTTCATGATCTGGTCGACAGAATGAAATAAACTTCAACTCCTTTGCCAGCTGTGTTCGTGGGGTCTCATCATGACAGTGTCCACCCCTGTTGCATTTCTCATCCTTTGGCCACTGGGGGGTTCTGGTTCCTTGAGCCAGCCCTACACTCCCTGTGGCCTAAGGCTTGTGCAGCCAGGACCTCTGGGTCTCGTGTCCCTGTTCCGTCGGTGCATCCTGGGAAACGGGTGTCAGAACCTCACAGGCTTCCTTCAGTAGCGTGGCTTGGGGAACACTCTGTCAGCTACTGTTTATTCTCTATGAGCCAGGGCAGAATCCTTTCACCTCTGTAAGGCTGGGTGCACAAGCAGAGCTGTAAGTCTAATGGAGACTTGCCTGGTGAGGGTGGGTAGGAGAGGATGAAAGGATACACAGAGAAGACAGATGAGTGGATAAGGAGGAAGGAGATACTTGACCTCAGGGGGGGTGTTGGTGCGGCAATAGGCCAAGGCTAGAGGGCCATAGCTGAGTTCCACATTTGGGACCAAAGACAGGGGAGGCTTGAGAACAAGTCAGCACGTGGAGGCTCTCCAAACATGCTGTGAAGAACAGAAAGCAACTTCTGGAATCTGTTCCCTTGGGGACATTTGTATCTTGCCCATAGTGTCTCAGAGACTCCATACCAGGAGAGAGAGACAGTGGCAGAGCAGAGATCTCGGGAAGCCTCTGTTTTCTCTGCTACAGAGACAAGTCCACGGCTCCAAGGACTCAAAGCAGAAATCTGGCCACAGCAACAGAGACCCTTCTGCCTCTTGCCTCCTGCTGGTCACAGTGTGGCTGATGAGAGGCCGCCATGCTGCAGTCAAGTGTCTCCACTTTAGTGGTAGTTAACAGAGTGCCGTACACTTAAAATATACAAACTTGTAATAAATCACGTCAGGAACAAAAGGTAACAAATAGCCATTACGTCCATTCTGAACTACGTTCTGATATCATCTCTTTTCTTAATTCTCTTTTTAATGATTTGTTTTTATTTATGTGTACACATGTATGTCTGTGTGTGAGTATCGTGCATTAGTGTAGTATGCTCACTGAGGAAAGGGGGCATTCCATCCCGGGTCAAGTGTTAACACAGCTGTGAGCCTCCAAACCTCGGTAAGAGAATCTGAACTTGGGTCCTCTGGAAGTGCTCTCAACCCCTGAGCCATCTCTCCAGACCTTAATTTTTTTAATTGACTATATATATATATTTAGGAAGGTGTATGTGATGTTTCATTACATGTATTATGTACTGTTCAAATCAGGGTGAATATGTCCATCTCCTTAATGGTCAGCCTGGGTTTTATAGAAGCCCAACTCCTGGCCTGTGTCACTGAACGGAGTGGAAGGTATGGTACCCTCCAATCCATCTTTGTGAATGTTGTTCATTTGAGCCACTTTCACGCATCCTGTCTGGGTGGTGAGGGGTTGTGCTCCGTCAGTATTTCTCCTGCCTCACAAGAGTGGTGTGTTGGCACCTTGAAGCTGACAGTGAGGGATGTCTTTACCCCACAGGAATCTGTAGATACCTCAATCCAGGGCTTCATCTCTTCCTCCTGATGACTGGTTGTAAGCATTTATCAGCTCAGGGCTGCCTGGGGTGGGGGTCACTTTGCAATTTCACTCTCATTCCTCCTTGTTCCAGTTGTAGCTACTTTTCAAGCATTCGGGTGAGAGCAACGGTGGCAGAAATGAGAAGGGCCTGGAGCCTTTCACTCACTGCTAACAGCATAGAGTAGTCTTTCCTTGTGAGCCTGGACGGGAGGCAGATGGACCAGTGCTGGGTTCTGAATGACTCCAGGTGGGGAGGAAGAAAATCACAAGGACTGCATTGGGGGTGGGAGGAGAACAGCTCCCTTCTCTGCAGGTCCGGTCGCAGGGATTTGTCATAGGTCTGGAACGCAAAAGTGGCCACCTATATATGAGGCCTCACTGGCTCTCCATCCTCCTTCCCTGCTTTTTTTTTGTAATTCTGTGACCAAGGAGATGCCGGCACACTCACCTCAGGAACGCCCGTGCCTACTGAGGCCTCTCTTCACCGAATCTGACACTTCATCTACTCCAATGGGGGGGGGGGGCACAGAGGAAGTGAGCACAATCACATCCACATGAAAGACAGCCTAAGTCCTCGCTCCTTTAGCTTCCTCCTGCTGCCATCACACTGTGGCCATCGCCTGTCCCAAGCTGGATGGGCACACCATCTGCTTGAGGTTTTTCTTATTTGAGTCACTCAGTCTTGAGGAAAAAAGTCTCTTGACATCAAAGAAGTCACATAGAAACAAGGAACAAAGTTGAGTGGCATAACTTTGGAGACCTGGGGAAGGTCTCAGACCTCAGCTCTTTATTCCAAGAGAGTGGATGGACGGAGGCACATTGACTAAGAGTGGGGAGCAGCTGGCCACCATTCTTTCTTACATAGTTTCTAAGCTTTGCAGAATGGCATCCCACCCCAGGGGTAGCTGAGTCCAACAGGAAGGAAACTCCCCAATTACTTGATAGTTTCCAGATTCCCTGTATGCCCGACAAGGGAGCAAAAAATGCTGTACAAAGGACTGTGTCACCGAGGGCACCTGCTTTGGACGGCGTGTGACTGGAAATGCATGGAAAACATTGCAATGGGTACACTTTGTTCTACATCTTTATTCCAGTGATGCTGTTCTCTTTGTTTAGACATCTTAAGCTCAGCTGTTCTGTTGGCATTAGTAATTCCAATTTCTTGCTTAATTTCCATGCAAGATAGGGCTTGCCTGTGAAGTGCACTGACAGAGGCAGCGTACTATATTTAGTGAAGCAGATGCTATCTACAAGTTACGGGGAAGTGATTGCATCAAGGTCCCGGGCTGGTGAAATAAACCACAATAAAGAAATGAGGAGCAGGAGAGCAGCAACGTTCTAGAAGTCACTAAGAACCAAAGTTGCTTGACTCTGAGTGGTGATGATTTCTTGGTCCTCCCATGCCTGAACAGCATGGCCTTCATGCCATTGGGGTTAGAGGAAGAGCAATCACATCAAACAATTTCCTCTATACCCTGAGAACATGATTATCTTCTCCACTGGACAGTTAAGTGTCTAAACCTCAAACCACCAGTGCAACTGGTGGAAGAAAAAGAAACTGGGCATATGTCTTGCGAGTTACCTAAACTGAGGAATCATTAGAGTGCTTCCTGACAATCTTTCAAGAAAAGAAAACATAGGCACAGGGCAGGCATGAGGCCTGCCTGGGCCATGGAACTGATCAAGCCAGGTTTTCAGTGGCATTGCCATGTTCTTCCCATTCTGAATACAAAACTCATTCTGGGATTTTCACTATAAACAAACACAATTCAAGCTGTCTGGGTGAACTGCCTCTATGATGGTAAATTTCCCAACAGGTCTTAAAATTAATATATATATATATATATAAAACATATTTATATGTAACATATAAATTTACGTGTAACATATGAATTACACATGTGTAATATATGTTGTATATATTTATATACATAAATATAATATATTCTATTTATAGATTATATTAATACCACACATTATGTGTATTATTAATATTAATATAATATTATATATTAAATTTGTATATGTAAATATATATCCATATATATGGATACAACACATTTTATAATACTTTGTAATTATTAAGAATTCAGGTTACCTTAATTTTTTTTTGTACCTGCTACACACTGTCATGCATATCAAGTCTGCAGCAATCATATGTGACCAGTGGTCATCACTGTCCTGCTGGCCTGTGAAGGTTAGGACTCGGGATATACTCAGGAGTCACAGCTCTGAGTTCTGAGTCCTGTGGAGACTTAAGACCATGACCTATCTTTGCATCCAGGTTTTCTCAGGTAAGAAACCAGCCCTATAAACCCACAAGGCCAGGTGTCCAGCAGCATCTTGCAGGCAACTGGCCCTCCACAGTGCCCTGAGGTTCTCCGATGTTGTGAGGTGTTCGTGTAGAAGCTTCGGGAAGCATGCTTTCTTAGCATGCCATTCACATACAGTTATTCAGGACTCACCGTGGCAGAGATCACCAGTGCTCAGTAACTTCCTTCAGTTGGAAATAAACAAACGTATACCGGACACTTCTGTATGCGCGAGCTGTTGACTCGACTATCACAGCTTGATAATTAAGCAGCCAGATCCTGCAGGAGATAGAGAGGGTGAACACTCTGTACCATGCATAATTGTTCTGAAAGTCTGAAACTGTTCTGAAGCGAAAATCTTGCTGTCTATACTTCTTGTTGATTGTAATCGAGGCAGCTGCTAGCCTCACTTGACTAGTATAGAAACAAGACACCTCTTCTTAAACCAATTCTATAGCCAATTACCAAAGAGCTGTACTGAATGCACAGGCGAGTATTAACAGATGTATATACTTATTAATACATGTATGACAATTACAATGTAATGACATCCTTAGGGTTATACACTATAGACATGGAAACTAGTGCACAGTGGTCCTACCTTTTCATCACTTCACTAGAAGAAGCAAGCCCACAAATCAGCTAATAGAGTAAAAAGTCAGTGAAACAACTAACAAGAGGAAAACCCAACAAACAAACAAGCAAGCAAAACCAAACATATGGGAAGGCAGAGAATTACTAAAGAAGGAAATAACACTGGGAAGAAAAATACAAGGACAATATTAGGGACAAAATGGGGGGCCTGGACAAGGGACCAGCTGTGCTGTGTGTCAGTCAGTAGCTTCATTCTGCGCTGGCCTGATAATGCCTATTCTGCTCTTACTGTTCTCAGTGGGCTGAATACCTGCTATTCTGTCTTACTGTTCTCAGTAGGCTGAATACCTGCTAATGTACCCTTGGGCTGCCTCAGTTTTGGGGACACCCCCAAGAGCCCCACACTTTGTGAAGATAAGATATTGACTTCAGCCTTCTGAACTCCTGGGGCCACACGAACCCAGAACATGAGTCAGCTCCCCAAAAGGGTATCACTATCCATGACTGACATCTCAGAAACATGCTGGGCTGGCACAGAGAGCCTGAGGACATATAGCATGGCTGTCCCAGGACTTCTGTCCTGGAGTCCCTTTGACTATGACCTGCATGTCCATAAGAATGCTTTAGAGATGGCCCATTCCTCATTGGTGTCCTCTGGACTCCTATATTATGGCTTTGGCCTCAGTCCTATTCACTGAGTAGACCCAACCTCAGAGCCAGAAGGAATTTCCACTACAGATAGTTTCAGATGATGATTTTTTTAGTGAGTTTCAATAATTCCAGCAAGACATGCTCAGTGGTACAATAAGGGGACAGAGACAAGGGAGTAATCGAACACTTTTAAATTGGATTTAAGTCCATCTCCACAAGGTGAAACCCATATCTGGCATGTTAATCCTACCAAGAACCTATGGCTAGACAGGTCATGGGCACGAGGGGAGAACCTTCTTTTTTTCTGCTCTTGTTTGGGAAAATGATCATAATATGAAACCAACTCCTAATGACTTATCATTCTACCCATAGATTAGCGCATTGCTCAGGTCTTATCTGAGAAGCTTCCATCTGCAGTAGCATTGATTAACACAGAGACCCACATCTGGCCAGGGTGCAGTGAATGAGACTGTAAAATTCTCAGCCCGAATGGGGAACATATATACCTTATTTCTCCCTCCCAAGGCTCAGGGATCATCTCAGACGAGGAGGTGGAAAGACTGTAAGAGCCATAGGATAAGTACAGGCAAATAGTGTGTTCTGGACCCATCAGGGCAGATGAATGCACATGATCCCACAGCAGTTACAACAGTATGCACAAGACCCATGTAAGACAAAGTCAGACCAAATCTCAGCATGAAGATGGAAACTGGGCATAAAAGCCCACCCCCGTTGGCAATTGTTAGCTGATTAGAAAATTAGAAACAGTTTACTCTAAGACTGTGGCCCCTAATGAGTTGACCACAATCCAGAGAAAGATCACACATCCAGGGACACTTGGTCACACAAATAGGCCTTGATTTTCTTTTTTTTTTTTAAAGACACAAAGTTGGGTGAGTGGAGATCTGCGAAGAGTTGGCAGAGGGGATGAATATAATCAAAACATGTACAAAAATCTCGAAGAATTAGACAATCAAAAACAGTGAGAGCTCATAGTCCAAGAAGCCATGGAAGAGGATGCTTACCAGCTCATCCATAAGTCAGAACCATGGGGAAAGGGCTCCCCAGAAGTGTTCAGCATGTGCTTCAACCTACATGCTTTTAGAGGCAGACAGAGCTTTGAAAAGGACTGAGAGACAGTGGGCATGACCACATCCACCATAGTTTGGGATCTCCTCCCAGGGCCTGAAAAATGAAACAACAACAACAAACAAACCTGGGAGGAAGACTCCATCTAAATTGCAACACATCCTCAAGCAGCATAAGGAATAATAGCAGAAGTGACCCCGAAGGCTAGACCTTGCATAGATGGCCAGTTCCAGTTCCACTAAATATTCACCTCAAGCATTCTCTTCCCTTGCTGCATGCTGAGCACTCTATGTGTAGATGCCTTTGAAGTACGGAGTGCACAAAGCATCCATGGGAATTCTGTATGACATCATCAGGACAGCCCCTGTGGCATGTTCACCACAGACCAGGTGAAGTCTTTCAGTCACTCTTTGCTTCACCCTCCATGACAACTTCTGGATGGCTCTGTGACAAGTGCCTAGGTGTCTAGCATCCACAGAACCACGTGAGGACTGGGCAGCTGGCCTCTGTCCCACCTGGAGCTGTGTGCTGCTATAGGCTGTGATACCCCAGGGATCACCAACTGACTGGGGGTGCATTACACTGGTGAGTCACTAAGCTGAGCCTAAAATAACCAAGAGCACAGGGACAAAGAGCCCAGCTTGGGTTGTCCACAACTCTGCTTCTCAAAGGGAGGGGCAGATGAACAGTGTACTTCAGGAGAAGTCAGCTGGTCCCAGACATATTATTTGTGTCCACCTCAGATTGTGCCCAGAGAATAAACAGTGTATCATGACAGCGAGAATTGCATCGTTCGAAATGGTCACCTCAGTCCAACAAGGACACACGGGGATCATTTGTGTGTTTATTCTGTGCCTTCTTTATGAACTATGTTAATAACACATACCTTGGCCTGAGGAGCCCTGCGGCTGGGCAGAGCTGTGAAGACACGCATGAAGAGGCTGTGATCCTGGGGTCAGAGAGAGGCAGAGTGGCCGAGTGAAAAGGCTGAGCTGTGACTCATTTCTATGATGTGCGTTTTCATTCTCTGCTGATCAACTGTCAGCTTGTAAGGGGGAAACGCCCAGGTCACACACAGTTCTTCAGTTATTAGAAACGCTCTGTGGTTCCCCAGATCCTTGGCCATAGCTACTGGCATGAACTGAAGCAGTAGAGGCTATTATTTCCATGCTAGCAGCCTCATTTGGTTTTGATTAGGGTGAGTGAGGAGGGGAGAAATACAAATCTCTATCAGCCCGATGCACCGATGGGTGGATGCTGACATTGCGACAGAAGCTGCATCTGGGGCCCCGGGGCTAGGATGTAGACGATCAGATCAATACTGCCACCTCTGCACATGCGCAGCAACCTGCAACCTCTGTCGGAACCTGCAGCTGCACTTGGGAACAGTCTCTTAGAGGGACAGCCTCAGCTCAGCCCCACTCATAGATGGGGGGACACTGTAGAACCAGTGACCTCTGGCTGCTATCTCAGCCTGGCCCTGGCCTCTGCTTTGACCGTGAGGCACCAGCTATGCCAAAAATGTTTTGTGTGGTTGTGCAGGGGAACATCCATCCTGGGCTTCACAATCAAACCTGAACCACTTGCCAATTGCTGACATTCCCCTACATGGTATTTGGCTGAGCTCCTCAGCAATTGCTGTGAAGGTCAAGAGACTATATTGCACCCTCTATAGAAAGAGAAGAGATGGCACTGGGCTCTGAGCCGTGTGTCATGAATAGAAGACTAAGAAAATGCGCACTCCAGTTTTTTAAAGTATGCATATTCATTAAAATGTGTCATCTTAGCCATTTTTTAAATTACTCAATTTAGTGGCATCAAATCCATCTATGTGGCTGTGACGTCATCACCACCATCTACCATCAGAACCTTTTCCTCTTCCCAAACTAAAACCATATCCTAGTTAAATACAATTCCTCATTCCCTGACTCTGACCCCTGGCAATCTCCATTCTGCCTTGCATTTCCACAAATTTCACTCCTCCAGGAACCTCATACGATTGTCTTTCCTTTTCATGTGACCATTCTATTACTTAGGTCATAAGGACCTTGTATTTCATTTATGCTGTAGCATAGGCAAGAGTTTCCTTCCTTTTATGGCTGAATAGCATTCTACTTGCACACTGCATTTTGTTTGCCAATCTAGCTACTGATGGATGTGTGGGAAGCCTCCAACTTTAGTTATTGTAAATAATACTGCTATGCACATGGCAGGGGTGGGGGAGAACGGGCTGGCCATCGAAGGCTCCTGCCTGAACCTTGTTTGGCCTTATCCTCAGAAGGACCATATCACATAGTAAGTCTGCATTCAAAGTAGAGGAATGTCTTACTGTTCTCCACAGCAGCTGCTCCAATAGACAGTTGTAAACATATGATTCTAACCAACCCCGGGGCAAGGGGAGGTCTGCATCCTCTGAAGCCCAGGACAGGAATACCTGCCTTCAGTTCTTTTACCATCTTCAAAATCTGTACATTATTAGCCGAAACTGAAGGTGGCATCTCATCAGGATAATGGTGAAAAGATGCACCTGGCCTCAGCAGCTCTCAGGGACCCTATAATCATGTCCTGGGAGCCAGAGCAAATGGGTTTCCCTGTATCAGGGAAACAAAATGGTTCTAAAAGTGCATGAAACTTGTGTGGACCTGCCAGAAGCTGGGTGGCCCAATATTCTTTTAGGACATGTCAGTGTTCTCTCTGTCTGTCTGTCTCTCTCTTTCTCTCTCTCTCTCAACACGCACAGAGCTAAAAGAGCGGATCTAAGAAAATCAGCTGAAAGCTGTTAAGAGACTCATCGAAACTGGTTGGTGTGGAAGGTTCTATTACAGCCATCCCTCTTGACAGATGGAGGACAGAGAGGTCCCCTGGATTGGTAGAGGAGCCTGGGTTCATCTCTGGCAGCCCAACTGTGTGCTCTTCATGTCCTCATTTGTCCTTCTACAGAAAGAGGGTGTTGAATAACAGGCACCTGCCCTGGGGGTACATTCGGTAGAGCTGAGGACACAGAGAGTAAGTGAACACACATGTGAAATGGCACAGGGGTCGTGCATGTTCTCTGTGCAGGAGTAAATAAGGCCCATTGAAGTTTCCTAGACACACTCATGTTTGCATACTTACTACCTTAGTTGGGGAGGGGGGGAGATCAATGTCTTGGCTTCCCTTCTTTATGGCTGTCAGCATCTAGCAACTTATTGGGACTGCAAATTATAGACTTGGGCCGAGTCCAGTCTCCTGGATTTTCTTTTATTCATTTTCTTCTTGTGAAAACAATTCTGACATTATTAGCCATTTCTTATCTGTACAGTGCTGAGCCCACACACCTTATATTTCACAGTCTTTACAATTGTCAGCAGAAAGCAGATCCTTTGGAACCACTGGTCGAGTTCTCTGAGCCCCACCCGAAACACTAATCCACTCATTCTCTACTTATGGCCAGAAATCCTGTCTGCTAATCCTCCCTTCCCTGGGATTGTATGGAAACCCATGCTAGATGTCATGCCAAGCAGCAAACCCATTTTAAAGCACATGGATCTCAGTCTCCTTCTTAAGAGAAATGCACTAAGCAGTTACGTTGTCCTAATAGCTATCCTTTTCCTCTGTTTAGGTTTATCTGAATTGAGCAGGAAAAAAAATGACTTCCCTGTTCACAGTCCCTGCTCAAAAGCACCAAACACATTTTACCAATCCTTTTGCACTGATAATAAATTTTTTTCTATGCATTTGCATCACACCCATGCAATGGCCCCAGAGAGAATCTTATAATATTAGAAATATTAGAAAATATTAGAAAACAGGATGAAATGAAAATTTCCCAGGAGAGCCCTGTTGATAGGCTGACAAGGTGTAGCTAGCTAGGTTACTCCTGCCAGACTGGGCCTTGGAAGCTGCGGAGCCCAAGAAGAGTGTTGCAGAAACTGTTCTCAGAAGTCAGTTTGTTGACAACAGTTGGGCAAGATTTTTTTACTGCAGCCACATGGAGAGATGGCAGTGGTCAGTGGCTTTGTGATAACCATCCTTCTGTGACCTGTGATCCTGTGGCTGAGGCAGCAGCGATGCAGCTGACGTCTGTCCAGCACTTTCCAGTCAACCAGAAAACTTTTTCTCACATCATCTCATGTGCATATCAGTTTCCATCCCTGACTTGTGGTTCACAGACAGAATCCTAGGATGCAAACCACAGCAGGCTCTGTAATGTGGGCACATTTGGGACTACACTTCCCTACTTGGGGGTTCTGCTCTGTCTGCTGAGATTTCTGCTTCTTGGCACATCTTCCTGTCAAACAGTTTTTGCCCCAAACTCCGGCCAGGTATCATTCATCTTCTAGCAGTGGAGGCTGAGCGTCAGGCATCTCACCATGGCCTTGGAGAGGAATGTTCTGGTCTGGCATGTCACTCCTAGGCTGGGATCTTGAGGCTACCAGAGCCTGAGAAGCATGTATTCCAACCCATCCCATCCCACCTCACCTCAGGTTTCTTTCACTATAATGAATAACTAAGACAATTACATTTTAAAGCAAAAATGTTTATTTCAGCCCACAGTTTTGGAAGCTTTAGCTCATGATTGATTGATTGCATTGCTTTGGTCCTGGGGAAGGCAGTACACCATGAGGGTATGGGAGATCAAATCCTCTTTATCAACCAATAAAAAGAGAGGGAAAGTGACTGGTCCTACAGTCCTCACGGGCAAATCCTTTACCACTCTGAATCTTTTCCAAGGTCTCACCTGCTAAGGTCCCATTATTCCCCAACAATGACACCCCAGTGCCCATGCCTTGGGACCTGTGGGCCTTTGGGAGACAGCCAAACCACAGCACCTTGCCTTCCTGTCTCATCTTTTCTTATCTCATCCCATCTTCTCCCAGATGCATTAGTCACCACGTGTGGCTGTGACCACAATACTTAACAGGAACAACTCGGGAGAAAAGGGGCTTTTTTTTGGTTCTGAGTTCATCAAGGTGGAGAAAGTGTAGTGAAATGATGGTGGTGGAAGCATGAAGTAAATGCCTCTCACTTCACAGTAGACCGGGAAACAAAGAGAAGGACAGAACCACGGTCTGGATCTAGGCGTGAGAAGCCAAGCTCAGCAACCTACTTGATCTAGCCAGATATCACTTCCTGCAGTTTCCACAGCCTTCCCAAATAATACTACCAGCAGGGGAGCAAACATATGAAACACTAGCCTGTGTGGTTTGGAGGCCGTTTCAGATTCGAGTTCTAACACCATCCTCACACAACTGCACCTTTCTTTCCCATTCCTTCCAGGTACATCCTAGCTCATCCCTTCTCTTCCTATGCTTTCCTATTTAATTCCAACATCCCATACCATCCCATCCCACCCTACCCTACCCCACCTCATCCTGTCTGCTATCACACTGGATTCCAACATCCCATCCCATCCCACCCCGTCCAGCATTACACTGATTCCAGCATCCCAGCCCAGCCTACCACTGCCTAGAGAATCCAGGAAGCTGCGGGCCACCCAAAAGGCTATCTATAGCTTCATTTCCCTTTCTGGAGAGTCTCAGCTGGTCATAGACATCATGGAAAGTATAGCTCCCCTGTTACCTCCTATGACAGATAGAATGTGAGAGGAAATGACATGTGTCACCTCGTGCGAATATGTTAAGAGTGGGTGCCCAGTAGGCCAGTGTCTCCTTCCCCTTGCCAAGGGCACATGCATTTATTGTATGCTGGAGGAGCCAGCCTACTACCAGCTCACAGTTCTGTCCCTGCCTCTTTCCTCTTCCCCAAACCCACTCAGCTGACCCAGCCTACCCCTCCCACACCTCAAGCCGCCCCCTCCAACACTGTTATGCTCTCTGCTTAGTACTCGATGGTGCGATTTGGCAGGCAGAGGTGTCTGCAAGCTGTCAGGGATGTTACAGCACCCCCCTTCATGTGGCAGGTGGGCGCCACGTGAAGTTCTGAGTAGGAACTCTGTCCACATCATGGTGTGACACCAGAGGGCCCTCGCATAGGGGTGTGGAGGACAGCTGTCCTGGTTCACCTGGCACCAACCGAGAGCCTCTCCACCCATATTCTGCCTCTTCCTGAAACCCTCCTGTGCCTCCAGTCTCAAGAAACAAGGTCTCTCCCATGGTCCACAGGGAAGTTCTGGACCAGACCCCCTGGATGGGCTGGCTGATGAGCTACAGCTTGTGTGGCAGCAGCCAGGATGCCGGCTCAGAACTGAGGAGACGTGCCACATGCGCCTGGCCCCCACTCCTGGGCATGGCCCAGGCCTAGGACATGTGCTGGGCTGGCAAGAACAGCTGTTTCTGATTTTCCCTTTAGTGATTCACTGTGACAGGTTATCACAGCTCTCTCCTGGTGTGCCAGGTCCAGAGAGGCACTTCCTTCCCACCATGAGGCTACAGCACGGAGGGAGGTGGTACAGCGGTGGAGTCCCATCCCCCCAGGGTGGGATGCTGCTTCCGCCATCAAGCCTCCTAGTCCCACTTTGCTAGCCTGGCTTTAGAAATAGTGCCCCTGCTCTGCATGTGCTTCAAAAACTCAGAGTTACTTTCTGTGCTGTCAGCACCCAGGCTCAGGGACACACCATGTGTCCTACCCTTGTGCCAGAGCCACAACTTCACCAGTGTGAGGGGGACAGTCCTGGGCTCCAGGGGAGTGGGGCTAAAAACTAATCCCCACTCTGAGATGATCCTGGGTTTGGGTGTGGCCCTTGTCTAGTCTCCCAAGCAACACAGTGACCCTGACTGTTTTCACAACTCACCAGAAACACACTCACAATAAAAACAACTATGAATGGCCACCATCACAGGTGAACCCAGCGCGGATCAAAGAACCGTTTAGTCACAGTTGTAGCTCCCACTACGAGCAAATCAGGGTCATGGATTTCATGTGTCATGATCGGGCCTCCCTAATTTCTCTCACAGCGTTCAGCTGCAGAGTAACCTCCGTGGCTTCTAAGCCTCTGTGACAACCATATTTGTCTTTGAGTGACATATTTGACTTCAGTGACCATGAAGAAAACGCCAGGGTGGGGATGGTGGTGGTGGTGGAGTCATGGTGGAGCAAATGCACTTCACAGTGTAGTTGCAACTAAGCCCCAACGTCCAGGAGGATGAATTGGTTTCACGTGGGCACCCCGCCCCCATAGTGCTGGGACATCACAAAGTACAATGGAGGAAGGAAAGCGTGAAAAGCTAGAAGCTCATCTCCCTCCCTGCCTGCTTCGGATGCTCCTTGGCACCACGCCTTTGGAGGGGCTCCTCAGCAATCCCCCCCCTTCAGTATGGCTCCTTCTCGTCCCACCTTGGTGGCGACTTTATTCCCTTCCAACGCCTGTGCGCTTTCATGTGTTGGCTGCAATCACCGTACAAACGCAGTTTTGCTGTTTGCTCGTGAAATAAAATCTTCCATGACTGTGTGGCAGTGAGGCAGTGTTACCAAGGGCTGCTCTTTGTTTCCTAATTCTCTGGCCGCTGACATTTTATGTCAGCTCTGTTAGGCAGCTCAAAGCATTAGTCAGCTTTCAGAACTGCAATAAAATACCCAGGGAAGTTTGATTTAGCTTAGTCTTGGAGGTGTGGGGATGTGGCACCTGCATGGGCTCAGGGCTGGCAAAGAACGCCTGCTACAGTCATGTCAGGTTGGAGGCACTTGAGCATGAGGAGGAGAAGCTTCTCTCTCCCACAGGAAGTCAGGGAGTTGCAGAGATACCACAATCCCTTCAGGGGCACGTGCCCCTGTTGTAGGAACCTCACACTGGGTCCCAATTCCTAAAAGTTCTACTGTTTACAAATGGCTCCACCCTGGAAACCATGCCTTCAATCACGAATGCCCTCAAACGACATCCAGTTCACCAGTTTTTGTCAACCTGACACAAGCTACAGTTATTTGGGAAGAAGGAACTGTAACTGAGACAATGCTTCCCTTAGACTGGCCTGTACGCAAAGTCTGTGGAGACAGCTTTCTTGATTGCTGATTGATGTGGGAGGGACCTGCCCACGGTGGGTGATGCCACCTCTGAACTGGTGGTCATGGGTTGTATAAAAAGGAAGCTGAGCAAGCCATGGAGGACCAGCCAGGAAGCAGTCTTTCTCTGAACTCAGCTTCAGCTCCTGCCTCCAGATTCCTGCTCTGACTTCCTCCACTGATGTACTATGACTGGAATGTGTAAGCCAATGAACCCTTTCCTCACTGCCGGCCTCTCGGACCATTGGAATATACAATTGCTCTGTCTCTCTTTGCTGGGACTTTCCCTTATATACACGCTCCATTTAGAGGTGTTGCAGGGCCCTTAACAGTATTTTTACTATTTGCCTTCCATTTTCCAAGCAATTAATAATAGCAACACTACTACTACTACTGATAATAATAATAACAATAACAACAACAACAACAATTACAGCTGCTATTTCAACACTGCTCACCAAGTTTGTGGAATTCCTAAACGTCATTTTTTGTGTCTCACAGAAATTCTTCATGAGACTAAGAGAGAGGTTCATTGTCCACAAGGGTTTGGCCCTTCATTCCTCTGCTATGGCTCTAGCCTTGGGTGAGGTGCAGTACATGATCATTTAAGAATGACTGAGTTCCACAACAAGGCAGACTGCCAGGAAACAGTTGGTTAATGGATTTGGTAATGTGCTCATTGAGATTTTGCTGAATGGAAGTTGAATGAGTTTGAAATCAAAGAGTAAACCACAACTCGTGAGGAGGAAACAAGAGATGGTTCTAGAGAGGGCGAGGGTTGCTGAGTAGCAGACAGTGGAAAAGCAGCCACCCATCCACGGGCTCAGAAACCCAACTCGGGCTACTCGATTTTCCTTTTCATATGACTACAATTGTGTTTTGGTTTGGTTTTCTTCTTCCTCTGATTTTTCAGAGACTGAAGTAGCAATGTTCATTAAAAGCCCTGAAAATGGGCTCACCACAACTGAGCTGGCTTGCTCTCTGGCCACTTTGGCTCTGCTGTTTTAACAGTAGAAGATCAGAAACACACACACACACACACACACACACACACACACACACACACGTGGAAGGCTAGAAGGGCTCTGCCTCATGCTCAGGGGTGGCCTCTGCTGACTGGAGAGACTCCAGAAGCTGTCCCAGACCCACAGGGCCCTGGAAACACAGACGGACCAAGCCAGTAATAAAATATGGCACTGTTAGATTCAGGTCAGAAAACATGGAAGGTAGTGGGTTGTGGGGATCAGAAGCCCAAACGTGGGGGACTGGTGAGGAGCCATAGGGAGATCTGTGACAGTTGCCTTAATTCTCCAGGTCCCTGGCCCCAGGTCCATAGTACTTTAGAACACCAAGGCAGTGGGTGCTTGGTGGCATTCACACCCAAGCTGGGGGTGGTCTTCAGGGCATTCAGTTGCTGAAAAGGCTGGTCAAGTGGGATTCAGGGATTTCTTTAGGCCTTCTGCAAATTCCAGTACAGAGATTGAGCCTGTGGCTGAAGGTAGGGACGGGTGGCTGGGTGGAGGGATCACAGCTCTGGGTGGTATCATTCTTTCCAATGCAGCTTAGCTATATAGTTTATGTGCTGGGTTTTGGTGGGGTCTGAGAGATCGCCAGGTTCAGTGCTTCTGCCTTTTCTCATGGAAATATCTTGAACCTGTCTCAGCCTCCCGCCCCAGATTCTAATTCTTGTGACTTCCTGAGTTTCTGGGGTAGGGCTTCCAGAACCCTCCAACACAATTGGGGCTTGCCTTGCTTGCCTGGATCCCTTACAGGGGACTGAGGGAGAGCTGGGAAAGCATGTATTGGCAGGAAGGTAGGGCTCAAGGCAGAGAAGCTTCTGAAGAGGAATCCCAAGTAGATGTCACCCTTCACATGGAGTGGGGAGATGGTGAAAGGCACTGAGGGGAGCCTTGCTTGGGAGCCTATCCTCTCCAAAGCACCCAAACAGTTCTAGTGCAGACAGAATTCAGTATACAGAGGATGGTAGGCAAGGGGATTGCTGATGACAAGATGCTGGGTGTATCCTTCAGGCAGTTTCCCTGCTCCTTGGCTCTGCCATCCATCATTTCCTTGAGCTCTCAGCTCCCCACCTCGGATTGAAGTAGCTGGACCCAGTGGCCTCCTAAGTGTGGGTGTGATAAGCCGTCCTGGGCTGCCTCAGGTTGGGGACAGCAGCCAGCACACTGTCCTCACCTCTTTAACCTACTTTGTGAATGACTTATGCAATTGAAAAAAAAACCCAAACTAAACAACAACAGAAACGCAAGCCGCAGCCTCAGTGACTGAGTTCCACCGGGAAAGTCAACTTTCTTGGTGGAAACAGTGATGCAGTACTCGATCCTGTTTAGCTGGCACAGGCAGCTGCCGCAGCTCTGCGAAAAAGAGGCGCGGCCGGCCTGACTCAGTGGAAGGAAGTGGTGTGTTTCCATCGCCGAGCTCAAAAACAAGGTGGTTTGAGGAACGGCCTGCGTGTCGTTGGCATTTCCCTGTCTTGTTTATGAAACAAGGTAGGAATAAAGGCAGGGTTACTCTAATCTTGTCTTTTACAAGAAATCAAGAAGACCTCAGTGGAAGAAGGCAGGTTGAGGCAGGCTGGAGGCACTGGGAAAACCCAAGGGCGGTGGGACAGGCAGGGGGCTGATGCACTGTCTAGCTATCCGACACTGAATTTTAGATGGCCAGCCAGTCTAGCCTAATCATTGAGTCCCGGGCCAAGAAGGGGTCTTATCTAAAACTGGACACACACACACACACACACGACACAAAAGAACACAGGCACACACTGAGGTGTGTGTGGGGGAACCATGTGAGGACAGAACATCATCTCCAAGCCAGAGAGTCCTCTGGGGCACAGAGCTGTCTATGAGGGATCTTGTATGTGAACCTTCATGGTAATGAGCAGTCTTGCAGCTGTCAGAGTTGTGCAGTCCAGGGTTTGTTCCGGCAGAACAGCATTTTCCTAGAGACTGTCTGCTGCAACTCAGCCTAGAACCTATTGAACTGAATCCTCATTTTATAGCCGAGGAAATTGGGATCCCCATATTGGGTCCTCGTGCCCAAAAGGAACCAGTCTTATTTCCTGAGTGTCCATAAGTGCATAATGGGAGCAACAATCCAGAAGTACAGGAAGGGGTGTGGTCAAAGTGGTTCCAGTGAGGGCCGGGAAATCACAGAGCTGCTGCAGATGTAGCCCAGGAAGGCGGGAGAGGCAAAGGCCAGCGCTGGCTGGACAGCAGCTTTGCTAGGGTGCCAAAGGTGGCTGAAGTGCCAAACTTCCACTGTGGAGGGTGCCCTGACTGCTCAGGAGGCTATGGTAGGAAAGGGAGCAGTGAGAGGCTATCAAAGTGCCAATGAGGAAGGGATGAGAGGCGTGGGAAAGCTCCGGCTGACCCTGACTTAAGAGAGGGGATTGTGGTATCGGTGACAAGGTTAGATGTGTGTGCAAGACAAAGGGGAGGATCAAGAAAGTTCCTGAGCGTGGAGACGTGTGACTGTTCACCAGATGGCCAGAGGCTTGCCAAAGGAGCAGCACTGTAAATACCACCTGGAGCCTCGGCATGGCTGCCTGAGGTCATCCGCAAACCTTCCATGGGCAAGGGCAATAGAGTTTGGAGGTCTGTAAAGAACAGGGCCTGGGAGAAGAGGAGAAGCCAGTACAGGAGTGACGAGGAGAAGCACAGGTTGAGAGAAGTGACCAGGAAGCCGGTGAGGGCCATACTTCATGGAATGCTGCCAGGACCCCGAGCTGGTGACCTTGGCAACTGCAGTTTGGGGATGACAGATGAAAGTCAGTGAGATGAGATGTCAGAATGATGAGTTTGGGTGACTCAAGGAGTGAATTTACAGAGGAGAACTGAGAGATTCAGCAAGAGCTGGGATGCCTCCACAGGGGAGGATGCTTTTTTTCGGGGACGTGGTGAGGTTTGCCTGCCTAGGGGGATGATGCCGTACAGAGAACATCTGTTACTGTGAGGGAGTAAGCAGGACCATAGGCTAGCTAACAGCCTGGGGGGCTCGTGATGGGCCAAGTGCCACCTGCCACTTCTTTACCACTAGAAAGACCCAATTCTGTTTCCCTTCCAAGAAGCCATGCAACTTAGGGAAGGCCCCTGCAGTGACTGAATTCTCACCAAATACAGATGTGACACTTACTGGCAGATGGAGTGGGTCCTGGAGGGGACTCCACCCTCCTAAGAGCAGAGACACCGCACGGCTATGCCCTTCTTTCTCCTGGCTTTGTGCGTAGACACTACTTGCAGCAACTACTTTGGCGTCTCAAGAAGGCCATTTTAAAACAAGAGCGAGCAAGCAGAACATGGCGGTGCATTGGAAACTTGGGGTCACTGGCCACTGGAGACCCAAACCCTTGCCTCTCATTAGGTGAGACTGTGAACACCACATGGGCCAGTAGCTTTCTTTTCTTTCTTGTAATGTCTTTGATCTTAGAACCAGAGAACTTAGAACTGGAGAGAATGAAGTGTGCTATGTTCTGAAAGAGATCTGATAGTGTTGCATCACATTAATAAATACTGGAGAAAAACCATCAACTCATAGAGAAGAAAGGTTTTCTGTGGCTCCCTTTGCAGGGCTTATCCTGTGATAAGTTGGTTCCCACTGTCGTGAATACCTATAAGAGCCTGACACAAGGTGGAAGTGGGTACAGAGTCAGAGACAGGCTAAGAATGCAATAGTCTATTTCAAGGATACATCCCTAATGACCTAACCATAAGCCCTACCATTTAAGAGTTCACAACCTCCTTGGGGAACAGCCTTCTAGCACACAGACCTTTGGGATTTATATTTCAACATGATTGATTTTTTTTTTCTTTAAATATTTAAAATTTGTGAAGGAAGACATCTAGGCCTAGAAGTTTCACTGTGAAAGGAATATTAACTGTAAATCCAGTTGTAGCAGTTTGGGCTATGTAATTCGTCTCCTTCTTTGAGATAGGATCTCATATGATAGGCCATACTAGTCTCTCATGTGCTATGTATCCTGGCTGGCAGGAGAGGCTGAGGAGAGAGAGGAGCTGGTGCAAACACTGGAGAGCACTGAGAGGCACCTTCGGCTAATGGAGGTCTTGAAGGAAAAGGAAAACGACAAAGGGAGAAATGAGACCTAGTTTGAAGAGCTTGACATTCTGAAACATGGCATTCTCTTCTGTAGTGGAGACACTTGTCACTAGGAGAGAGGAGGTTAATCTCATGTCGCACACAGTCGCTGCCTCTAGAGCAGTGGTTCTCAACCTTCCCAATACCGTGACCCTTTAACACGGTTCCTCGTGTTATGGTGACCCCCACCGTGAAATAATTTCCTTGGCTCTTCATAGCTGTAATTTTGCTACTGTTGTGAATCACAGTGTAAATATCTGATATGTAGGACATCTGGTATGTAAACCCCCAAAGGTTGAGAACCACAGCTCTAGAGGACACTGGGTTGCTGATGGGCAAAGGGATGCCTGCTTTTCAAGCTCACTGGAAACCATGTGATCACCTGCTTATCTCTAGGCATTTTCCCAAACCTCCCCTCGTGCTGGCAAGACCTGTGCTCTAATGCTCTTTAGGGGTCGAAATGCTTAAGCATCACGTTAACTTTTAACATGTTTAAATGGCCCTGAATTCTTTCTAGAATTTATTCCGAAGCAACCTCAGACAAACAAAATTGTGAACATCACAGGGGATGGCCACACACATTTTTGATTTGCTTTATCGTTAACATTTTTTTCCCACAAGCGTTGTGGAATCATGCAAACTGGAGTTAGTGTTACTAAGATACGGAATTTGTATTCAGACCTGTGTGACACTTAACGAAGGCAATTATGCCACTTGCAGGGAGCCAAGTTCCAGGGAAGCCACAAGAAGGACACCTGATTTTATTGTCCCCAAATCCCAATGCACTTGTTACGTCTTGGAGCTGCAGGTGCAGCTGAGTGGATGGAGGGGATGGGCATGGAGGAAGGAACAGAGTCAAGTGGGAAGCATGCACTGTCACCTCTGTTCTGTGTCTTGATGGCCGTCTGAGGGTGAAAGTGTTAGCAAAACAATTCTGTTGTGGGTTGTTGTGGGGAGAGACCTGATAGAGAGGGAGATAATGGTTGTGGGATAGTCTACAGTTTACAGAGCTCTTCACAAAATGACTAAAGGGTGTCCAGAATCTGAGTGTGACTCACCGTAGGTGACTCCTAGAGAGATGAAGGGCTTTGGTAATGACCTGGTCCATCTTCCCCAGGCCCGGAGACAGAACTAGGGGTCGCTGCTGAGAGTGGCTTCTCCAGGATCAGAGCTGAGGAAGGAAAGCCTGCTTGGACATCTAAGCTGCCAGTGTTATTCTGCTAACCATTTTCAACCACATCTCCAGAGTACCAGCTTCTGTGGTAAAACTCCCAGGTGAGACAGAAACAAGACAGCCACCTTCTGCTGTCCTTCTGTTGGGGCGAGTGCACTTGAGGACCACAGACATTATGCCCAGGCCACCCACAGCCTACCAGCCTGAGAAGCAGAAATTCTGCTGAAGTCAAGGAAGGTACAGGGAACCCCCAGTTTGGGAATATGAAATTTCAATTCTTTTTCACTTTTCCCTGAGGTCTCATACTCAGAGATGCTGACAGAGTTTGACGAAATGTTCTTTTTTCCTTAGGACTTTTTTTTTTATGTTTAGTGACTTAATACTCCATGGTTTTATTTTGTTTGCTTATGTTTATTTTGTCTGTTTTTTCAAGTGAGTGTCTTCATGCTTTTAAACTATTCAGAATTACTAGAGTTTTATTATGAGGCAAGTTATCAAAAGTACTGTCTTTTTATTTAATAAATAAACACTTTTGGGGAGTAATCAAAGTATTTATGACATTTTCTTCAGATGAAAGGACACTGAGGTCCCTTGAAATAAAGCAATTGTGGTCTGCTCTCCTTGGGGGTAGGCAGAGTTAGGGATGTGGAACCCATCAGAATAATGGTAGAATCATTTGCAAATAGCACATAATGACTCAGTGAGCAGAATGCTTGCTGCACAAGAGGACATGAGTTCAGATCCCCAGAGCCAGGTAAAAGCTGGGTGAGACGGTGCATCTGTAATCTCAGTACCTCTACTACACAATGGGAGACAGGACCAGGAGAATTCCTGTTAACTGTGGGCAAAGCTTGAATGGTATACACAGCAGAGAACAACAACAACAAACTGTCTCAAATAAGGCAGAAGGCAAAGACTCATACCTAAGGCTGTCCTCCAGGCTCTAGTCTGTACTCTGGCAGGTAGACACGCACAAGCTCACACGCATGCACACGTAGCCCTGCATGCACGTACATGCACAACCACGCACACACACCCTCGAACACGCCATGAAAGTTAACAGTAGAATTCCGTGAGTCTCGGTTTTTCCCTCATCCTCTTCTCAAATGGACTGGTGATTACAGGTGATTCACTGAACTCTCTTGGCCTGTTTTCTCTGCTCCAAAAATGCAGATGTTAAAAATACTCTGATAAAATTTGGTACCTGGAGGTTCTTGAGAAAGGGCCATGTGCTACACCTGTGAGGTGCTGTCCCAGCCAGCAGCTATGGTAAATATAGGGACACCTGTGCAGACCTGTTGGCCAGGAGCGGCTCTGGGCTGTAAACGGTGATGGTATCATGCATCAGGTGGGACTTGCACAGCTGAGTAATTCGCTTGTTACATAAGACATCCCGCTGGCATCCTCAGTTGCACATAGGATCTCCTGTGACTACCAGGGGCTGCATGGCTGAGACCGAAGGGGCCTCTGGTGAAGAGGTTGGCGTGCCAGATTTTCCCTTAAAAATCTGCTCCATGCCCGTTTGAGCCCATTCCTGGATGGTGGACTGTGATGCAGTGTGTTCCCTGCCTCTGCACTGATGCTGTCTCCTGCTGTCTTAAGAAAGGGTTTCTATTGCTCTGATGAAATAACATGACCAAAGCTAATTGGAGAGGAGAGGGTTTAATCGTCTATCATCGAAGGGAGTCAGGAAAGGAGCTCAAGCAGGGTCCAAATAGAACATAGTTAGGTGCACCAGTCCAGGGATGGCACCTCCCACAGTGGACTGGGCCCTTCCCTAACGATCACTAATTAAGAAAATACCGTCGAGGTCTGCCTACAGCCTGGTCTTCTGGAGGTATTTTCTTAATTGAGGTTCGCTCCTCTCAGATGACTTTAGCTTACATCAAGTTGACATGAGACTGTCCCTTACCTCTGCAATCTGCCCCTTCAGCCTGGGCTGTCTGTCATCCTGTCCCAGTCCTTCTCTCTAGTCCAATCACAGTCACTCTCCATGGTTTCCCCCAACACCTCTTAGTAGTCTCTGCAACTTCTTCAAACCCCAATAGTAAGTTCAGCAAGCTGAGGAAAATGCTTCAGAGTTTCCAACAGCCTCACTTACTGGTTAAACTGCTTCCTTCTTTTGGAATAATGGGCTTGCCAATGGCAACCGATCCGTGGACCAAGAACAGATCCCTTTGTTTCCTAGGAGGGCTGCGTGGTGTGGAACATGGTGGCCGCATGTCTCTGTCTTTTCAGAGCTTTCTGAACTCCTTATGAGTAGAGCAGATGTAATTTGTCTCCAAACCTCTGGAGGCAGATCCACCCACCAGCTGGGGCTGCCTCTCACTCTGACCAGGACTCTGTCAAGGCCAAGAAACATGCTCCGTGCTGGCCCTTCGGCACCTTGAGAAACAGCTTCCTGTTCAGCAAGCTTTGCTGCCTAAGGCCACTTCAAGGCAGAGCAGGTGGCCACAAGGTGACTGGGCAGTACAGCAAGCCTCCTCAAATATGCTGGCTTTGTCCCCTACTGTCCTTAGGGCCTTGGGCAGGTTATTTGACCTCAGCGTACTTTAGTCTCCATGTGTAAAATGAGGACAGCTCTGTAGACCTGGAAAGACATGAGTGTAAATGCTCATATGTGTCATCTCAGAACAATGCATGACAGATAGGAAGGGTTTCATATCAGCCAGGTAGCAAGGGACACCCTAAGGTGACATGCTACAGAAGCTGGGAAGTGTAGCCACTGAAGCTCTCTGCTGTGCACACGTCAGAAGCTAGGGCTTCGCCAAGTAAGCAAGACTTGATTGTGTCTACTGGATGACTCCAAAGCTTGGTGTCCATGTTCTTAGCCCATACTTCTGGATTGCTCCCCTTCCCCTGAAAAGTAAAGCAGGAGAAATAACCAGCTTCTCCCCACATCCCTGGCCCAATTTCCTTATCACCCTGTGCCTATGGAGTAGCTACACCATGAGGAGGGTTAGTGAGGATGTAAGTTTGGCTCCCTGCATCTGGGGAAGCCATCATCTGCATGCCAGGAGGGAGAATAGGCAGTATTCTTATACATTGCCCTGTTTTTCTAAGGCTAGGGCGAGGAGCCTACATTTTCAAGAGCCATTTGTTATTCAAAACGTCACCTTGATAATAGCTTACCCATCAGCTCAAGCATAATAGAATTTCATGTTGTGACTTGGTACACAGGATAATAAACTTAAAAAAAAATTTCACATGGCAGCTTCTCACTCAAAAGAAACCCTCTTTCAGTGAGAACCTGCTAAACTCTAGGTGGCTACCTGCAGTGGGGTGAGGGTTGGGGGAGGGGGGCTCCCTGGTAGAGCAGCTGAGTTTCTTGTTCTGTTAGGAAGCAAGAGGGCTAGCAGATGGGTGGTGAAGAGAGAGTGGCTAAGTGGTGTCTGTACTTCCTGCCATGCTGGTCTGGTCCAGGTTTGCAACCTGCTCTGATGAAGGTCTGTTTTACTTGGAAATGTCAGGTTTAAGAAGAGCTTCCTGTGTCATTTCTTTCCTCATTCCAGACATTTGGTCCCAACCTCTTCTTTCTCCCCTTTGGCCAATCTTGCCAAATTTAATCCCTAATCTCATATATATATATAATATATAACATATAACATATAATAATGTATAATGTATAACGTATAATGTATAACATATAACATATAATATATAATATATAATTTTTTAAAATTTGACCATCACTGCTTAATCTTTTGCTTTCACTGTTGTCTTTATTTCCCTCCCCTTTACTTTCTTTGTAAGCATTCTTTTAATTTTTTAAAAAAAGTTTTATGTTTGATGCCCACATCATATGATATGCATATGTGTCTATACGATCTTTGTGCCTGTTGCCCAGGGAGGCGAGAAGGTGGCATCAGATTCCTAGAACTGGAGTTACAGATGGTAGTGAGCCACCATATGGGTGCTGAGGCTCGAACCTAGATCTTCTGGAAGCGCAGCCAGCACTCTTAACTACTGAGCCATCTTTCCAGGCCTGGTCTTGATTTTTGTAAGTTTTGAGAGGTTTCTCTTTGGGGTCCTGTGCTAATCAGAAGTGTGTTCAGAAGTCGCCAGGCACGCAGGTGTCAGCTTCCTTTCTGTTATTGCTCTCAAGAGTGCTGTCACCATGGTGGGAGGGAGAGTCCTCTATTTTCTCAAGACTTACTAGGTGGCTTGCTAACTGTTGCTCACATTTCCTTTCAATTAGATTATAATGATGATGATGATGATGATAAGGATGAGGATGATTTTTTAAGCCAATTTAACTCACCAAACCTGAGGAGACTTTGTTAAAAAAATCCACTAATATGAATATTAATTGCAAATTCCAGAAACTTTAAAATTATATGTGAAGGTCATATCAAGCAATTTTGTTTTCTTAGAAAATTATTTCTCTGTGTGGTAGCTTACTCCTAAGTAATTTTGCTTTCAAAGGTCTTTTTGCGCCATGTCAACTCTCCTCTCACAAATGTCCTGGATATTCATGGGGTCTCAGCTGGCAATAACAAAGTGGCCTAAAGAGCTCTGATGGGCCAGCACATCTGCTAAGGATTTCCCTCTCATGGCCTCAAACATGTAGGCTTTGTCGTCATGAGGGATGGGTAGTTACGTGACTTGGTTTCCTTGCTCCTACAACACTGATACTGATCCCATCTGGTCCTGGTCCTATATCACTCATTTCTTGCTTAAAAGTATTCCATGCCAGGTTTGCTGGCAAAGGACTTTAATCCCAGAATTTTAGAGATGGCGGCAGCAGCATCTCTAGAGCTCCATGGCAGCCTCGTTGGTCTACATAGTGAGGGGTCTATCCCCCCCTTTATCAGCTATCTGGGCCATTATTGAGCCCCCCCCACCTCTGCCTGGTGTGCTATGGATTTCTCTTCCTCTGTACTGAAGTTCAAACACCAGGGATGTCTTCTGTCACTTCCGTCCCACTCTGCCTCTCCACTGCCAGTTCTTCTGGGGGAATTCCAAGTGTTTGGCTCCTAGGAGAGCCTATTTAGCACTGATCTAATTAGCACTGTTTCCCTCACACGCTTTCCCTATCCCGGCCATGGGAAAGGGGCAGGCCACCACGCAGCTCATTCTTTTTGCTTTTCATTTTTCCTGTCAGTTCAGCAGCTAAAACCCAAGGTAGCACCTGCCTGTCATTTTTCTCATCCTAATCCCCCCCCCCCCTTTTGAAGGAAAGTTCTTTTGGGGAAGGCAGATGAGCCTCAGTTGCACATTTTATTGTCCATAGTAAGGGTAAGGGTCACAGGACTGACGTCACAGCCTGCTCACAACCTACAAGTGTCACTTTAAGGAACTGTGATAGATTCTCCAGCCTGTTTGTAACTGGAGTGGTCTGACCCATTCACCAAGATGTCTCGCTCCCCCACCCCACATAGAGGCAATCGGGCACACTAGGGTTCCCAGCGTAGACACTCCGGCGTCAGACACGGAGCGAAGGTGGGCTTGGCTGCTTGTGTTTTCACCCACAGCAGGCACAGTGCAACTGTCACTGCAGCAAGAGAGCCTGCCTGTTCCACAGCACACTGGAAATGGCCACATTGGGATGGCCCCTGCAGAGGCTCCGCTGCAGATAGCTTCTGCTGCATGTCGTGCCCCTCCCAGACTCAGGGTTGGTTTGGTCATGTCTCACATGCGAGTGCCAAGTTTTGTGATGAACTTTTCCTAGGAAGATGAATAAATATCTGTTTACCTCAGATAGATGACTAACCACAGACCAAAGAAAGAATTGTACTCAAGTCTAGCAGAGTGAAACAGTGAGTTTGACGAGGGTTATTTACAGGAATACAGGATGGCTCTCCCAGGGAAGAAAAACCAATGAGCTCTCTATATATCCTGAGTGAGGAGTGTACCCTTGAGCTCCCTCCCTTGGCAAAGTGAATGGGCACAGTTGGGTGCAGCCCTCCTTTGAGTAATTCCACTTACTGACAGTTCCAGGAGGAACAGCAGCCACATTCTGCCCAGAGGATAGGGGTTCCACAGCTACTTAACTCCGCACAAAACTGTTTTATTTCATAAACTGTTTTTCACTTCCAAACTTTACATGATCCTTCTGCTGAGGTTTTCTACTCACTGACGGCTAGAATGTTTTACTTTACTTCACTGTGGACAGTTAAAGTGTGAATTAACACCCTCTGCTAAACACCAGTTGGTTATCCATATGGCCAGCCCTAAAACCATTCACACAAGTAACATTATACAGGCTAACTAAGCAGGTTGTATTTATGTGTTTATATATATGTGTGTGTATGCATGTAACAACAACTGATCAAAAAAGAGGCCACAAATTTAAAAGAGAGAAAGAGAGCAAGGAGGGATAAATGGGAGGGTCTGAAGGGGGAAATAGAAGAGGGAAATGATGTAATTATAATCTCAAAAATAAAAAAAAATAAAAATTCCCTGCTAGCTACAACATCTGGATCATTTTAGTGTCAGGGTGCATTGTTGACTTCAGTTTCTTTTTTTAAGATTTTTAAAAAATTTTTTATCAGTTACATTTTATTAACTCTGTATTCCAACTGTATCCCACTCCCTCATTCCCTCCCAATCCCACCCTTCCTCCCTCATCTCCTCCCTGCCCCTCAGCAATCAAAAATGAGGAAATCATGAATTTACAGGCAAATGGTGGGATCTAGAAAAGATCATTCTGAGTGAGGTATCCCAGAAGGAGAAAGACACACATGGTATATACTCACTTATATAGACCTATAAGATATGATAAACATAATGAAATCTACACATCTAAAGAAGATAAACAAGAAAGAGGACCCAGGGTAAGATGATCAATCCTCACTTAGAAAGACAAAAGGGATGTGCATTGGACATAGGAGAAAACAAGTAACAGGACAGGAGCCTACCACAGAGGGCCTCTGAAAGACTCTACCTAGCAGTGTATCAAAGCAGATGCTAAGACTCATAACCAAATCTTCGGCAGAGTGCAGGGAATCATATGAAAGAAGGGGGAGTTAGTATGACCTGGAGAGGATAGGAGCTCCACAAGGACCAAATATATCTGGGCACAGGATCTTTTCTGAGACTGATACTCCACCAAGGACCATGTATGGATATAACCTAGAACCTCTGCTTGGATGTAGCCCATGGTAGCTCAGTAACCAATTTGTTTCCCATAGTAAGGGGAACAGGGACTATTTCTGACAGGAACTCAATGGCAGGCTCTTTGACTTCCCTACCCCCTAAGGGAGGAGCAGTCCTGCTAGGCCACAGAGGAGGACTTTACAGCCAGTTCTGAAGATACCTGATAAAACAGGGTCAGATGAAAGGGGAGGAGGTCCTCCCCAAGCAGTGGACTTGGAAAGGGGCAGGGAGGAGATGAGGGAGGGAGGGTGGGATTGGGAGGGAATGGGGGAGTGGGATATAGCTGGGATACAGAGTTAATAAAATGTAACTAATAATAAAAAGAAAACAAAGAATTAAAATAAGCCCTATAAATTTGATATAGGAACAGTTTCTGATGAGATCAAGGGAAACAAAATGATGCCTCATTTCACCAGTGTGCACTGATGTCATATGTCAATTTAATCTGAGTATAGAATGCCTGGCTCAGCCTACAGAGATTTTTTTTTATTAAATTTTTATTTTTTTTTATCTTAAAAAAAAAAAGAAAAAGAAAACACACTCAAAGTTTTTCCTTTGTTGTGCATCTGTCAGGTGACTTCGGAGTTCATCCTCCGACACTCTGAATGGCAAGTGATGGCTGACCTGGCTCCTCCTTTCTTTTGGCTTCCTTGTATAGACTGGGACCAACATGCCTTCTCTTGGGTGCTTCTTTTTAATCTCAGTTACAGCACTTGTCTTCAGCTAATCTGTTCTGAGTCTGCAGCGCGGAGGCATCCTTTCAGGTGTCCTGAGACTTCAGTGCACTTTGGGGGATCTTTTCTCTTTTCTGAAAACCATTTCCCACTTCACTACAGGAGTGGCTGTTTTCTGCATTCAGTTTTCTAAGCCCTGTGAACAGAAAGAGCAATCCCTCCCTCCCCCCAGCCAGCCCCCGTGCTCCTGGCACCTTCAGAACTGGGTTCCTTGTAGTGGTTGCAGGCTAAAGCCATGCAAGCAGGAAACTGCTCTGCATATCTGGGTTACTGCCAGTGTGGGTGCTCTATTCATTTCTGTGCCTATGTGTAGTTTTTGTTTTGTTTTGTTTTTTTATGTACTACAGTCAGAGTTTATGACTGTCAACCCTCACAGAGTATCAAGAATAAGGGATTTTATTCAGTAAAGAGAATGACAATCCAGTTCTTTCTGAACTGCTAATTTTGCTCTGACTCTGGTAATATTCATTAAAATGCTAATCCTGGCTTGGTGATGAAACTCAGTGATGGAGCACTTGCTTAGGATATATGAGAGCCTGGGTTTGTCCTCAGGATTGTTGAATGAATGAATGAATGAATGAATGAATGAATGAATACACTAACACTCCTAGCAGTCATAACTGAAGGGAGGTAACTTTTCTCTATTCAAAACTATATCTTATGAGGAGATCTATCTTTTCTGATACAGGTTACTGACATTAATGTGGAGGGAACAAATGTTTCATCTGCTAACCCAAGACCACAGACACGAGTTCTCATAAGGTGATCAGTGAACACTCGCCCTTTAAGAACAGCCCTGCATTAGTCACTTTTCTTGTTCCTGTGACCAAATACCTGGTAAGAAGTGACTTCAGGGAAGAAGGTTTTACTTCGGCTCCAGTTTAAGAAGAGACATAGTCCATTATGTCAGGAAGGTACAACAGTGGTTAGATGAAGAGGCTGGCCACCTTGTGTCAGGAAACAGAGAGACAGACAAAGGCTGGTGTTGAAGCGGCTTTCTCCTTTTCTCTTCTTTTGTTGACTCTGGGATCTCAGCCTATAGGATGGTAGCACCCACCTTTAAAGTGGGTCTTTATTCAGTCTGGGATCTCAGACTGTAGGATGGGACCACCCACATTCACAGTGGGTCCTTCCTCCTCCATCAAACCTTTCTAGAAACATCCTCACAGGTATGTCCAGAGGCATTTCCAAGGTGATGCCAAATCCTGCCAAGCTGACAACAAAGATCAACCGGCAGAAGCTGATGGCCCACACCTGCTTGAGACCTAAACAGAACTCCACAAACCTTTGCCTCTTGCTGACGTCCAATACCCAGCATCTCTCCAGCCATCTCTTCCAGTTAAAAAAGGACTTGAAACTAGTTACCTGCCCTTGTTTGACTGATTATACTTTAGAAGAGTCTAAAAGTGTGATCTGAGTTACCCAGAGTGAAGCATTGTAACCTGCGACTCAAGACTGTGCGGTGATTGGCTCTGCTCCCTCCTCACCCTCACCTTCCATGCTCTGCTCACTCCTCCCTTATCTTCAGTCTACTCTCCGTCTTCACCCACCTACGTTTTTGAAGCAAACTCCAGACATTTCAACGATAAAGACATACATAGGGATAGCCACATAATTAGTTACCACCTGTATTTCTTAGGAGACGATGACAAGAAAACGGTCTGAGATGTCATGCCCAGAAGCGACCATCATAGCATCAGGAAGAGCAGGTTTGGATGAAGTTCACAGGAGAGCTGTGGGGAGATGGGCAGCAGAAGCAGCAAGAGGACCCCGGAGAACTGACACCCTCCCCTTTAGTGTGCACTTAGCAGGGGGCTCTGGGCCCACATCAAATTCAAGGTTTGCTTTTGAGACCTCTTAGAGGTTCCTTTGCGAATACTTCCAGAGTGTGATCGGTTGAATCTGTCAGGGTGGAGCCAAGGGACACAGAGGCCTCCTTACTATATATCTCTTCCAGGACTTTGTTTTGTTTTCAGTGCCCATCAAAAGAGTGGAAAATACACAGTTCCCACACACACTGGCCTCTCAGACCCTAAGCTCCTCCCAAGCAATATTATCTGCCATATGGCACATTTGCTACAATGACCCTCTACTGACACCTCATTATCATCCACTCTGCAGCATAGGGTACTGACTAGGTACTGTGCTTCCCACAGGTTTTTGAGAAATGTCCAAGGATGATATCCATCACTGTGTGAGCTCACGAGATAGCTCCACTGCCTTAAAAACCTCTGTGTTCTCTCAATTCACTTCTCCCTCCCCTCTAATCCTGGAGAACACCAGAGCTTCAGAGTCTTTCTTTTCTCAAATGTCAGTGGTTAGACTCACACCCTACAGGGCCTGCTCACACTGGCTTGTCAATATAAGCCATTTTGGGGTTGTGCCTTGTCTCTTTAAAGCTTGATGTACTCATGAGTGCTCTTCCACTGTCTGGATGAAGCATTTATTTATGCAGCTATCCACAAGAGGTAGTGCAGGTTGCTTGCAAGTTGGGCCTTTTTCATTTGGTTTATTGAGTCAGGGTTTGTCTGTGTAGGCTTGGCTATCCTGGACTCATTTTGTAGACCAGGCTGACTTCAAACTCATGGAGATCAATCGGCCTCTGCCTCTCCCAACTATTGAGATTATAGGCATGAGCCACTGCACCCAGCTAAGTTTGGGCAATTTTGAGTACCTACTGTCCCTAAAAACTTATGACCCCAAGGTCATCTCATTTTTCTGTTATTTTCCAGGAATTTTCTAGTTTATATGTTAAATTTAGATGTACAATCCATTTTGAATCCACTTTTGTGAGGACTGAGAGCTCTGTATTTATTGTTTCAAAGGCTTCCTCACCGTATTCACCTTTGCTCCATCGACTGAGATCATGACAGTATTTGTGAAGGTCTATCTCTGGGCTCTACTCTGTTTTTTTTTTTTTTTTTTTTTTTTTTTTAATTAACTTACTTATTTTTAGCAATGACTTAAAACTCATCATCACACATCATCACTCATCTAAAACAGTAACAATTCCTTACTATCAACGCTGCTTACAGATTTTATTTATTTTTATGTGTATATGACCATTTGCCTGAATGTTTGTCTATGTACCACATGCATGCAGTGCTCATGGAGGCCAGAAAAGGGTATCAGATCCCCTGGGACTGGAGTCATAGTCAGTTGTGGGTTGCAATGTGGGTGCTGGGAATTGAACCCTGGTCCTCTGGAAGAGCAGCCAGTGCACTCAACTGCTGAGCCATCTCTCCAGCTCCTTAGGTAGCATTTAACATGTCTTGATTATTAGTGAACCATTTCTTGGTTTGTAATATTTAAAATCCAAGCTGTGTCTGCACAATGCCACCAAGTAATGGATCTTGGAAGTAGCTACTATTGTGTAGTATCTTTCTGGCCTGTCTTTCACATCCTTTTTAATTTTCCCTGTATCTCCTTCTTGAAGAAACATCACCATGTGCTTTCATTTCCAGCAATGCTGACTGCACTGAGTGGCCACCAGGATGTTTCTCTGCCTTAAGTTTTCTGTATTGTTGAGTAGACTATGTCATTGGTGAGTTCTAATCCTTGTTTTTAACTAATGTTCAAAAGAATATTTCCTAAAAGAAATAAAAAATATTTCCTGCATGCTTACCCTGATTTGGTAATACTGTTGGTGACTAGGGATAGAGAATGAATTCACAGAACCAGACGGCCCATGGCCTCCTTTTATTAATATTCTTTTACATCTCTGGACAAAGCCAAGCAGGGTACACAGGGACACTGTTGTCATAATCAAATTTAACCTGAACTTTTAGCTACATACAGAGTGGAGCTTCATGAGCCTCAGTGTTACCAAAGGCAAATAACAGGACAGGTGTGGGGATAGGGCACTTCCATTGGTTATGTTGTACATAACTGTGCTGATTCAGCATCTAGATGCCGGGTTGCACACTGGCAGGACTTCAGGTAAGGTATACAAACTTGGAACTCCCACTGCAAAACTCCTGGTATGGAATCCAGAAGGGAGGATAAAGCTAAGGTCTAAACCCAGTGATAAGTCCAAAGGTACTGACTAAATTGCCTGGTATCATGGGTCTTCCTCTTGCCCACACAGCTGGGCAAACATCTTGACCTTCTGTACCCAAGGTCATGGTTTTGTTTGCTTATTTTCTGGAAAGAAGATGCAGAGAGCTTATGAACGTCACACAGAGCAGGCTACTGCCTGTAAATAATGACCTCAGAGATTTCCTCCCCACTTAACTTCCAGAAGTTTCCTCACATGGGACTCTAATCTTTCCCTTAAAATCTAAGCAGCCCCAGAGAAATGGCCCAAATATGATAAAACTCAGAACTCCCTACTGAAGGCTTATGCCAGTATGACTGACAGTATGACAGGACAGTTGACTGGTCCTGCCTATTATATGGTAGTACAACCTCGATCAGCTTTAGAGAACCCTACTCGTAAATACCATCATGTATCCACAGCATGTACTGATGATGAAAACAGAAACAAAACATTCTTCAACAGAATATTATGAAAATTTCCAGAAAAATAAATAAGTAGGTCCTGAGAGGATGACTGGAGGACAAAGAGTATAAGTTTAAAAAAAAAAAAAACTCTCAGAAAGTAGAATAAACACAGAAAACAAGAAGGAAAATATTTTTAAAACGAAAGGATTCAGGTAGGCGATCCAAATCCCAAGAATAAAAGAAAGCAACTAACCAATTAACCAACTATCCAAGGCTGTTGAAGACTTAGAGAAACAATTCAAGAGAATTTCCCAGAATTTGCAACATTCTACTCCCTAGTAGGAACAAAGGGGTACCAACCAAGAACAGCATCACAAATTTCAGAAACAAGGCAAAGGAGAGATTCTGCAAGTATGGAGAGGGAGCACATCCTGGAGGACAGTTGGGCAGAGAGACTTCTTACTGCTGAGAGCAAATGATTTTCAGTCTAGAATTCTACTTCCACGCAAAGGACCGATACAGATTTCCTTCAGATATGAATACCTCAAAAATTTTACTTCCAATGTATTCCTTCTGCAGGAGTTACCAGAGGCCCAGATTCTACCAAGTGAGGAAACAAACCAAAATGACATAAAGTGGCTGACCCAGCACAGAAGAGTGAGGGTGAATTCAGGGTGATGATAGGAGGTCCTGGCTGTGAGGCCTGCCCAGCTCAGTATACGTGGGGGGAACTGCTTGCCAAGTTGTCAAGAACTTCCACAAAGATATTTGAGTATCTGGGATGGAGGTAATTTCTGAGAAAGTGGAAACAACACAGGATACACAGAAAATACAAAAGGCACGCCAGAAAAGCACCATTCTTTTACAGTCCAGGCCTGAGCAGCACAGCCACAGGCTTAATAACGTATTCAGTGAATAGCAACCTAAGCACAGCAAAACACACTGGCGGAAGCGAAGGGAAGGCACAAGGAGAGGAGAGAGCTAAATCCTTCTCTCCAACTGTAGGAAGGCCACAGTGACTCAAACTGAAGTATTAAAGAAAAAGTGGCCTAAAGCTGTTAGGAAACGACAGAGGTCATTACCAAAAGATTAAGGACAGGCAAAATAAATAAATAAATGAACAAATTGGCTTACTTTGTGGAGCTAAGGGTTGGGGGTGGGGTGGAAGGAAGGATCTGACTTATTTATTTCACTAAAATTACAAAAAAACAGACACACCTGCCAACATGATTTCATCAATAACACTGTACAACTATTCCCCAAAGGGTTACTCAATACTGGCTGTAGTGTGAGGACCTTCTGTCCTGGCTGGGGAGTTGGGCATGCAGAGAAGGCAGGGAACCTTGGCTGCAGTACATGGAGGTCTTCGGGGCAGCTCAAGTGTAGAGAACACAGCAGTACAGAAAACAATCCCCTGCCACTGGACCTCTGTACCTGTCATGTCTGCAGAGATCCAGCAGACGTGAGCATCATGTAGTGAACAGAACTAGGGGGCAATCAGACATGATCACATAACCCGGAAGAGAGAACTGAGGAAAAAGCCTCCAAGGCAGGATGTATGTGTGTTGGGGGGGGGGGGAGTAGGGAGCCCAAGGGAGCAGTGAGGGAGTGGTGGAGGAAGGGCACTCTCTGCTCCTCACGGACACAGCAGCTGTCCTAAGATTACCTATTCGAGTTAAGAGACGAGTCCACACAGTATGTTTCTGTGGTTCACCTTTTTGTTTTGTTAGACAGGATCTTACGTAGTCCAGAGTGGCCTTGAAGTCACTATGTTGAAAATAGAGGACCTTAAATTTCTGATCATGCTTGCCCCACCTCTGAGTTCTGGACTGTAGGCACGCACTGCAATGCCTAGTTTATTCAGAGTTGTACATGGAACCCAGGACTTCCTGCGTGCTGCCAAGCTCTACCAACTGAGCCACATCCTGGTTCCTTTATTTATGGTTTTTCTAAATTCCAGGCTTAGCCATTTCTCAAGACTCACTCTTTTGGTATCTGTGCTCTTTGACTTTGCTGACAGCCTCTTACTACTGTAACCCATCCCTTGGGAGCCTGTTCTCCCTTGGTTTTCTGTTTTCTGACCCCCTCCCCCATGTAGAGCTTCAGGGATCCTTTCAGGATAGTTAAAAGTCAGGTAGCGGTCATGGCTCTCAGTGACTCCTGTCCACCTGCAGCAGCAGTCCTCAGCCTGTGCGTCACAAGCCTTTGCCACATCTCAGATATTTACATCACAATTCATAACAGGAGCAAAACTACAGTTATAAAGTAGCAACTAAGTAATTTTATAACTGGTGGTCACGACATGAGGAACTGTATTAAACGGTCTCAGCGGTAGGAAGGTAGAGAACCACTCACCTAGAGGGTATAGAGGTAAATGGGACAGGAATACTGTTTTTAAAATGTGAAGACAGTAAAAACAGCTGTGACAACACTAACCGTGATCAATCACAAAATCAGCATGATTACTAAATAAGGACCGGGATTGCGGAGATGGCTGACAGTAAAGGAATCTACTGCACAGCCATGATGGCCTGAGTTTAGATGCCCAGTCCCCATATAAAGCTGGTGTTGCCAGCTCACGCTTGTAACCCAGCACTGTGCAGTCAGACAGGTGCCCTGCATTTGCTGGCCAACTATTCTAGCCATTCTCAAAAACAAGGCAGGCAGTGATTGGGGAAGATAACTGTACATGCACACAGGCAAACATGGGCATTCCCTTCCCACCTCAGGACTGGCTTTGACTAGAGGTAACAGAAGACATGTTACCTTCCTAATGGCTTTACCTCTGAGGTGAAAGCAGGGACTCTAAAGGCTTGGGTCCTGTTCACAGCGTATTTACTGCTATGCATTTATAACCCCACAAAGCAGAAAAAGGCTTTCTAGTGCCACATATCCCAAAACTTAAAAAAGGTTGGTTAACAGCAATGAAATCAAAAGACGGGAAGCATAATGGTCCTCAAATACACTAATGTAACTAGTCGTTAGAGCAAAGCGATGCTCAGGGTAACTGCTTCTTACACCGAGGAACAACTTCCAATACTCAGCATCATCTTTAGACGTTCAGACCAGTTAATAAATCTGTATGAAAATTGTTACACTACTACTGATAAACGTTTAATGAAAGGGATATAGCTTTCAGTTAACAGGTGTACAAAATTTCACCAAGTATAAAAAAAGCGTACTTGAAATCTAATTGTTTTAGTATATTTAATTATTAGTGACTGAATCATTTAATAAAAACTTCAGACATGTGTGAATGTTTGACACCCCTCATCCTGTTCCCTGCCCTCCAATTCTTCCCCTATTCCTCCTTTTCCACTTTTCTCTCCCAACTTAATGTGCTCTGTTTAAAACAAACAAACAAACAAACAAACAAACAAACAAACAAACAAACACCGAGTCCCCTGAGGGCTGCCTGCATGTACATAGGTACAGAGCCATCTATTGGAGCATGGGAGGCTTTTCAAGTGCCCTGTCCCTGAAGAAAACTTATTCTCCCTCACACAGTAGCCATCAGTTGCCCATAGCCGCTCAGTTGGGGTGGGAGCCTTCATGAGCCCCTTCCCATCCATGCTGGGATTGTTCCAGGCTTGACCTTGTACAGATCTTGTGCATGTAGTCACAGACACTATCATGTCCAGCAAATGCTGCTGCAGGTGCCCACTACCTGTGGTTCTTACGAGGCTTCTGCCCTCTCTTCCCTGATGATCCCTAACCCTTGGGGGCGGGGGTAGGAGGTATGAATAAATACCCTATTTAGAGCTGGAAATTCTGATCTCTTAGTCTCTCCATGATGACCAGTTGTAGATATCTGTATTAATTAATCACCATATACTGCAAGAAGATTCTCATAAACACCACCTGAGCTGTTGTAAAAGGTTGAAGAGCATTACCATACTACTGATGTTTAATGAAAGGTATACAATTTCTAGCTAATAGGTGTGGATAATTTCATCAAGTATAAAAACACATAATTGATATCTACTTGTTCTAATATGTTGAATTATTTATTTTAGTGAGAGAATTCAGTAAGAATTTACTTGAGGATAAAAGGATGGAAAAAGGCATTTTAAACAGACTGAACTAAGACACAAACAAGTGTTGCTATTCTAATATTGGTAAAATAAAACTTCAAAGCTAAACTGGTCAGAAGAGACAAGGAAGGCCACTTCATTCTCATTAAGGAATAACTCTCCAAGAGAATATTGCAATTCTAAACATTTATTCACTGTGTTGGTTAGTTTATGTAAATTTACACAAACCTAGCTACAGCTTGGAAGAGGGAATCTTAACAGAGGAGCAATCTCCAGCAGACTGTCCTGTGGGCATGTCTGTGTGGCATTTTCTTGATTAGTGTGGGAGTGCCCAACTTATGAGGCAAGGTGCCACTCCTGGGCATGTGGTCCTGGGTAGAGAAGAAGCTGAGCAAGCCAAGGAGAATACGCCAATAATCACAATTCCTGCCTGGTTCCACTTCAGTTCCTGTCTCTAGGTTCCTGCGTTGACTTCCTACCCTGACTTTCCCCAGGGAAGGCCTGTAACTTGTAAAATATGACAACCATTTTCCTGTCCAAGCTGCTTTTGGTTATGATGTTTATCAGAACAATAGAAGGCAAACTAGGAAACTCCAAAACAGAAGTGCAACCTATTTCATAAAAGAAATACTGTTAGATTTAAAATAACCCAAACACAGTGATGGTGGGTACCTCTGATACTTCACTCTCATATCTGAGTTAGGTCATCTGGACAAAAACTAAATATGGAAACACTGAAGTTAAAAGACACTATAAAGCAAATGAACCTAACAGACATTTATAGTATATTCCACCCAAACACTGAAGAAAATACATTCTTCTTAGCAGCCCATGCAACTTTCTCTGAAATTGATCATATATCAGGATAAAAAGTCTCAATAAATATAGGAAAAATGGGATCATATCTTGCATTTTACCTGATTATAATTGGATAAAGCTAGATCCCCAAAAGCAATAGAAACCACAGAAAGTACACAGTCTCATGGAAAATGAGCAACACACTACTGGATGATAACTGAAGCAAAAAGAAATCAAGAAGGAAATTTAAAAATTCCTAGAATTGAATGAAAATGAAAATACATTACACCAAAATCCATGAGACACAATGAAGGCAGACCTAAGAGGAAGGTTTACAGTAATAAATACCTACATAAAAAATAGAGATCTCAAATTAATAGTTTAATGATGAAATTGAAGGCTTTGGAAAAACAGGAACAAATACAACATACAAAATATTATTAGGAAGAGATATCAAAAAAATCAGGGCTCAGATTAGTGAAACAAAAAAGAAAATATGAACATAAAGAGTTAATGAAATAAAGACTTGGTTCTTTGAAAAGTCTAACAAGACTGACATACTCCTAGCTAAATTAACAAAATTAGAGATGAAAAGGGAGACAATACAACAGACACTGAGGAAACCTGAGAGAATCAAGAGAACACAGTTAAAAAAATTCATATTCTGCTAATCTTTAAAGTTAAGCTTGATATTTTAAATTAATAACACAACTAAAAGTACTCTACAGCACACATTTAAAATATAAATACACAATACTATCTTGTACTCAAGCCAGAATTGTAATGTAACATAGTTCATGCATGCATTTTCTTTAAGGAACTGCACTCAGTGCTGACACAGACAGGAGGGTCAATAGGTGAGCTGTGCCTGTGCCAGGGGCACTTGTTTTGCAGTGCCCAAATCATTTCTAAACATGCCACTTTCATGGTATATTGATATAGAAAGTCTTAGAAAAACCAAATTATTTCTAGTAGTCCTTTAGTTGTAAAGGTGAGAGCAATGTGTTAACTTTCATGAAGCCATGCTGAGCCACACAAGCATGGGCTTGCTAAAGCCAGAAGTTCCCTAAGGAAGAAAGAGCCTTGGAGCACTTCCATTCTTCCTCACTTCCTCCTTGTCACCTGTCACAAGCCTGGTCTGCTGCTCAACTTTCTTCTGACTTGTCGTGTTGCTCTGTCACCTCTTCACTACTAAACTTACCATTCATCTTCTGTAACGGAAGCTTTTGAAATCCCCTTCTTCCAAGAAGTCCCTCATTACTTGTTGGAAGTTGTCTTTCAACTCCCTCATTTGGGTATGGGGTTTTTATGCCACTACCCTCCATTCTCTGAGCCATAAAAGTGTTTACATGTCTAAGTTGCTAGAGTTTATCAGCCCTCATGCTATGTGCTTTCCCTGAGCTGTGGCCCCAGTGGAAGGATAACAAAAACTGTGTTGAACTGAGAGGAAGAAGTGGGTTGTGGTGAAGTTCAGGGCCAGGAAACCAGAAAGTTGTGAGTGCAAACATGGGTCTCCAGCCACGTCCCTGCCTTAAAGTCTCAGAAGTAACTCAGCTCTCTCTAGACGGCCTATTAGGCTGGTCTAACTATGGTCTGAAATGAAGTAATTTAGTGTCTGTGGCACACTTCTAATAAAATCAACAAGACACATGGTAGATGATGTCTAACAATGACGACACAAACAGAGGATAAAACAAAAACTCAACTATTTATTTTGGATATTAAAACCAGAAATATAAACAATTATAGAGCTAATAAAAATGTTGAAATAAAGACACCTTGAGGTAAAATATCAACCAAATAGCATCTTACAGAGAAGGAAGACAAAGGCTTTGTGTACTGTGTTTATTAGGTTTTTAAAATAACAAATGATTCCACACTCTGCTTTGGAATTTAGTTTGGTTATCTTAAATGTAATACCAGTGCACCAAGGAGAGACAATGCTACAAATACTCATCACATTTGTCAACACATTTGTAAAGTGTTAAATTTGTACTTTCAGTTACTGTGATAAATAAAAAATACATTTACTAAACTCAAATAATCCATAGTGCGTACACACTGTGCTATGGAGTTACTTGAACATAGACTTTGTCAATTGAAAGAGAGAAGTCTACATTATCCATAGCTCATTTTGAAAAGTGAAGCGAGGATAGGATGGAGTGAGGTGAAAGAGCTGCTTGCAGGTCACAGTGACCTTATTCTTCTGCATAGGCCAGTCAGTAATGAGTCACTGCTCAATGCCTGGTGACCCGGGGCACCTCAGATCTTTACAAAGCACAGACTATGCCAGAGCAGCATGTTTCCAGCTATGGAGCAAGACACTTCAAAGGGTGGGAAGTGGCAGAGGGGAACGACCTGCTGGAGGGAAGGAGCACTGCCTTGCCCAGGAGCCTGACTTCATTTTTAGGTTGCATTGAAGACCACAAGGCTCCCACAGGGCTGTGGGTGTAACAGGGCCTCCACATGTAGGTCCTTGAGAATCCACACCAAAGCACTGCACAGTGATACATCAACTCAAGTGTGAGTGAGAACTAGAAGCTTCAATGTTTAGCACTGGCAAAAATTAAAGCCAGACTGTGAAACTCAGAGTTCATTTATGGGCACCTGAGAACAAATTATCCAAAGAGTAACCTTTCTATATGCAGACTGTATATTTTTCTTTAAAATATACAGAGCTTAGAACTTCTTGTATGGAATGGTGGTTTAAAAATTTAGGACAGAGCTCCAAGGCTGTGACTTCAAATTTCTTCTCAAATGCCTCACTTGGGTTGGAAACTGCCAAAACTGAAGCCTGGTAAAGTGGCACTGAGAATCTCATTCACACATGGGCCACTTCAGAACACTCTGGAGAAGGCCCCCGAAGCTCACACCATGCGACATTTAGCTAAGAAAAAATATTTTCAAGAGTGTGCTATGTAGCCTTACAGGACCAAAGCTAATAACAACAAAACTTGCTCATTTGGACATTTAAAATGGGGAGATTTAAATAGGTTGAAATTAAATACCCACCAACACCTTTCTGCACCACCATGCTGGGGAAGAGAAGTTCAATGCAGTGTTGGACACGGGACAGGAGGGGGACAGCCTTGCACTTGCTATCTCTGCATGCTCTTCTTCCACAGGCGTCTATGTTTTCATCGTTACTGGAGATACAGCTTGGAAACAGGCGAGCTGCAAGTGCATACTACTCTTGAACTTGTTGAGCAGCTCTTCCAGTAACCTGAAGGGAGGAGGTAATTTTATATTCTGACAGTAAAGGTCAGTGTTAACAAGCTGTATATCAAATTGACACCAACTAGTCATCAGAGAAGAGGGAGCCTCAGTTGAGAAAATGCTTTCATAGGCAGGTAAGCCTGTAGGGCATTTTTCTAATTAATGATAGATAGAGGAAGTCTCAGCCCATTGTAGGTGGTGCCATCCCTGTGCTGGTGGTCTGAAGTTCTATAAGAAAGCAGGCTGAGCAAGCCATGTTGAGCAAGCCAGTAAGCAGCACTCCTCCATTGCCTCTGCACCAGTTCTTGACTCCAGGTTCCTTCCTTGCTTGAGTTCCTGCCCAGATTCAATGATGAACAGTAAAGCATAAGACAAGCCCTTTCCTCCAAAGCTGCTCATAGCCATGGCGTTTCATCAGTAACAGTAACTCTAACTAGGGTAAGGTGGCTGTCCTAGTTTGCTTTTCTGTTGCTGTGATATACCACCATGACCAAAAGCAACTTGGAGAGATTTATTTAAATTACAACACAGTCCATCCATCATCTGGGAAACCCAAAGCAGAAACTCAAGGCAGGGTCTTGGTGCAGAAATCCTAGAGAAAATGTTGTTTATGGGCTTGCCATCAGGGTCACAGTCAGGCACCTTTCTTAAACAGGTTACCTGCCTAGGGATGGTACAATGGACAATGGACCAGGTCTTCTTATTAATTAATTAACAATTAATTAATAATCAAGAAAATGCCCCTCAGACATGCTACAGGCCAAGGTGATGGAGGCAATTCCTCAAAAGAGGGTCCCCTTTCCCAGACTGTCAAATTAACAATGAACATTAGCTACTTAAGTAGCTTAGCAACTCAGCAAATATGCAAGAAGCTGGTAGCCCAAGTCTGACTGCCATGCTATGTCAGAGGGCCAAAAAAGCCACTGTCTGTAGAATCTTCATCAGTAATAGAAATATTTCAACCAAAAAGAAAGAGGCTGGTCAAAGAAGACATTAAAAGAAAGTCTATATCCTTATTCTTTATATGTTCCTTCTCTAGAGTCCTTCCTAAAACAGAATAATACTTAGGCATACTCTTTTAAAATTATCCAAACAATCAAGAAAAACTAAAACTCATTCTTTTTTGTTTTCCAGCTCTATGACAGTTGTCAAACACACACAGTAGTAACAGTCCCAGGAGATGGGCCTTTCTCTCACCCTTCTCATTACATTGTTCATTTTATTTTATTTATTATTACTATTGTGTGTGCGCACACATGTTGAGGTCTCAGTTTGTAGGCCAGGGTGCTCTAGAAATCTAAATAAACAGCAACATTATTATTCTGTGTGAAAAAGAATGTGTGCGTGATATGTGAAGGGGGCGGGCACATGAACGCCCATGCAGGTGGCAGGACAGCTTGTGGAGCTGATTCTTTATATGGGCTGTGGGAACAGAGCTTATGCCACCAGACTTACATGGTAGGTATTTTAACCTCTCACCAGCCCTGGCCTAGACCTTCCCATCCACCAGCTCCTGAGTACTGGCACCACAGACAGAGCAGACCTGAAACACAGTGGCATATCAGCTCAAGCAGCCGATTACTGGCTGTTCTTGATGTTCAAATGTCTTTTGAAACATGACCCATGCATTAAGAATAGTGGTGACGATTTTTATCTTCTATCTTTTATTTTAAAGAATTGCAAAGGGCTTGGAATGAATTCCAAGACAAAAGTAAAGCAGGGAAAAAGCAGGGTATTCTGTGGTCCTTGCCTGCCTGTGTGGAGACACACACAGGGGTCTACATGGGGTCACACAAGTGGGAAAACTAGTCTGCTTCCCTTTCTCCCAAGCCCACTTAGTCTTCATACCCACAGTTGGTCCAGACACCTTTTCTGTTCAGCATTCCCATGGGCTTGGCCACAGAGCACAGCAGTGTGTGTTTTCCCCAAACAAAGGCAGGTAGACTTTAACTAGGAATGGTGACAATGCAAAGAGCTACCAGGTCTCTGCTGTCTAAGCAGAAGCTAGATTGGGCATTTACGAAAAATGCCTGGCCTAGACTTCCCCTCAGGCCACAGTTTCCTGTTATATGAAGAGTAAAGTTTAGATGCAGGTCGAGCTCATTCATGTGGTAGTGACAAAGCTGTTCTATTCCTTGCATGCAACTTGTCCAATTCTTCATGCTTTATAGAAGCCAGAGTATGTCTAAGCCAGTGGACAGGAGAAATGGCTGAGTCCTGCTCACTCATCTTAATACAGAAGCCAGTGCTGCAGCTGACTAGCTAAGCCAAATGCCTTTCTTATATCCTCTATACTTGTCATTTAAAACTATAAGATAGATCATTTTTTAAGTCAAACCTAAAAGACAGAATTCATTTGTCACTTGAAAACAAATGAGACACAGGCAACCCAGCATAATGCATAACCGGGTGACCTACGCTCTCCCGCACCTGAGCCACTCTGAGAGCCAGTGGCTCTCTGCTACCAGAGCTTGCTCAGCTTGGCTAGTGGGCTGAGGAGAGCACTCAGAACTTACTTTTTGTCTGCACCGCTTGCAAGCTGAGGCAAGGCCTCCAGGGCCTGTTTAAAACTAGACCTGAAATACAAAAGCACATCAGTTCAGACAGCCCACATTCTAAGTGGAATTCTTAAGAGCACATCTTAAATATGAAGAAACTGATGAAGGCCAGTGAATTAAGTGGAGATGTGTTAGAAAAAGTAAAAGTGAGAATCAACAGGAAAAGAAAAAGTAAAAGTAAGGCTACGCTGAGCAGAGCAGCAGGGCCTTCAGAGGGCAGGGCCAGAGAGATGCAGCCAGGAAGTGGAACCTGAGCCAGACAAAGCAAAGCTGCTCAGGAGAGGTGAGGCTGGTGTGACTGTGCAGAGAGGTGGGGGGGGGGGGGGGGGAGAGGGAAGGGGAAGAGGAGGAGGAGAAGGGAGGAAAGGGAACTTTCTTTCTGAAACAAAGCTATAGGTAAAGCAACTATGAAGAGGGGAGGAGATTAAGTAGAGATGGGATGGTGTTTAGAACAGTGCTCTTGGACAGTCCAAGACCGGGCCTGCTCTATAGCCATGTCTTCTTAATAGAAGTGACATGGGCAGGAAAGGAAGATATTTACATATAATACTGAACAACAGATTCTCTTTCCATTTGAAAGGTAAAATGAATGAATTGAAAAACTAGCTATTTAATGTGCTTAGTTTATTGCAAGTAGGAAGTACCAGAAGTGCTCCTGAGCAGAATGAAGATCACATTGCAGAACTTTCTTGATAATAGCTACTGTCCCTAAGAACAGTTTGAAGCTTTTCATGTCCTCTATTCTTCTAGTGGAGTTGAAAAATAAATGTAATCACTTCTGATCAAGGAGGTCTTCCATCTTGTATTAAAATTATCCTCTTCAGTTGACCAACATGAGAATGTCTAAACAATGTTTCTTAAATTAACTGTATGTAAAAAGAATGAAAAGTCCCCACAGAGTCACAGACACACACACACACACACAGCCTCTGGGAATCCTCTCTTCTTCCTAGCTGAGGCAGGGTGTGGGTGGGGATAGTGTTTGTTGGCATATTCAGCTGTCTTTCCATGTTCAGTGGGCTCTCTTCTTTTCTGAGGGAGAGAGAAGTCCCGTCCTAGTCTGTCTACCACATCTCATTCCCCATAAGCCTAGATTAACTGAAGCAAGCATATTGCTGAGTTTTCTTTGTGCCAGAACAAAGTAATGGTGATGACGATGAAGGGAACTATACTCTCTATAGGACACCGGCACTTAGACGGTAACCTGACTCATGTTCTCGACCTCACAAGTCTGTCTAGGAGTTCACAGGTTGAGCACCTCTATTCTGAAATGTGCTACAAGATTTGAAATGTTTTGAGTACCAATAAAATAGAAAGTCCCATACCAAGAATTAAATTCCTTTTCATGTTCATTTTATTTTATGTGTATGGGTATTTTGACTGCATGTATGTCTGTGTACCATGTTCATGACTATGGGCATGGAGAGTAGGAGAGGGTGTTAGGCCCTCTGGGACTGAGTTGCAGATGGTCTTGAGCCACCAAATAAATACTGAGATTTAAACCCAGGTCCTCTGTCAAATCGGCCAGTACTCTTAACTACTGAGCCATCTCTCCAGGCCTTTAAGCATTAAATATTAAGAAACTATTAAATTACCTTTAGTCATCATGTGTATGGATGTATGAAACATAAATGAATTCCTTGTTTAGCCCTGAGTTCTATTTTACAGATAACTCTTTCCATACAACACAGAAACATACACACAATCAAAACTCGAACATACTTTTGTTCCTAAGTATTTTGGATACAGGAAACTCAATCTGTATTATCTTGCTTTTATAAACAAGGGACCTAGTTCACAAAGGTTAAATTTGAGGGAATAAACAGGCACTCATATTAAGCAATATGGACCGGGTACTTCCTATTGTCTGTATAATTTTTGACAAGACAAATAAATAAATAAAGAGTGGTTAGGAAAATGTGCTTTTAAACAACAAACACGGGAAGCATCTAGAAACAGCTTGTGGTATGCCATGGCAAGCAGGAAGAAGCTAATTTTATCTGTTAAGAAAATAATGAATGTTTTCAGTTGTAATGGTAAAAGTAACGGCGATGGCATGGCCATGTTATCAAATGAAGGTGCCTGCAGGGTTCTGGTAGGCATGGGTTCTGGTGCTCACAGCATAACTCAGACTTCCTGGGCAATGCTGTGACTGGGGCAAACAGTTCTGTGCATGCGGGCGGTAGTGCTCTCATTTCACCTACTGATGTCTCAATAGTAGGAAATCCTGACTTTCATTCAAAACAGCTAAAAGTTAGCATCAAATTTCCACTACAAAACTTTGCAAAGAAACCACAAGGCTTCCTCTCATGCTGATATTTACAATACTCAAACTGTGCTTCAAATCTGATGAAGATTTAATTTTTTTGGTGTTTTATAGAAAAGAAAAAATGTCATACTTGGTCATATTATTTATGAGACTAAGATTTATAAGTAATGAATGAAAAAAATTATATATCAAAGTCATAATGTACTCTAAAGAAGTGGCCTTGAGAATCACCATCTTACTGCAGGCTTGTACTTTTTAATAAAAAATTCTGATGAAATATCAACTTTATTGCAACACAAATTTATGAGCATTTACTTCCTGAGTTATTTGACAGAGGACACAATACTTGAGTAAAGTAATTCTAAGAACTGAAGAGGAACGCCTGGCATCTTACCTGCTTTCCGGAGTCAGGTAAATGGCTACAGTGTCCCTGAGAGCACAGATTTCAAGTCTGGCCTAAAGACGAGAAAGAGGCAAGAGGGACAATGTAGGTTACCAACTGTTGGCAAGTCCTTTGGAGGCGGCCTGCTGTTTACTGCGGGCCAGGCTGGAGACAATAACAACACGACGACAATCTCCTGTGAAAGGACTCTCAAAGAACAGTACTAACATACCAGTGTCAACTATGACTGGTGTGGGCAGGCAATGGACATATCGCCATGAGAATTACTACCTGACTAGTGTTTGCCCTTTAGTTTGGTGGTGAGACGGAGCGAACTAAAACATTAGCCTGAGTCGCTGGGCTTGCCTCCTGGTACCTGCATCCTTTAAGATACACTGTCTTCTCTCCAATAAAACAAGCTCTATGGAGTCAATGCAATTCTCTGTTAAATTTGTGGATGAACTTTGAAAAAAATGAAAATTGACAAGTTAGTCCTAAAATTCATATGGAAATGGAAAGGCCCCAGAAAAGCTAAAATGATGCTGGAAAACAACAACACATTAGGAAGCCTCACATTTTTTCATTTCAAGGGCTCTCACGGCGAGCTGCACTAGGTCACTGGACGTGGGCAGGCTCCTAGCTAAGTAATGCGGAATGAGCACCAGCTGACTTCAACAAGGGTTACAAACCATTCTTCAGGAGGGAGCACAATCACTCAGCAAACAGAGAAAGAGTAACTGGATCCTCAATACAAAAAAAAAAAAAAAAAAAAAAAAAAAAAAAAAAAAAAAA